>NC_041221.1:28892151-28899886 GCF_002837175.3 Physeter macrocephalus
GTGTCATACAGAGTGAAGTAAGTCAGAAAGAGAAAAACAAATACCGTATGCTAACATATATATATATGGAATGTAAGAAAAAATAAATAAATAAAGGTCATGAAGAACCTAGGGGTTAGACGGGAATAAAGACACAGACCTACTAGAGAATGGACTTGAGGATATGGGGAAGGGGAAGGGGAAGCTGTGACAAAGTGAGAGAGTGGCATGGACATATATACACTACCAAACGTAAAATAGATAGCTAGTGGGAAGCAGCTTCATAGCTGCTTCAAAATGAGTTACAAAAAATGAGTTTCGGGCTTCCCTGGTGGCGCAGTGGTTGAGAGTCCACCTGCCGATGCAGGGGACGCGGGTTCGTGCCCCGGTCCGGGAAGATCCCACGTGCTGCGGAGTGGCTGGGCCCGTGAGCCATGGCCACTGAGCCTGCACGTCCGGAGCCTGTGCTCCGCAACGAGAGAGGCCACAACAGTGAGAGGCCCGCGTACCACACACACACACACACACACACACACACACACACACACAAAATAGTTTCATTTTTACATATCAAATAATCTAAAATTGAAAATGCTCAGTACTAATAAGGATGGTATTTGCAACATTCTACAGGTGGGAGGTTAA
The DNA here is from genome assembly GCF_002837175.3 of Physeter macrocephalus. Classification (NCBI taxonomy): domain Eukaryota; kingdom Metazoa; phylum Chordata; class Mammalia; order Artiodactyla; family Physeteridae; genus Physeter; species Physeter macrocephalus. The sequence continues at coordinate 28,892,776 of NC_041221.1, forward strand.
ATTGGCTCAGAAATTTTAGTCTGTGTTGGGTCTATAACAAGTTCATAAACTTTAATCAAATAATTTATTCTCCAGGGATCTTTTCTAAAGAAATGACAGAAATACATGCTACTTTTAAATAGGTATACATGGTAATTTATACACTTTTCTGACAAAAAGGAGATTCTAAATGTTTTACCATAGGAAATGCTTAAATGAGTTTGACACACATGTAAACAGATACCATGTTTGAAATAGAAATGGTATTTTCAAAGAATTTTTCATTAATAAACCCATTTATAATATTGATTTAAAAAGCAAAATACAGAATCTTTTGTAATAGAAGAAAAAAGAAAATGTCTAGTGAAAATGCCCTAAGATATTACCAATAGCTATTCACTTCCTCTACTCCAGTAGTCTCTCCTATGCTTTGCAATTTGGTTTCTGAACCCAATTTGCTACACATGATATACTTAAAGTGATGAAAGGGAAGAACCTACAACCAAGATTATCCTACCTGGAAATGTTCTCATTCAGATTTGATGGAGAAATCAAAAGCTTTACAGACAAGCAAAAGCTAAGAGAGGGCTTCCCTGGTGGCGCAGTGGTTGAGAGTCTGCCTGCTGATGCAGGGGACACGGGTTCGTGCCCCGGTCCGGGAAGATCCCACATGCCGCAGAGCAGCTAGACCTGTGAGCCATGGCTGCTGAGCCTGCACGTCCGGCGCCTGTGCTCCGCAACGGGAGAGGCCACAACAGTGAAAGGCCCGTGTATCGCTAAAAAAAAAAAAAAAAAAAAAAAAGCTAAGAGAATTCAGCACCACCAAACCAGCTCTCCAACAAATACTAAAGGAACTTCTCTAGGTGGCAAACACAAGAGAAGAAAAGGAGCTACAAAAACAAACCCATAACAATTGAGAAAATGGTAATAGGAACGTACATATCCATAATTACCTTAAACGTGAATGGATTAAATGCTCCAACCAAAAGACACAGGCTCGCTGAATGGATACAAAAAGAAGACCCATATATATGCTGTCTACAGGAGACCCAACTTCAGACCTAGGGACACATACAGACTGAAAGTGAGGGGATGGAAAAAGATATTCCATGCAAATGAAAATCAAAAGAAAGCTGGAGTAGCAATACTCATATCAGATAAAATAGACTTTAAAATAAAGAATGTTACAAGAGACAAGGAAGGACACTACATAATGATCAAGGGATCAATCCAAGAAGATATAACAATTATAAATATATATGCACCCAGCATAGGAGCACCTCAATCTATTTACAATAGCCAGGACATGGAAGCAACCTAAGTGTTCATCATCGGATGAAAGGATAAAGAAGATGTGGCACATATATACAATGGAATATTACTCAGCCATAGAAAGAAATGAAATTGAGTTATTTGTAGTGAAGTGGATGGACCTAGAGTTCGTCATACAGAGTGAAGTAAGTCAGAAAGAGAAAAACAAATACCGTATGCTAACATATATATATATGGAATGTAAGAAAAAATAAATAAATAAAGGTCATGAAGAACCTAGGGGTTAGACGGGAATAAAGACACAGACCTACTAGAGAATGGACTTGAGGATATGGGGAAGGGGAAGGGGAAGCTGTGACAAAGTGAGAGAGTGGCATGGACATATATACACTACCAAACGTAAAATAGATAGCTAGTGGGAAGCAGCTTCATAGCTGCTTCAAAATGAGTTACAAAAAATGAGTTTCGGGCTTCCCTGGTGGCGCAGTGGTTGAGAGTCCACCTGCCGATGCAGGGGACGCGGGTTCGTGCCCCGGTCCGGGAAGATCCCACGTGCTGCGGAGTGGCTGGGCCCGTGAGCCATGGCCACTGAGCCTGCACGTCCGGAGCCTGTGCTCCGCAACGAGAGAGGCCACAACAGTGAGAGGCCCGCGTACCACACACACACACACACACACACACACACACACACAAAATAGTTTCATTTTTACATATCAAATAATCTAAAATTGAAAATGCTCAGTACTAATAAGGATGGTATTTGCAACATTCTACAGGTGGGAGGTTAAATTGGCTCAGAAATTTTAGTCTGTGTTGGGTCTATAACAAGTTCATAAACTTTAATCAAATAATTTATTCTCCAGGGATCTTTTCTAAAGAAATGACAGAAATACATGCTACTTTTAAATAGGTATACATGGTAATTTATACACTTTTCTGACAAAAAGGAGATTCTAAATGTTTTACCATAGGAAATGCTTAAATGAGTTTGACACACATGTAAACAGATACCATGTTTGAAATAGAAATGGTATTTTCAAAGAATTTTTCATTAATAAACCCATTTATAATATTGATTTAAAAAGCAAAATACAGAATCTTTTGTAATAGAAGAAAAAAGAAAATGTCTAGTGAAAATGCCCTAAGATATTACCAATAGCTATTCACTTCCTCTACTCCAGTAGTCTCTCCTATGCTTTGCAATTTGGTTTCTGAACCCAATTTGCTACATAGCTGTTTTCTTAAAGGACATTAATAACCTACTTTTCTGATACTAAAGATGTCATTATCTGAGTTCTTAATCTTTTTGAGCCCTTCAAAAGTCTTTAAAACTTTAACCTTAACAACGTCCTCAACTATCTCCAAGTTGCTGTTTTCTTCTGTCAGTGCTGCCTTTGGGTTTCTTGCCCCTCCAACTCCTGTTGCTCGGTTCCCTTGGTGGGCTTTCCCACCTCTGCTGAGATTAAGTGTTCCCACAAATTTTGGTCCCTGGCCCCTTTCTCTCTCAACGTGTAAATTTCCTCCTAGAATATTAGTCATTTCTAACTTTCTAAGAGACACCATTATTTGATTGAAGTCTCACTGTACTTAAACTTTAATATGCCCATTTCAGGGTTTATTATTTTGTGATCAGGACTGAAGCAGTCCTGGTCTGTATGGACTAACCCTGTGATGGCCTCTGTATGGACTTCCTCTTCATTTTCTGAGCTATTTTCTAATCCTTGGTAAATGCCCATCGACTTCGTGAGAATACCATGTCAGAATATATTTTTATTCAAAAATATTTAATCTCCTTTTCACATTCATATGCAAAGTGTACTTACCTCTACCATTGATGTTGGGCTTGCCCATGTGAGTTTTGCTTTGATCTAATATAGAATGTGCTTCCCTGAGCCATGGCTTGGGATTTAACCATGTGTCTTGCTTTCAGTCAAACGAAGTTAGCAGCTGTGACAGTAGCAGAGGCTTGACCTGTACTCATATGTTTGGACTTGTCATCTTACATTTATGCCATCAGTGTGAAAACTTGCCCCACGTAGCTACTGCCCAATTATAGACTCCAGAAAAAACAAACGTGGAGCAGATCCGAGTCAGATCTACAGTGAGGAGTCAGGAAGGGTCAAATACACAGATCGAAGCAAACTCACACTGCTGATCTCAGTCTATTTCAGCTTTCCTGCAGCCAACTCACAGACATGTGAACAAGAATAAGTGATTATTATTTTAAGCCATTAGGTTTTTTTATCTTTAAAAAATTTCTTTTAATTTTTTAGTGAAATATAGTTGATGATTATATGTTAATTGTGTACAATATAGTGATTCACAATTTTAATGGTTATACTCCATTTATAGTTATTATAAAATATTGGCTATATTCCCTGTGTTGTACAATATATCTTTGTAGCTTATTTTATACCTGATTGTTTGTACTTCTTAATCCCCTACCCCTGTGTTGCCCCTCCCCCCTTCCCTTTCCCCACTGGTAACCACTGGTTCGTTCTCTAAATTTGTGAGTCTGCTTCTTTTTTGTTATACTCACTGGTTTATTGTTTTCAGATTCCACGTATAAGTGATATCATGCAGTGTTTGCCTTTCTCTGTCTGACTTATTTCATTTAGCGTAATGTCCTCCAAGTCCATCCATTTTTCTGCAAATGACAAAACTTCATTCTTTTTTATGGCTGAGTGGTATTCCATTTTATATATTTACCATATCTTCTTTATCCAGCCATCTGTTTATGGACACTTATCTTGCTTCTGTATCTTAAGCCATTGAGTTTTGGGATGGTTTGTCACACAGAATTATTGTGTCAATAGCTGACTGATACAAGTGGACCTATGTTTGAAGCCAGCTCCCTGAACTAGCACCCTTTTCTTGGAGTTTTATGGTGTTTTATCAGTTATGAGTTTTTCATTGATGAAAGTCTTAGAGTAGAGATAGCTTTAAGCAAGGCTTGATTCAGACCATGTCATCAGGTCCCAGTTTCTCTTGCTCCATCCCAGTTTAAGTTCTATTCTCAGGCTTTCTTTTTTTGTGTGGCAAACAGTTGCCTTCATTTATTAAAAGTATAATAATTGAGCACATACTGTGTGGCAGTCAATTCTAGCTTCCAAACCTCATCCCAATATGAATAATCTTCTGTTTCTCTTTTAGGAACACAGACACAGTCATTGCAAAACCAATCATTTTACTTAGGGGAACACACTGTTTTGATTGATGCCACAGAAGTCACATTTCCACATCTGGAACCAAGAGTTGAGTCAATGCCACTTGAAACGCATTAGCTGGGAGCATTGGTGTCCCCAAAGGGAAACTGAGGAACTGTTTCCAGAGGAAAAGGTCATGAGTGCTTGGTATTTTGCTGAAAGGCAAAAGACTATAGATCTTCTCTATATGTCAACTCATTAGCATTCTTGTTTCCAGGCTTTCCCTACTTTAAATTGTCCCCCACATGCCCTCTGTCTTCATACAGCACAGGGATGGTGGTATCACACTTCTGCCCAAAACTTGTATGAGTCACAGTTGCAATCAGAATATGGGCCACGATCTAAAGGTTGAAGTTCAAAACACTTGGTCATTTGTTTCCTACCTTCTTTTGCAGGTTTGTACCCCAGAACACACATGCAAACCTTCATTTCAGTGACACTGGTAATTCCTCCATTCCCCTAACACACCCTGAGGTCCTCTTGGCCCCATGATCGCGTCTGACATGCCACGAGTCTTTCAGGACATCGACCAAATTTCACCCTTCAAATTGTGCATCTACCATGGCTTGTATCACAGTCAGCTTCATGTTGTGTCAAACACATGTGTGTTCTCCAGATGGTTCATGGAATCTCTGGAGGATGTAGGTAAAAATTCATCTCTGTATCCTCCAGAGTAACTCACATAGTACTTTTCAAATAATCAATAGATGTTTGTTTAAATGTTGAGTTGTGGAATTATCCAGCCCCATGTTCAAGAGCAGAGGATAGGATTGGCATAGAACTCAGGATTTTCAGCATATAATCTCTTTAGATCCCTACAGGCAGCCGAATCTTGACAAGCTGCTGGCAGGAAAGGTGATTTAAATTACATATTTAGAGGAAGGTGTAATTTAGCCCATATGTTGGGATAAAATAAGCAAACAGTCAGAAACTTCACACAAGTAAGAAAGGGGCCCAGAGTCAGGTATTGTACAAGGGCTTAAATAAAATTCTTTTAAAACATACTGTCTACCAATTGGGGAGTGTCCTAGGATTACTAAAGAAAGAGTTCCTGGACAGTTTGGAACTCAATTGATTGGTGGCTAGACCCTGAGTAAGCAATGCTGAAGGTTTTCTACATTGTAAGGAAGTCGTTATTTATACAAAGTTCTAACAGCTCAGAGGATACCTCTGAGTATATTGAGAGGGGAGAATGATATTAACCAGAAATCTTAATATTGAGTTGTACCTAAAATGCTTGTCTTTCATCTTATGCCATTTTCATGCACAGTATACCCCAAGAGCCATAACAATTAGCCTAGTGTGTTTAGAAAAGGAGTATATCATGATCATGAGATCACAAACACTTATACATATAGGAAAATATCACTTTTTGAAGTAGTAGAAAGAGCAATGAACCTTGGGTTCTGATACATGGTCTCTAGTTGAGCTCAATAAATAACTAGCTCTGTGGCCCTGAAAGATTTCTTAATGCTCTGAGCCTTATAACATATCACATAGAGCAAATCTCATGTAGCCATCATCAGAAAGTTCTGCTACACTTTGCTAGTCACTTATTGACTGATATTTCTCAGTCCATTTCCAATTTTGTAACTTATTGTTGCAGTTTAGCTAGTCAATAGTCAAATTTCAAGATGCCCATCACTCATTGTCAATGTAATAAAAAAGTGTTAAATTTTTATCAAGTGGTTTTATGACCTCCTAAATTTCTTGGGATGATTTTTAAGTTGTTTAGAAGTTTTGTTTCCATTTTTAATGTGCAAATATGAGAGTCTTTATAAGTGATAACTCTACACCATTTTATTTTTTTGGCAATAAAAGCACAACACATAGGACATTTTTCCAAATACCTAAAAAGATATTCCATGTAAATGGAAATCAAAAGAAAGCTGGAGTAGCAATACTTGTATCCGATAAAATAGACTTTAAAATAAAGACTGTTAGAAGAGATAAGGAGGGACATTACATAATGATCAAAGGATAAAAAGATCAATCCAAGAAGAAGATATAACAATTATAAATATTTATGCACCCAACATAGGAGCACCTCAACACATAAGGCAAATGCTAACAACCATGAAAGGAGAAATTGACAGTAACACAATAATAGTAGGGGACTTTAACACACCACTTATACCAAGGGAGAGATCATCCAAACAGAAAATAAATAAGGAAACACAAGCTTTAAATGACACAATAGACCAGATAGATTTAATTGATTTTTATAGAACATTCCACCCAAAAGTGGCAAAATACATTTTCTTCTCAAGTGCACACAGAACATTCTCCAGGATAGATCTCATCATGAGTCACAAATCAAGCCTTGGAAAATTTAAGAAAATTGAAATCATATCAAGAATCTTTTCTGACCACAACGCTATGAGATTGGAATTACAGAACAAAAACTGTAAAAAACACAAATACATGGAGGCTAGACAGTGCACTACTAAATAACCAAGAGACCGCTGAAGAAATCAAAGAAGAAATTTAAAAATACATGGGGGCTTCCCTGGTGGCGCCGTGGTTGCGCGTCCGCCTGCCGATGCAGGGGAACCGGGTTCGCGCCCCGGTCCGGGAGGATCCCACGTGCCGCGGAGCGGCTGGGCCCGTGAGCCATGGCCGCTGAGCCTGCGCGTCCGGAGCCTGTGCTCCGC
>NC_041221.1:28901420-28907738 GCF_002837175.3 Physeter macrocephalus
CACACACACACACACACACACACACACACACACACAAAATAGTTTCATTTTTACATATCAAATAATCTAAAATTGAAAATGCTCAGTACTAATAAGGATGGTATTTGCAACATTCTACAGGTGGGAGGTTAAATTGGCTCAGAAATTTTAGTCTGTGTTGGGTCTATAACAAGTTCATAAACTTTAATCAAATAATTTATTCTCCAGGGATCTTTTCTAAAGAAATGACAGAAATACATGCTACTTTTAAATAGGTATACATGGTAATTTATACACTTTTCTGACAAAAAGGAGATTCTAAATGTTTTACCATAGGAAATGCTTAAATGAGTTTGACACACATGTAAACAGATACCATGTTTGAAATAGAAATGGTATTTTCAAAGAATTTTTCATTAATAAACCCATTTATAATATTGATTTAAAAAGCAAAATACAGAATCTTTTGTAATAGAAGAAAAAAGAAAATGTCTAGTGAAAATGCCCTAAGATATTACCAATAGCTATTCACTTCCTCTACTCCAGTAGTCTCTCCTATGCTTTGCAATTTGGTTTCTGAACCCAATTTGCTACATAGCTGTTTTCTTAAAGGACATTAATAACCTACTTTTCTGATACTAAAGATGTCATTATCTGAGTTCTTAATCTTTTTGAGCCCTTCAAAAGTCTTTAAAACTTTAACCTTAACAACGTCCTCAACTATCTCCAAGTTGCTGTTTTCTTCTGTCAGTGCTGCCTTTGGGTTTCTTGCCCCTCCAACTCCTGTTGCTCGGTTCCCTTGGTGGGCTTTCCCACCTCTGCTGAGATTAAGTGTTCCCACAAATTTTGGTCCCTGGCCCCTTTCTCTCTCAACGTGTAAATTTCCTCCTAGAATATTAGTCATTTCTAACTTTCTAAGAGACACCATTATTTGATTGAAGTCTCACTGTACTTAAACTTTAATATGCCCATTTCAGGGTTTATTATTTTGTGATCAGGACTGAAGCAGTCCTGGTCTGTATGGACTAACCCTGTGATGGCCTCTGTATGGACTTCCTCTTCATTTTCTGAGCTATTTTCTAATCCTTGGTAAATGCCCATCGACTTCGTGAGAATACCATGTCAGAATATATTTTTATTCAAAAATATTTAATCTCCTTTTCACATTCATATGCAAAGTGTACTTACCTCTACCATTGATGTTGGGCTTGCCCATGTGAGTTTTGCTTTGATCTAATATAGAATGTGCTTCCCTGAGCCATGGCTTGGGATTTAACCATGTGTCTTGCTTTCAGTCAAACGAAGTTAGCAGCTGTGACAGTAGCAGAGGCTTGACCTGTACTCATATGTTTGGACTTGTCATCTTACATTTATGCCATCAGTGTGAAAACTTGCCCCACGTAGCTACTGCCCAATTATAGACTCCAGAAAAAACAAACGTGGAGCAGATCCGAGTCAGATCTACAGTGAGGAGTCAGGAAGGGTCAAATACACAGATCGAAGCAAACTCACACTGCTGATCTCAGTCTATTTCAGCTTTCCTGCAGCCAACTCACAGACATGTGAACAAGAATAAGTGATTATTATTTTAAGCCATTAGGTTTTTTTATCTTTAAAAAATTTCTTTTAATTTTTTAGTGAAATATAGTTGATGATTATATGTTAATTGTGTACAATATAGTGATTCACAATTTTAATGGTTATACTCCATTTATAGTTATTATAAAATATTGGCTATATTCCCTGTGTTGTACAATATATCTTTGTAGCTTATTTTATACCTGATTGTTTGTACTTCTTAATCCCCTACCCCTGTGTTGCCCCTCCCCCCTTCCCTTTCCCCACTGGTAACCACTGGTTCGTTCTCTAAATTTGTGAGTCTGCTTCTTTTTTGTTATACTCACTGGTTTATTGTTTTCAGATTCCACGTATAAGTGATATCATGCAGTGTTTGCCTTTCTCTGTCTGACTTATTTCATTTAGCGTAATGTCCTCCAAGTCCATCCATTTTTCTGCAAATGACAAAACTTCATTCTTTTTTATGGCTGAGTGGTATTCCATTTTATATATTTACCATATCTTCTTTATCCAGCCATCTGTTTATGGACACTTATCTTGCTTCTGTATCTTAAGCCATTGAGTTTTGGGATGGTTTGTCACACAGAATTATTGTGTCAATAGCTGACTGATACAAGTGGACCTATGTTTGAAGCCAGCTCCCTGAACTAGCACCCTTTTCTTGGAGTTTTATGGTGTTTTATCAGTTATGAGTTTTTCATTGATGAAAGTCTTAGAGTAGAGATAGCTTTAAGCAAGGCTTGATTCAGACCATGTCATCAGGTCCCAGTTTCTCTTGCTCCATCCCAGTTTAAGTTCTATTCTCAGGCTTTCTTTTTTTGTGTGGCAAACAGTTGCCTTCATTTATTAAAAGTATAATAATTGAGCACATACTGTGTGGCAGTCAATTCTAGCTTCCAAACCTCATCCCAATATGAATAATCTTCTGTTTCTCTTTTAGGAACACAGACACAGTCATTGCAAAACCAATCATTTTACTTAGGGGAACACACTGTTTTGATTGATGCCACAGAAGTCACATTTCCACATCTGGAACCAAGAGTTGAGTCAATGCCACTTGAAACGCATTAGCTGGGAGCATTGGTGTCCCCAAAGGGAAACTGAGGAACTGTTTCCAGAGGAAAAGGTCATGAGTGCTTGGTATTTTGCTGAAAGGCAAAAGACTATAGATCTTCTCTATATGTCAACTCATTAGCATTCTTGTTTCCAGGCTTTCCCTACTTTAAATTGTCCCCCACATGCCCTCTGTCTTCATACAGCACAGGGATGGTGGTATCACACTTCTGCCCAAAACTTGTATGAGTCACAGTTGCAATCAGAATATGGGCCACGATCTAAAGGTTGAAGTTCAAAACACTTGGTCATTTGTTTCCTACCTTCTTTTGCAGGTTTGTACCCCAGAACACACATGCAAACCTTCATTTCAGTGACACTGGTAATTCCTCCATTCCCCTAACACACCCTGAGGTCCTCTTGGCCCCATGATCGCGTCTGACATGCCACGAGTCTTTCAGGACATCGACCAAATTTCACCCTTCAAATTGTGCATCTACCATGGCTTGTATCACAGTCAGCTTCATGTTGTGTCAAACACATGTGTGTTCTCCAGATGGTTCATGGAATCTCTGGAGGATGTAGGTAAAAATTCATCTCTGTATCCTCCAGAGTAACTCACATAGTACTTTTCAAATAATCAATAGATGTTTGTTTAAATGTTGAGTTGTGGAATTATCCAGCCCCATGTTCAAGAGCAGAGGATAGGATTGGCATAGAACTCAGGATTTTCAGCATATAATCTCTTTAGATCCCTACAGGCAGCCGAATCTTGACAAGCTGCTGGCAGGAAAGGTGATTTAAATTACATATTTAGAGGAAGGTGTAATTTAGCCCATATGTTGGGATAAAATAAGCAAACAGTCAGAAACTTCACACAAGTAAGAAAGGGGCCCAGAGTCAGGTATTGTACAAGGGCTTAAATAAAATTCTTTTAAAACATACTGTCTACCAATTGGGGAGTGTCCTAGGATTACTAAAGAAAGAGTTCCTGGACAGTTTGGAACTCAATTGATTGGTGGCTAGACCCTGAGTAAGCAATGCTGAAGGTTTTCTACATTGTAAGGAAGTCGTTATTTATACAAAGTTCTAACAGCTCAGAGGATACCTCTGAGTATATTGAGAGGGGAGAATGATATTAACCAGAAATCTTAATATTGAGTTGTACCTAAAATGCTTGTCTTTCATCTTATGCCATTTTCATGCACAGTATACCCCAAGAGCCATAACAATTAGCCTAGTGTGTTTAGAAAAGGAGTATATCATGATCATGAGATCACAAACACTTATACATATAGGAAAATATCACTTTTTGAAGTAGTAGAAAGAGCAATGAACCTTGGGTTCTGATACATGGTCTCTAGTTGAGCTCAATAAATAACTAGCTCTGTGGCCCTGAAAGATTTCTTAATGCTCTGAGCCTTATAACATATCACATAGAGCAAATCTCATGTAGCCATCATCAGAAAGTTCTGCTACACTTTGCTAGTCACTTATTGACTGATATTTCTCAGTCCATTTCCAATTTTGTAACTTATTGTTGCAGTTTAGCTAGTCAATAGTCAAATTTCAAGATGCCCATCACTCATTGTCAATGTAATAAAAAAGTGTTAAATTTTTATCAAGTGGTTTTATGACCTCCTAAATTTCTTGGGATGATTTTTAAGTTGTTTAGAAGTTTTGTTTCCATTTTTAATGTGCAAATATGAGAGTCTTTATAAGTGATAACTCTACACCATTTTATTTTTTTGGCAATAAAAGCACAACACATAGGACATTTTTCCAAATACCTATTTTCAAAATGACTTCCTCACCGATCAAAGTAGCTGCTTATGGAGGTTGGATAAACAATAGAGTTTGTGCTTGTGTTGGTCTCAGAGATTTCCCCAGGACTCCTTAATCCCCACTGAATTTAGGGAGCCTAGTTTGAAGACAGCCATTCCTGTTGTCCTTTTTGGTCTACAGAAAATGTTAGCCACATCGCTTTTCAAGGCTTCCAACAGAAATATATTTCTCACAGCCTTATTAAAGAGAATATCCTCAGGGGACATATTTTGGAGATCAATGAACAGACCTTATGTTATAAATCCACTTGGTACTCCATATCTTCAGCATAAAGGTTACACTTAGCAAATTGTCCAGTGGGTCCCTGAGTCCATTCTATGGTTATTTCCTCAGTTCTAGAATGTCAAATTAGAATATGCACAGCCAACAACTGACAGAATCCCCATTTGGGCTCCTTGATCCCTGGAGTGATGATTATTACGGTAGGAAAGGTCAAGGGGAAGTGTCTGGAACAGTCTCTACCTAATTCAACAGTAAACTAGAGGAAGTAATACATTTCTGGAAGCATTGCAGAGATTTGTGTCACTATCAAGGACTGGAAAAATTCAACTGTGGTGATTATTACCATAGTTCCACTCAACTCACCTATTTGGCTTGTTCAGAAATTAGCTGGACTTTGGAGGATGATAGTGGATTATTGTAAACTAAACCAGGCATTGACTCTAACTGCAGCTTTGTTCCTCTTCCAATTTTACTCAGGGTTTTACTCAGATCAGGTTTTCTCAAACTTGGCATTGACATTCTGGACCAGATAATACTGTGTTGTGAGAGCCTGTTCTATGCACTGTAGGATATTTAGCAGCACCCCTAGCCTTTACTCACTAGATGCCAGTATCACCCCCCACTCCACTCGTGACAACCAAAACTGTTTCCAGATTTTGCCAAGGTCTCCTGGGAGTCAAACATCCCCTCACCCACTCTATTGATAACCACTGTTCTAGAGCAAGTCAAACATCTCTTGGCAACTGATATGCAGTTATTGATCAGGCAAATGTTCTTCTCTCTACCTCTTAGTAAAGACCATCAGAAGCAGTTTTCTTTCACCTGACACAGACAGCAATACACTTCCACTGACTTCCCAAGCTCCAACCTCATCAACCCTCCAGCCCTATGTTGGAATCTAATCCATGGAGAGCTAAATCACCTCTCTATTCCACAGGACTTCTGATACATTACATAGATGATACCATGCTGGTTGGACCTGAGAGCAGAGAGTAAAAACTACTCTTGGCAAAATACATGTTTGCCTGAGGATGGGGAAAAGTTTCGTAAAATTACATAGGTTTGCCACCACAGTGGAATTTCTAGGAATCTTACAGTCTGAGTAATATCAAGATAAGTATTCCAGAGTGAATGACAAGTTGTTGCAACTGTCCCTTTCAACACTAAGAAGGATCAAGAGGGCCTAGTGGGCCTAGTGGCCTGTTTGGATCCTTGAAGTAGCATACTTAATTTGGGTGTGTGCTCTGACCCATTTATTGAGAACATCAGAAAGCTACAAAGTTTAGGGGGCGGAGTCAAGATGGTGTTGTGGGAAGGTGCCAAGTCAGCATCTCCCCACAACTAGGGCACCTGCCAGCCACTGGTGGGGTACCTTGACACCCAAGGAGATGGGAGGAACCCCTAAGTGAAAAGATATTCCATGTAAATGGAAATCAAAAGAAAGCTGGAGTAGCAATACTTGTATCCGATAAAATAGACTTTAAAATAAAGACTGTTAGAAGAGATAAGGAGGGACATTACATAATGATCAAAGGATAAAAAGATCAATCCAAGAAGAAGATATAACAATTATAAATATTTATGCACCCAACATAGGAGCACCTCAACACATAAGGCAAATGCTAACAACCATGAAAGGAG
>NC_041221.1:28907910-28946591 GCF_002837175.3 Physeter macrocephalus
AGGGAGAGATCATCCAAACAGAAAATAAATAAGGAAACACAAGCTTTAAATGACACAATAGACCAGATAGATTTAATTGATTTTTATAGAACATTCCACCCAAAAGTGGCAAAATACATTTTCTTCTCAAGTGCACACAGAACATTCTCCAGGATAGATCTCATCATGAGTCACAAATCAAGCCTTGGAAAATTTAAGAAAATTGAAATCATATCAAGAATCTTTTCTGACCACAACGCTATGAGATTGGAATTACAGAACAAAAACTGTAAAAAACACAAATACATGGAGGCTAGACAGTGCACTACTAAATAACCAAGAGACCGCTGAAGAAATCAAAGAAGAAATTTAAAAATACATGGGGGCTTCCCTGGTGGCGCCGTGGTTGCGCGTCCGCCTGCCGATGCAGGGGAACCGGGTTCGCGCCCCGGTCCGGGAGGATCCCACATGCCGCGGAGCGGCTGGGCCCGTGAGCCATGGCCGCTGAGCCTGCGCGTCCGGAGCCTGTGCTCTGCAACGGGAGAGGCCACAACAGAGGGAGGCCCGCATACCACAAAAAAAAAATGAGGCCTCTTGGGCTAATCCAATGAACTGTTGCAGTTGCTTCTACATCCGAATGTATAATAGCAACTGCTATATTGATGTGTCCCATAAGTGCCATAAGGGGTTCTCTCAATCAGAAGAGTCACATGTAGAGAAGTACTAGTGGCACAAAATCCAATGCCTCTTGCCACCAGTGAAGGGTCAGGATTTAGAGTGAATGCCTCTAACCTCTGTTGTTGTTGGCAAGTAAGAAGCCTCAGCTGAAACAACCATGACTCTGATGTTATTACACACCCCAACTATCTGGGGTGGCTGATAAACCCTAATAAAATCCAAGGTCCTGCTTGCCAAGTTGTTTCTTAGAACTTGAAGACAAATTCACAATGCTCAATCCCTATGGCCGTTAAGGAAGTACTGCTCTCTCTTCAAGCTCTGCAGCATCAAAAAGAGTCTGAGCACATTACTGGATTCTTTAGGTATTGGATAATATGTGTCTTACCTGCCTAGTCTTTTATATCTTCCAATCCCCAAGTCAGCATGCTTTGAGTGGTAGCCAAATCAACAGACTGCAGAGGAAGTCATCCAGCAAGCTGTGGCATGCTCTTTACCTTTGCGGTAGCACAACCCTAATGATCCCTTTAAGCTACGAGTCTGTGTGACTGATGATATTACCACCTTGTAAAGGGAGAGAGCCTGCACTCAGAGGTATCTCTTGGGATTTGGACTCATCGCCTTTCTGACTTGGCCTCCATACACCTATTCTGAAAAGCAGTTATTGGTTTCTCCTAGCCTCTCATTAAAACCAAATGCTTGACCCACGGAGACCTTGTGACCCACAAACTTGATATTCCCATTTAGGGGTGGGTTAACTTGGACTTAATGACTAATCAGGTGAGAAGAGCCCAATAAGTCTCAATTTTCAAACGGAAATGTCATGTTCAAGAACATAGTTGGCCTGTCCCAGCAGCATGCCTTTACATGAAACTGTGGCAGGAGAATTTAGGTGCAACCTCAGAACCTTCACTGTCATTGACAGACAATAAACAAACATGCCCTCTGATCTGGATGGAGACACTGTCTTTCAAGGTTGTTTACTATGCAAACATCCTTTAATAGATACTCTAGAACAAAGGCCATCAATGCCTCTGCTCACAAGAGATACAGAAAGGCAAAAGATCCATAGAAAATTGTCTCCCAACAGTATATTAGCACTGGCTGAATGTAGATGGTTGCAGCATTTCACTTGAAGGACGTTGATGATGGAAAACCCTCCTAGCGAGCATAACTTTGAAGGGCGCATGGTTGTTCAGTCTGCCTGGGAGGAGAAGCCAGAGATTCAGGTCTACATTGATTTATGGGTAGTGGTTAATATAGTTTGGCTAGATGGTTTAGGACTTAGAAGGAAGATGATTAGGAAAGGGGTGATAGGGAAGTATGAGGAATAGGTATTTAGATAGGTTTTTCTGAATGGGCACAGATTTCAAAGATATATAGGTTCCATGAATGCTCAACAAAGAGCAGAGTAAGATCAAAAAAATTGGGTAAACAAAATCACTTGTTTTGTAAATATCAATCAACCTCTTTGCCAGGCATCCTCTGTCTTTGCCCAGTAGTTGCAATGTGTCCAAGGCAGCAGGATGAAAGTTATGCATGGGATCAAAAAGATGTATTTCCAAAGCTGATCTTACTCTGGACATTGCTGAGTACACCACTTGTCAACAGCAAAGATGACACTAAGCCACTGGTGGCACCACTTTCCCGGGACATCGGTCAGACACTTAATGGCAGGTTGATTCCATTGGACTGATTCCGTCATGAAAAGGACAGGGCTTAGCTCTCACTGGAATAGACATTTATTCTGAATAGGAATTTTTGCCTTCTCTGTTTGTAATGCTTTTGCCCAAACCACCAGTGAAGCCTTATTCACTATTATGATAATCTTCACAGTGTTTACTATGATAAAGGAACTCATTTTACAACAAATGAAAAGTAGCAATGAGCTCAGGAATGTGGAATTCCTACCATAATGAGTACAGTTTCATATATCTATTGGTTATTCACATATGTTCTTTAGTAAAGTGTCTTTTAAAATCTTTGCCCACTTTTTAATAGGTTGATCGTCTTCTTTTCTTTTTTTTTTTCTTTTTTTTGGCTGCACCATGAGGTCTGTGGGATCTTAGTTCCCCGACCAGGGACCAGGGATTGAACGTGGGCCACGCCAGTGAAAACACCAAGTCCTAACCACTGGACCACCAGGGACTTCCCAGTTGATCATCTTTTAATTATTGATTTATAGGAGTTCTTGTGTGGGTACAAGACCTTTATAAAATATATGTGTTGTGAGTGTTTTTCCCAGTCTTAAAAAAAATATTTTTATGCATGTGAGGGCAATCTGGCTGTGACATCTGTCACCCCATTGATAGGGTTGATTTGGCTGATCTGACTGGCTAGGTGGGGGTCCCCTGTCTCCCTCTCCACTCCATATGATGTATCCCTCCTGAATACGCATGCTCGGTCCAAGAGGACGATCTTCACTGATGGAGGAGGACCATTCTCCAGTCATGGGTATAGAGGTATCTTTGCTCCTCTGCTCAAACGTCCAAACAAGTTCTCAAAGTCCATTTGTAGGAGAATGTAGGATAGTCAAGCTTCCAAGACTCCAGATACTTCCAGATGATGTGCTGCATTGGCAGTCTGCCTTTCTTTAAAAAAAAAAGAAAAAGAAAACTTACAAATGAGATTTCTGCTCATTTCCACAGAGGCTAGATTAAAAATACAGATGAAGTGCTCTCTGATACAATATACCTAATCAGACACTGACATAAAAGTTATTTAGATAATAACAGTTAAACTAACCTTTGAAACGGTGGTACCTTTGAACCCTGAAACATGCTCTATGTAATTTCCATATGTGTTATGTGAAACAATGTTATGGTAAACTTCCTAGGGAATTATCATATTAATCAAACCATTTCTAAATAATTACTATAACAGCATATGAAACAATAATCAGTATTATTCCAAAAATACTTCAGGGATTTCCCTGGTGGTCCAGTGGGTAAGACTCCACACTCCCAATGCAGTGGGCCCCAGTTTAATCCCTGGTCGGGGAACTAGACCCCGCATGCATGCCACAACTAAGAAGTCTGCATGCCACAACTAAAAGATCCCACAGGCCACAACTAAGAGTCAGCATGCTGCAACAAGAAAGAAAGAAAGAAAGAAAGAAAGAAAGAAAGAAAGAAAGAAAGGAAGGGAAAGAAAGCAAGGAAGGAAGGAAGGAAGGAAGGAAGGAAGGAAGGAAGGAAGGAAGGAAGGAAGGAAGGAAGGAAGAAATCCAAAAATGGGCAGAAGACCTAAATAGACATTTCTCCAAAGAAGACATACAGATTACCAACAAACAGATGAAAGGATGCTCAACATCACTAATCATTAGAGAAATGCAAATCAAAACTACAATAAGGGGGCTTCCCTGGTGGCGCAGTGGTTGAGAGTCCACCTGCCGATGCAGGGGACATGAGTTCGTGCCCCGGTCCGGGAAGATACCACGTGCCGCGGAGCAGCTGGGCCCATGAGCCATGGCTGCTGAGCCTGCACTTCCGGAGCCTGTGCTCCGCAACGGGAGAGGTCACAACAGTGAGAGTCCCGCGTACCGGAAAAAAAGAAAAAAAAGAAAGAAACTACAATGAGGTATCACCTCACACTGGTCAGAATGGCCATCAGCAAAAAATCTACAAACAATAAAAGCTGGAGAGGGAGTGGAGAAAAGGGAACCCCTTGCACTGTTGGTGGGGATGAAAATCTATACAGCCACTATGGAGAACAGTATGGAGGTTCCTTAAAAAACTAAAAACAGAACTACCATATGACCCAGCAATCCCACTACTGGGCATATACCCTGAGAAAACCATAATTCAAAAAGAGTCATGTACCACAATGTTCAGTGCAGCTCTATTTACAATAGCCAGGACATGGAAGCCACCTAAGTGTCCATCAACAGATGAATGGATAAAGAAGATGTGGCACATATACAGAATGGAATATTACTCAGCCATAAAAAGAAACGAAATTGAGTTATTTGTAGTGAGGTGGATGGACCTAGAGTCTGTCATACAGAGTGAAGTAAATCAGAAAGAGAAAAACAAATACCGCAGGCTAACACATATATATGGAATCTAAAAAAAAAAAAAAGTTACTGAAAAACCTAGGGGCAGAACAGGAATAAAGACGCAGACGTAGAGAACGGACTTGAAGACATGCGGAGGGGGAAGGGTAAGCTGGGACGAAGTGAGAGAGTGGCGTGTACAAATATACACTACCAAATGTAAAATAGATAGCTAGTGGAAAGCAACCGCATAGCACAGGGAGATCAGCTCAGTGTTTTGTGACCACCTAGAGGGGTGGGATAGGGAGGGTGGGAAGGAGACGCAAGAGGGAGGAGATATGGGGATATATGTATATGTATAGCTGATTCACTTTGTTATACAGCAGAAACTAACACAGCATTGTGAAGAAATTATACTCCAATAAAGATGTTAAAAAATAAAAATAAATAAAACGTTATTTAGCTAGAAAAAAGAAAGAAAAAGAAGAAAGAAAAAAGAAAGACAAAAGAAAAAAAACTTTAGATAGAGCACTTATTTGAATATGATGTTGGGATTTTATGTGTATTTTGCAAGAGTTGGTTATTTCAATAAAGTCAGGTGAACTATACAATCAGGTGAACTGTACAGTAGAGAGGTTAGAGAGGGAGTGTAAGTGATGAAGAGAGAACCCAGAAATTGTTCCTAAGAGCCCTGCTCTTTCACAGGAAATGGGAAAAAAAACGCTTAACTCCCTGGCCTCCATCTCATCTTTCCCCAACCCCCAAAATGCTAACCCATCTTAATTGCATTGCTGGGGTCATTGAACTGGAACTTGGTTATCAGTTCTTTGAGGTTTAAAAAAAAAGAACCCATTTAAAGGTTTGCTTTCTCACTTGTCTTTAAACAACCTGCATTGGTAACTCAGAATCAAATGGCAGAATTGTGCATAAGATTTTTCTTTCATTATTTGTTTAGAAAACAAAATTCCACAGGTAATTTAGACTGAATGTCTCCATTGTTCTTTGACTAATACACAGTTTTACTACGCTTTTGGAACTGGTCCTCAAATTGGAGAATGAGTAAGAAATCTTGTGATAAATAGACAAAATGGCCACTTACTTTATAGCTCCAGCCAGGAAGAGGTGGAGTCTCTTTCCCTCACCCTTAAATCTGGGTTATACCAGTAACTGGCTTTGGCCAGTAAAATGCAGCAGCAGTGAGATTGCACAAGGACCAAGCCAAGGCCTCAAGAGGCTTCCCATCTTCTCTTCTGGAGCCTGAGAAGAAGCTCCAGTATCAGGAGAAGCTGGGGAAACCTTCTGGTTGATGAGAGACACACGTGGCCCATCACTCCTCTTGTTAAGAACCACCAATGCCAAGTGCCAGACAGCTTAGTGAAGCCAGCTCAGACCATCCAGACACCAGCTAACCAGCCAACTGACGACGTACGTGTGTAGTGTCCCAGCAGAAGTCAGCCAAGCCAGCCCAGATCAGAATAATCACTCAGCTGACCCAGAGAGTCATGGACTACATAAATGATGTAAGCCGTTAGGCTGTGAGGTAGTTTATTCTACCAGAGGAGCTAACTGACACAGGGCTCTTTTTAAAACCAAACAAACAGACAAAAAAACATGGTGAATTGTAGAAGCCGGGAACCAGAAGCAGGCTGCAGACCCACAAACATTGCAAACTTGGGCAAACAGAAGAGACTGATAACCTGATTCTACACTCTAGGACTTTGTTAAAAATATTTCTTGAGGTGGCTTATTTACTCTGGTAAAAGTTATGATAGGTTTTTCTGTGTGTGTGTGTGTGTGTGTGTGGTTTTCAAGAAATACCAAACAGCAAAATGGCACATTATAAAACTAAACCAGATGTCTACCCAGGTAGTGAACAGGGAATAAAGCCCAACATTAGAGAAACAATGAAATGTCCCTTGTTAGTCAAATCACAGTGATGTTTACCTGCCTTGAAGTTAATACTTAAAGATACATTGTAAATAGCCACTCCTCCAAGGCGAGAAAAGATTGAATCAGGAAAGCATTAAAGATGGTTGTTTCACTTATTTTTATTACCTATGTGTATCCAGGAAGAGGAATACAATTTTTTTATATTGAATTTTTTTTCTGTATGTTTTGAGAAGTTGGAAAGAACTTTATTAAAGGAAATAAAAATATCTGGAGTGTAAAGGCTTTGCTGGTTTGAGTGTTGTTTTGCTCACTTGCTATGTGACCTTCAACTCGCCTCTTCTTGTCCTCACCTGTAAATGGAGGATCATGTTATCCATTCACAGGATTATGTGAGGATTGAATAAAACAATGTATGTTAAAGGGACTGGCACATTGTAAATATTTAATGAGTATTTACTACAACCCTGTAAATTTAAAATTCTTAAAACTTGTTCTAGAATACCTCTGGACCGAGAAAAAATAAGGGTGAATAAATGCCACAGCATTATAAAATTAATGATTATAAATGAAAGAAACCCAAACATTGAATTCAAATTAAAAAGTTTTCGCTAATAGTGTTCCATTGTAATTCCCCAAAGTTGACAATTTTGCAAAATTCTTTGTTCCACAGTAATAAATATACATTTTTAAACTACTGTCCTTTAGATATAATGCAATTACATAGCATTTGATATTTTCTAAGGGGCTGTCATATCCTATATATTCTTTGACTGTGTCTTCAACACTTCGATATAGGTAGGGCAGATCTTATTAACTCCATATTATTAAGGGGGAAACTGAGACCCTATTCAATTAAATGACTGACTTTAAGTACTCTTCCTGATTTCATGCTGTATGGCCAATATTTACAAATCAGCTGGTAGCTGTTTCCTGTTGTGGATGAATGCCATGTTTTCTTAATTATTTTAAGTTTGTGTTCACCTGGCACTTTTCTGCTTATTTTGGAGAGTAGAACTTGTTTTGTTAAGGTTTTCTTTAGACACAACACAGGGATGACAGGTTTTGAGTTTGGACTCAAAATGGAAATTTGGGGTGCGTAAAATTTATTTACTCCTGGCAAAACACAGCTTCCTGTTATCTGACCTTTTCTTTAGAGAGGATTTTTCTTTTTAAAGGAAAGTGGTTTTAAACACTTATTTTTAAAAAAACAATAAACAAAACAAACAAACAAAAAAACCCTTCTTGGACATTAGATAACTATGAAATAAACCAAATTTTAATGACTGAAGTGTAAATGAATCAAAAACATTTGGATAAAATTTTCTTTAAAACACACATGGGTTTAAAAACAAAATAAAATTGCTCAGGGCCAAATACATCTGGAATTTTATTGAACCCCAAACATTTGGAAAGCAGTTTGTGACCTTCAACAGACTGTTACCATAGCTCAATTCTAAACTCCTTTTTGCATGTATCCAGTGGAACCTAGGTCAAGGGTGAGTGGCTAACAAGGTGAGGTTGTACTAAAATAATGACCACTTGCCCAAAATACCCTTTGGGCTGACCCACTTCAGTGTCTGAAACTTCACATAAGTGTTCTTTTCTGCTAAAGAGATTTATCACCTGGAAAAAACAGATCCTTGCTAAAACATCGATAATATTAGAAAAAAATAATTAGAAATGAATATTTAAATAGCCTTTTAAAATTAATAAACACTTTCACACACATAGGTGTTTGAATGCTAATTTTATAGCTTACAGAATATGCTCACGCACATTGTCTGAGGCTCAGAGAAAGAAGTGATTTACCCAAGACACACAGTGGTCGAACCAGGACCAGAACAGAGAACTTTTGTGCCTCGTACTTCTCTTTGCACCATGCTCCCTCTCGGATAGCATGCACGTCTTTGCATTCACCAACCCATTGGTTGGATTGAGGAGTAAAACGGCAAAAGGAGGCATGGAGACTGCAAGCAATGGCTACTCTTTCACCAAGCTTGTCTGTGAAGAAAAGGTTAAAGATGGGTATACTTTGAGATTTTTTTTTTTTGTATGCTGAGATGGAGGGGCCCTCAGAAGATAGAGTTTGAAGATCCAAGAGAGAGTGGAGAGAGCTAATAGAACACATCCCTGAGGAAGCAGGTGGCGTTGGGATCCAGAGAGCAGACTGAGGGATGGATGGCTGCGCCTTGCCCTGAACGAGGAGAGGAGGAGTGTGCATACATACAGATACATGGAAATTGATAAGCTAGATGGACAGGGGGTTGAGGGTGTTACTGGCTGGAAAGCCTCTATTGCCTCAATGAAGCAAGAGCTAAAGCACCAGCTGAGAGTCAAGGCTAGGCCAAGGGAAGACGAGAAAGTTGGAAGCATAAAGTAGGTCTTGGGAAGCGAAGGAGAGGTTAGTGACTAAGGACACTTAAAGGGACTACTGGGTAGAGCTAAAGGTCAAGAATGACTTTTTTTTCCCTCCCAGACAAATGGCTTTTCCAAGCGGAGAGCAGCAGCTTAGTTGTTGGAGCAAAAATTCTGTTAAGATTAATCTGAGACTGGAGTTCTATAAGACACCAGTGGGTGATGAGCGAAGAGATTTATGACTTCAGAGATAAAGTGCTTTTGCACAGTGATCCAGTCCAGGACTTGGTCCTGGAAATAGTTTACTAAAGAGAATGAAGTTGAGAGGTTGACCCCCTTAGATGTTGCAGTCAGCTGGGATCCTGTGGCTTTTGGTATTGAAAGGAAGGGGGTGGACCAAGTGCCAAGGAGCTCGACTAAAACTGGGCATACGTAAGAGGTTGGCATATGGTCATAACATAGACTACTTACAGGACATTAGAGCTGAGTGTTCTGAGCCCAAAGATGCTTTTCAATTAGGATAAAATAGTGTGAAAACAGCTATGTGGACTGAGAAACCTCCCACTACTCTCCCGAGATTCATGGGAAGTAGTAGGAGCAGGTACTCAAGAGGGAAACAGATGGAAAGCGATGCCTCCTGAGATCAGGCTGAGGAATGGGGGCTGCAGAGGATATCACAGAGAATGTGGGGGAAATGGCAGCTTGGGTGAAAAGGCAGGCAAAAGGAGCAGAGGATAGAACAGACCAACCATGACACTTATATTTGGGGTGAGAGTCAAGGATGCCTTGGGGAGAGTAGTATGGGGCTCAGCTGGATTCACAGCTCTGCTTGAAGCTCTGATTAAAATTCTATGAATGACAGTCTAGCTAGAAATCTTGAGCTTTTACTTCAAAGTCCCAAGTGAAACATAAATGCAATCTTGTTTCTTGCCTCCATCACAGGCATGGCAACCCCAGGTGCAAAATTTATAGACTTTTTTAGAATCCTTACATTTGTTGCTCCCAAATTCTCAACACAGTAGGAGCTCAAGAAATGGTGAGACTTGGTGAATTCTTGGTCTGGTTGCTTCCTGCTTATTTAATATATCTTCTGGGTAGGGCCGTAAGAGTTTTTATCTTTCCCTTTGCAACTAATCCTCTTATCTCTTACACATTCCCAAGGAAGGCAGTTTGATTATTTTTTCAAGGAATCTTAAAGTTATAATATTTTTCTGAAGAAATAGTATGTATTTTTCCTGAAATGGAAGGTTTTAATTCTGAAATGATTGGGGTCCTGTAGTATGGCTTTTGTGGGAATGTTCAACTGTACAGTTTGGTGGGTTTAAAGGCTTTATCAGTTGGACCTATTTTTATAAACAAGTTATTCTTACAGTTTCTCCAGTGTATTATTGTTAAGTAGCTTCTGAGAAATTATATGCAAATGTTACTTATATTGAAACTATATCTTGATAAACAAAATATTTTTATATTTAGTAATTTTAGATACTTTCTATGTGTAAAATATAAGTGGATTACATTTGTTTCTTTGACATGTCATTCCTTAGGACTTAAGAATCCTAAAGAATAAAGTAGTACACTTGGACATTGCTAAGAGTTCATTGAAACACTCTAATATAGAGGAATGAAGAAAAACATGAGGACCAAAAAAGAATTCACTCACTTCTAATTTAAGACAGAAATGGTAAATTTGCGGGCTGTTTTCTTGTAAACTATATAGAATAGGGAGTACTTTAGCTCACTTTGAAAAAAATCAAGTTCGTTGGCAAATATTGATTGAGTGTCAATATTATGTGATAGTCTCTGGCAATGAAGATACAGCAGTAAGCTAAATAGGCAAAGTCTCCGCTTTCTTGGATTGTAGTCGAAAGGGAGACAGATAAACATTTAAATATGTAAATAATCAAGATAGTTCCAATAAAATTAATACTTAACAATGTAGGTATTTAATTAAATTTTAAAATGTAGTTCCAGATAGTGATAATGATCATTCTTATGATGAAAATAAAACAGAGCAACCAGATAACGAGTGTTAAAGGCTGGGGGCTGCTTTAGATGGGAGTTGGAGAAACCTCTCTATGGATATAACATTTGAGCTGAGAATTGGATGTTGAGGAGCCAGATAGTCACGCTCATGCTCTGGAGGGAAGAGTGATCAAAACAGCAGAGACTCTGAGGAAGGAGCCCTTGGACAGCCTAGGTGGGGCAGTAGAGGGAGCAAGGAGGAGGACCGAGTCTGAGATGAGATGCAAGATGGGGGAGCAGGTCAGATGATGTGGGCTCGGGAGGACATGGAGGGCATTCAGATTTCATTATAAATATGATGGAAGCCACGGGGAGACTGAATGACAAAATGTGATTTTTATGTTTAAAAGACTCCCGTGGCTGCTCTAAAGAAATTTGATGGCCATGAAGGCAAGAGTGGGAACAAGAACACGCTTTAGGAGGCTCTTAGTGGGGCCCTAGTGACAGATGTGGTGACGTGGGCTAGATTGGTAGTAGGGAGAAGGAGTTGAGTCAATTCAGGATTATTTTTTTAAAATTTTTTATTGTTATAATGTATACATAATGTAACATTACCATCTTAGCCATTCTTAGGTGTACAATTCAGTGGCATTAGGTACATTCACAATATCGTAGGTACATGACTACTATCCATTTCCAGAATTTTTCTTCATCCCAAACAGAAGCTCTGTATCCATTAAACAATATTACCCTGTTTCCACCTCTCCAGCCCTGGATAACCCCTATTTGCCTTTCTGTATCTATGAATTTGCCTATTCTCGGTAGCTTACATAGAGGAATCATACAATATTAATTTTGTGTGTGTGTCTGGCTTATTTCACTTAGCATAATGTTTTCAAGATTCATCCATGTTGTAGCATGTATCAGAATTTTTTATGGCTGAATAATATCCCATCGTATGCATTTACCTCATTTTGTTTATCCATTCACCTGTTAATGCACACTTCAGTTGTTTCTACCTTTTGACTATTGTAAATAATATTGCTATTAACATTGGTGTACAAGTATCTGTTTGAGTCCCTGCTTTCGTTTCTTTTGTGTATATACTTAGGAGTAGAATTGCTGGATTACAGGGGAATTCTATGTTTAACCATTTGAGAAACTGCCAAATTGTTTTACACAGAGGCTGCACCATATTGCATTCCTACCAGTAGTATACAAGTGTTCCAGTTTCTCCAGGTCCTGACCAGTAGCTGTTATTTTCCAAATCTTTTTATATTCTAGCCATCTGAATGTGTGTGAAGTGGTACCCCATTGTGGTTTTGATTTGCATTTTTCTAATGACTAGAGATGCTAGCATATTTTTGTGTGCTTATTGGCCATTTGTGTATCTTCTTTAGAAAAATGTCTATTCAAGTTCTGTGGTCATTTTGAAATTGGGGTTTTTGGGTGTTTTATGGTGTTTTTTTTTTTTTTTTCGGCGTTAAGTTGTAGGAGTTCTTATGTGTTCCTGATGTTAGTGCTTTATCAGATATATGATTTAAAAGCATTTTCTTTCATTCTGTGAGTTGTCTTTTCACTTTTTTGATAGCGTCCTTTGATGCACAAATTTTTTTTAATTTTGATGAAGTCCAATTTATCTATTTTTCTTTTGTTGCTTGTTTTTTGTTGTCATAAAAATCATCGCCAAATCTAACATCATGAAGATTTCCTTTACGGTTTCTTCTAAGAGTTTTTTAGTCTTATCTCTCAAGTTTAGACCTTTGATACATTTTGAGTTAATTTTTGTACATGATACATTTTGAGTTAATTTTGATACATTTTGTTAATTTTTGTACATGGGGTAAGAAAGGGTTCAATTTCATTCTTTTGCATGTAGATATTCTGTTTTCCCAGAACCGTTTGTTGGGAAGACTATCCTTTCCACGTTGAATGGTCTTGGCATCCTTGCCAAAAATCAGTTGACCACCTTAGTTCACTTTTGTGAAAAAGTTTATAGCTTTTGAAAAGCACAGAGAAGTCTTAGTTTAAAGTATTTGCCTAAAATGGTCAAATCCAGTGTTAGTAGTATTGAATTGTCTGTGTTCAGACAGAGCCTGAATCTAGTTGTTGGAATCAGGGTATGAGAGTGGGAATTGAGGCTTAAATAATTTTTTTAAATATATGTATGTATTAGTCTGCTTGGACTGCCATAACAAAATATCATAGACTGGGTGGTTTAAACAACAGACGTTTATTTTTTCACAGTTCTGGAGCCTGAAAGTCTAAGTTTGAGGGGCCAGCAGGGTAAATGTCTGATGTGAGATCTCTCCTGGGGGTGCAAATGACTCTCTTCATGCTGTGGCCTCACATGGCAGAGAGAGAGAGGGAGAGAAAGAGAGAGAGAGAGAGCGAGCAAGCAAGTGCTCTCTTGTCTCCGGTGCCTCTTCTTGGGGGCACCAGACCTATTAGATTATGGCCCCACCCTTATGATCTCATTTAACCTTTATCTCCTCCAAATACAGTCACATTGGAGGCTAGGGTTTCAACACATGAATTTTGGGAAGACACAAACATTTAGTCTATAACGAAGTATGTGGGTCATCATTTTGGGTCTGCTTAAGTGTGTCTTCATGCAGGTGTTGTACAAAAGAAGGAAGAGCAGTTTCCCCAGTGCTTTGAAATCCAGTGTTGGGGATCTTAGCATCATAGAAATCGAGTGGTGGACGGGACCAGAGATGACCCAATGCACTAGTCCCATTAAATTGGGTGAGGAGACTTTGTACTTGAGAGATGACACACTTTGCACAAGTCAGACAGCCAGTAACTCTTAGACACAATTTTTAATCAGTTTTTCCAATCTTAAACCTATTGCTCTTTCCAGACTGAAAACATTCCAAGTTCCACAACTTAGAAATCCTGTGAAATTCACTTTGCCTAAATGGCATGTAACATGTTCAAGCAGGAAGAATAAGCCAATTTATTTCACCAACCATGATTTTTTTACATGAATATTATTCACAGATAGAATGTCAGCTGCCCAGTCAATTTATCTTCTTCCCTGCTGGCAAGAGTTCCAGACTCTTGGCTTCTACTTGCACGTGGTCAAGTATCAGAACTTCCACCACAAAAGAGAAAGAAAATGAATGAATATTATCAGTCTAAAGAGATCGTGGGAACCATTTTATTTCATGAAAACTTGGAAAGTCATTAAAAAATGTTGAGATGCCACAGTGTTAGCCCATTCTTTTAAATAAAAGCATGTCCCTACTTATTATCTGGAAGATTTAGGTTCTGTGTCTGGAGGAAGGTGTCCAACTATAGTCTATTTATTTCCTGCGTGGTGCACATTTTAGGGTCTCAGAGGTAGATCCACATATATCAAGTTCTTAATAGGGCTTTGCCATGGAACTTATTTGACAATGCAGATGAAGAACTTATTTCCCCTCACTTGCTCTTCACATTTAATGAAAGTAATGTATAGATAAATACTCTAGCTAAGATCAGAGATCTTTTAAGTCTTCATTCAGTTTGAGGCAAATCCGAGAGTCCTCTGTTAGCTGGAGTGGGTAAGTTTGTTGGTTTTCCCCTGACATATAACAATCGCACTCTTTTCATCTTTCTGGCATGCAATGATTCTGAACCTCTGCAGTGCGGGTCTGTGGATTGCTGATGTCATTCCAACACATGGTCGAAGCCCACTCTGCATACATTACAGAGAGCAGCTCACGGCAGTATTTAAATGCAACTAGTCTTCCTCGCCAAGGGAAATGCAGGGCCTCTAATAAGCCCCATGTGTGTGGGAAACTTGTTGGAAGTTTGGAATTTGCCAGTCTCTGCAGAGGAATGTTCTCTGAAAATACAGTTCTGTATTTGTCATTATGGCATCACCCTGTCACAATTCAAGTGCATTTGGGGGTTTAATATTCTTTGAGGAACATCTCCTTTTTAACATTCACATAATATTGTGCCATATTGGAAAAATAGGATGTCCAACTCATCTTGTTTTGCCAAGGACTCCCAGTCTTAGAACCTCTTTGGGCCTCAGTTTCTTCACCTGGATCCTTTAGGATTTTTTGGCAAGATGGGTTTTAAGATCTGCTAGTTATGAAAGGATGAGGTCATAAGGGTGGGGTTCCAGTCTGATAGGATTAGTGTCCTTATAAGAAGAGACACCAGAGAACTCCTTCTCTCTCTCTCTCCATGTGAGGACACAGTGAGAAAATGGCCAAGTGAAAGTCAAGAAGAGAGCTCTCACCAGATACCAACCATTATGGCACACTGAGCCCAGAATTTCAGCCTCCAGAACTGTGAGAGAGAAATTTCTGTTGTTTAACCATCCAGTGTATGGTATTTTATTATGGCAACCAGAGCTGATTAAGACAGCAGCATAAAACTGTAGGCAAGATCAACTGCTTAAAGTGGATCGATTGACAGGCAGGTAAATGGCACATTTGGCATCCTAACACCTAAGACTTAAAAGGAACAATCGATTTCTGGCAGAAAAAAGCCTTTAAGGCTGAACATTTCTAAATGTCAAAGAGCCAGGTTAAAAAAAATTGTGGGTTGGAAATATAGAGTTTTAATGAATAAATCAGTCCCTGGGAAGTAGATTCCATCTATTAAATATGAGTCTGAGTCAGAGACCCTGGTATAGAGGAGTGATGTGGCAGTTTGCTACTAAGGTTCAGATCAAAAGCAGAGATCATCAGGGGTGATGCGTGCCTCTTACCAGTGGGTGGGACATTGTACACCCCAGTGCTTACCAGCAGGGGCCAGCCATGAAAGAGGGCAAGACAGAACACTGCATAGGTCACACACATTGTGGTCAAGTGGTTGTATATGCCCTTGATCAACACATGAAATCAAAACCAAAAGAGGTATAGGTATAGAACTACTTGCATTACCAGTAGAACAAGTTAATAATTACCCACCAAAATTACTAGCCAGGAAATGATCACTCAGGCACAGAAGCTGAATGCTCTGATACTGTGTCATTGCCAAGTTCAGGGGAAGCCACCGATTCCTTGTCAACTTGTCTAAACAGACTGAAAAGAAGAGTTTTCCTCAACCTGGGCCAATATCTATAAAATATTATTAGTCAGGGAGAGCTAAGGTTGGGACGTCCAAGTTTGTTGCTCAAATTTCTTAAAAATACTGTGGAATAACATGCAAATGTACTAAAGTATAGTCCTGCAGTTTTGTTTCTAAAAACCTCATGATTTAATTCTGTGATTGGTAACAGGGTGAAAAAGAACGTCCAAACAGTAGAAAGTTAAAAATTGATTAGTGGGGAACATGTGGCCATTCACAGCAACCCTGTCTTCTCCCCAAGCATCTGTAGCCCGTCGGAGTGTTGGCAGCCTGGCTTCGGAAACACACAGAGCCCATGACTTCTACATTCTGAAGAAGTATTTTTCAGCCCACAGCAACCAGGCTTAGCCCAAAAGTTTCTCTTTTTCCAGGGAGGAAGTTAAGAAGGATATAAAATCCCCCTTCCTCACCACCACAAGTTGGCAAAGACCTTATAGAACAGAGAGAGGCAAGAAGCTGATACAGTAGAGCACCCATAGTCTGAAGTCAATTCCAGACAAGAAAACGGAGGGGACATTTCTGCATAAAAGCACACCTCAGAAGACAGCAAACTTCCTTAGAATTATAATGTCTCATGACTTCCCTAGGGAGGAAGGGTATAAATTAATATCAGCTCCACATATACTATTTGCTACTTGTTTTAGGTAAATCTATGATTAAACTATTTATTAAAACTGACACATGTTTGCATTTAAGCATTCCAAATTAATTGTGTTTTCTGAAAAAAAAAAAACTAGAAATTTGTTTTTTTGTCGATTGAAAAAGTTTACTGACCAGTTACTGTGAGCCAGGCTAAAGACTTTCTATGTCTTAGAAGTAGGGAATGAAGAAGAGGGAGAAATAAAGATAAACCTATGCTTTTAGCTTTTGTCCCTGGCTGTGACCACTGACCCACTAGAACACACAGGAGCATGAGGGGCATTTTGAGGGAAGATGATGAGTTCTCTTCTGCACATGTTGAGATTTAGGTCTGTGTGACAGTTAGGTGACAATATCTAGAAGATGATAATATTTATTATGAGTCTGACACTTGAAAACAATGCTAAGGATATAGATTTGGGATTCATTGGCATACAAACATGAATTAGCTGAAAGTTGGGATCAGAGTACATACATCGTCCAGAGAAAACCTAGTGAAAATGAAATGAAGAAAATCCAAGATGGAACCCTGGGGAAAACAACATTTAAGAAAGTCCAGGAAGGAGGCAAAGAAAAACAACAGAGAGAGGTGTGTGCAGAAACAAACAAATATTCTGACGCATGTACAAGACAAAGGAGAGGTGTTCTATAGTACAAAATGCTGTGGAATTTTCCCAAAAAGCCAGACTCTTTGGCTTTGTGATCAAGCCATGGAGGGAGTACAGTGAGAACGCTTTCAGCAGCATAGCGGGGACAGATGTTATGTCACAGCAGATTTAAGAGTTACAAGGAGTGATGAAAGGAACACAGCAAGTGTAGAACACTGTTTAGAGGGATTTAGATGCAAAGTAAAGTCTGAAGTATAACTAGAGAATCAAGGGAGGGATTTTATTTTTAAGATAAGAGAAATTTCAGGTACCTTTGCCTCGAGGCGATATTCCATTTGGTGATAACCAGATCTAGGATGTGAGCCTAGGGATGGTGAGTGATCAAAAGAGTAAAAGGCCATTGGAATTAAGGAGGCAAGGCTGGGTTTCCAAATGTACTTTCTACATGGCATTGCCACGCAGGAGTAGAAAGAGATCACCTGGAGGTCATGTTTCTCCAGATGGGCAATACCTATGTAGCTCTAGCATACATAGCAACTTACATAACCTACAGAACAACGGCATACGCTAGCTAAGTCATTTAAGAATTGTCAGAGAAGAAGTAAGTGTTTCAGGTCTTAAAGTATTCAGTGAGTACAACTGACCACGAGGTCAACAGACCACAGCAATGAAGAAACATAGGAGGCAATTATAGCTGCATGGCCTGTATTTCAGAGGGACAGGAGCTCTTTTTTTTAATTAATTAATTAATTTTAAGGTTTTTAAAAAAAACTGAAGGATGGTTGACTTACACTGCTTCAGGTGTACAGCAAAGTGATTCAGATTTATATATATATATTTTTTACATATATTATATATATATTTTACATATATATGATATATTCTTTTTTAGATTCTTTTCCATTATAGGTTATTACAAGATATTAAATATAGTTCCCTGTGCTTTATAGTAGGTCCTTGTTTTTTATCTATTTTATATATAGTAGTGTGTATATATTAATCCCAAACTGATAATTTATCCCTCCTCCCTTTGCCCTTTGGTAACCATAAGTTTGCTTTCTGTGTCTGTGAGTCTCTTTCTGTTTTGGAAATAAGTTCATTTATGTCTTTTTTTAAAAATTCCACTTATCATATAGTATTTGTCTTTGTCTGACTTACTTCACTTCGTATGAAAATCTCTAGGTCCATCCATGTTGCTGCAAACGGCATTATTTCATTCTTTTTTATGGGTGAGTAATATTCCATTGTCTATATGTACCACATCTTCTTTATCCATTCATCTGTCAATGGACATTTAGGTTGCTTCCATGTCTTGACTATTGTAAATAGCGCTGCTACGAACATTGGGGTGCATGTACCTTTCTGAATTAGAGTTTTCGCCTTTTCCAGATATATGCCCAGGAGTGGGATTGTTGCGTCATATGGCAACTCTATTTTTAGTTTTTTAAGGAACCTCCATACTGTTCTCCATAGTGGCTGCACCAATTTACATTCCCATCAACAGTGCAGGAGGTAGAGGAACAGGAGCTCTTGAATGAAGAAGTAAAGATAATGATGATATAGATGAGAGAGTGGCTGGTAGAGAAATGACAATCCTAACTTACTGCCCCTCCCCTCCACTGCCACAACTGGTCCCTTTGTACAGATTCACCGGTGCCTGTCCAGAAGGGAAGAGTAATGCAGAGCACAAGAACACTTCACTTATTTAATTATTCGGCATTCACTTGCAAAACATTTCAAGGTTTACAGAAACAGTGTGTTTTGGGATAGCTTAAACTGAAAACTTACTGCTTTGTGGACTAAAAAAACAATTTTTGATTTTCTGGTCACTCATTCTGAATAAGAAAAACACAAATGGTTCTACATTCCCAAATGAAAGACATTGAGAATTTCTACTACACATTTTATTCCCCCCTGGAACCTTTCTGACCAAGGTAAGAGATTTTGTGGGAAGTGCCAGCAGACTGTGGATTCAGTTTGGTTTAAGGGGACATTTTAAAAACCCAAGGTTAGCGGGCCAAACCTCACAAAAGGTTTAATAGTTGAAGTAAAGGCCCAGGCCTCCAGTGATTTCATTAGCGCCCATGGATGCTTTGTATGTGTACATACTCAAGGATGAGCCCAACAGAACAGCTGTAAGCTCCCACCATTAACCTTTGGGCCTGGATATTGCACCTGAGGGGAAAAATAGTAAGAGGCTGCTGGTTTTAGAAAAGTGAGCAAAGCAGGTATATCCAAAGGGAGAACTTACATTGGAATTGTGAGGCCCAGGGCCATTCTCGGAACTGACGTGTGCTGCAGGGGACAAAACAGCTCAGGAGAGAGAATTCTTCCATGGTAATCTTGCATGAATGACATGGCACCTTCAGTGTTCCTAGGGCACCCAGGAAAAAGAATTATTCATGCCTCCCCCATTATTTCAGCCGAACAGCATAAACCAGTAGAGAAAAAGGGCTGCCACGCAGCACTCTTGAGGCTGGAATGCTTTGCAGGGCATCTTTTTCCTCAGAGGCTCTCTAAATGGAGCTGGGGTAGGGGAAATTGCTGTACATTAATTGGGAAGTGGGTCCAATAATTAGAATTGGCATGTGGTCAGAGGGTATTGGAGGAGATAAAAAATAGGTGGGGAGATGTCTGGGCAGCTGGGAGGGGAAAGGGAGGAAAGGAGAATAGTATAAAAGCCAGGATGTTGCAAAGGGCTCGCTTAGCTGTCAGGAGATCTGAAAGTGGGGAAAGGATGCATCGTCAAGGTAGAAACTCACCGAGATGCGAAGAGCAAAGAAAACATGCCATTCAAAACCAAAAGGATCAGTACAGCTGATTCACTTTGTTGCAAAGCAGAAACTAACGCACCACTGTAAAGCAATTATACTCCAATAAAGATGTTAAAAATAAATAAATTAATTATTATTTTTTTAAAAACCAAAAGGAACTTTGCTGAGCAGACCAACTCGGGTGTGCATTCAAAGCATTATTATGCATGGTGAATAAACATGGAATCTCTTTTTATGAACTGCTGACTCTATCATTATTTCAAGTCTGTTGCTTTCTGTTTAAGCCTCTTTCACTAATACCTGATGTTGAATGGACTTGTCTGTCACATAGTATATTCAGAGATGATCTATTCTTTGGAGCAGTCTGTAACTTTTAAATTTCCAAGAACTGTGCCTTTAAGATTATATTTTGTGTGTTTCCTATATTATTTTCATTCTCTGTAAAGCTGGAGAAGGTACTAAAAATAAAGCAGATGAGGATCTATTACACTGCTGAGCAAATCAGACAGCTTCTGTTTAGAGAAAAAATATTCTTTAGAGCAAAGTTGGAAAAAAGGAATCTTCATAGATATTCATTATGCTTATAGAACAAAAAGTCCTATTTTTCATGCCAATTTTGCAGCAAAATACGGCATTTTTACCTCACCTCTGGCTTTTGAAAAGTCAAATCAAATAAAAAGGTGACACCTGTGAATTTCCATCTGCTTGTTTTGTTCATGTTCCTCCCTTTTGAAATAGCCTTTGCCCCTTTTCCTGTGCATTCTGGTTCTTTAGAGCTCACTGACTTTTCACCTCTTCTATGAAGCTGCACTTTGTCATTACTGCCTTTAATGATCCATCACTCTCACAACATTTGTTTTCCTGCAGAGTCATTTGATGTTTCATAAATAAAGGTTCTGTCTTCATATCAAGAAAATAAAAAGCTCTTTGTGAAAAGAGAACGCTATAAAATGATGACTATTTATTATTTACCTCTGAATTCTCCACCCTATTTAGCTTTGCAATTTGATGATGCAAAGCTTTGGTGATGCAACTGGTTTACCAGTTGAGGTAAACTCAACTGGTTTTTTTTTTGTTTTTTTTTTTTGTGGTATGCGGGCCTCCCTCTGTTGTGGCCTCTCCCTTTGCGGAGCACAGGCTCCGGACGCGCAGGCTCAGCGGCCATGGCTCACGGGCCCAGCCGCTCCGCGGCATGTGGGATCCTCCCAGACCAGGGCGCGAACCCGGTTCCCCTGCATCGGCAGGCGGACGCGCAACCACTGCGCCACCAGGGAAGCCCATCAACTGGTATTTATTGATTGAACGTAAAAATGTAGTAGTAGCTTTAACATAATTTCTTTAACATAGTACATGTATACCAAAGTTTCTTCTCTGCCAAGATATATGTTTTCTATCTGTATGATTCATTTTATTGCCTGAGGTTAAAGAGCCTTATTTTTTTTCTACTTGGGGAAGTCACTGAATAATAGACTGAATATTCGAGATTTTAGAGAATCTTAGGACCATGTTGTGCAACATGCCTGTCTCCTCTGCTCCAAATATTGGAGAGGTTTCATGGCACACACAAGACTTCAGAAGCAAACTCGGTGGTACTTTTCACCCAACGAAACTGATTGTGGAGGAACAGCTCTTTTTACTTTGCAAATTTCACTTGCTTCATTGCTCGTGTGTTATGGTACAGGGTCTTCCTTACCCAAGTAAGCATTTAAAAGATTACATATAGAAGAAAGACATCATCATAACCAAAAGTATTGACTAAAGTGCTGAGACTGAGAAATATACTCTCCTAGCTCCCTCTTTTAATCCACTTGTCCTCCAAGTATGTCAGTTTCTCTGTCAGCATTAGCCCTTCTTAGCTGATAGGCAGATCCTGAGTATTGTGCAAAAGAAAATGTAAAAATTAGACAAATCCATTTTAGTGAAAATCGCAAAAGATTTGCGATTTTCATGAAGTCATAATGGATAAAATATGTTTCAATCCTTACATCACACCATACAGAAAAATAAATTCCATTTGGATTAAATATCTAAATTTTAAGTCGGGAAATTTAAGTTAGGGAAACAAATAAGAATATTCTTTTATTATTTGAAAGTGGTAAAGATCTCAGGAAGACAGACTTTCCAGACCCCATAAAATAAAGACTAAGATACTTAATAACATGAAAGGATAAATAAATACCACTATGCAGTTAAAGATACAATAAATAAAAAGCAGTAGGGCAGGATAGTAGAGAGGATGAGTTATTAAAGTTTAGCTTTACATAATTTTAGCATCTTTAACGCAGAGTTCACATAGAGAAGCTATTCCACTTTCCATAGTCTAGGGAGGAAGACTCATATCATCTACTTATACATAACTTAAGAGTTATCCACAAGAAGGGAAACACATTTAATTCCATGGTTAGTTGTCTGCTTGGCCATTATGCTTGCTAACCTTCACCCATTATTCCTTCAGGGAAACCTGCATTAGAGAGAAATTGTGTAAGGTATGACCACATGGAGAAGGAGCAAAGTTGTTCTTCCATTCCTTGCTCTTGAGTGATGTGGAAGACAGATCCTGCAAATTGTTAGGAGATTGAGATGGTAGATAAGATTGTGAAGGGTAGGAGATAGTGTGATACAGGCTTGCTAGGGATGAAGGTAGCCTAAAGACAGAAAGGATCCCTGTGAAGAGGTCTGCAGCATGATGCTGCCAGCTAGTAATCAATTAGAGGTAGCTGAATCTCACCAATAGTCTCCAAGTCCCGGGAGACCTGGCCACCACCTTCCCTCATTGCCCAAAAAGACAATGAGTTAGAGTAGAAGTTATATTCAACCAAGGAAGATTGCAGCCTCATACATGCAGACAGATAAGGAGCACCATTTCCCCTTTCCCTCCTCCCTGCTCTGCAGGAAAGCCCAGGGAAAGGGAAAGTGGGTGTTGGAGATCAAACACCACCCTCCTTCACTGCCCCAAGCCTCCTAGGATCTCTAAGTGTGAGAAGGGAGAGGAAGGAGGGTTTTAAGTGAAATATGAGACTGAAATTTCTCAGTGATCAGGACTGAGTCTTTAAAACCAGACATAGTTTTTTCTGATAATTCAAAGTCACTAGAAAGTGATAGAACTGAGCAAATATTGCTCATTAAGGAGCTAATTATTGAGCAGGGAAGAGATGAGGAGAAAGGGGTTCAAGCCTCCTCATTGAACAAATTTACATGTGTCATAACCTTTTGCTCTATCAAAGAGTTGTTGGGACATCAACTTAGAACCACTAAGAGTCGCTCACCTCGATGGGTAGGTGCAGGCACTTTAGCAGCACTTTGGTAGCCACTATAGAGATGAGCAAAGCACCACTTAGAATCACAACTTTTCTCGAAAAGCTGGGCAGAAGGTTGATTGGGGAAAGAGTGTAAAATCAGATCCAAGTTTGGAAAGCACAAGCATCTGGTCCTCCTCGGAAGACCCTCTGGAAATAAAGCTGGTGATGGTTATGGGTTTGTAAGGAGACCTCACCCTCTTGGGAATACCCGCAAGGCTGGGGAGTCAGGAGCTGACCACCACAAGCCAATCACAGGATCCCAAGCCTAGAGATGTCAGGGCTGAGGTGGCACTACCGAGGGGTCCTTGCTTCCTCGGAACACGTCGAGGTCTGTGACGGCATCTGGGCCAGCAAGGAATCATTGCAACTCAGAAAACAATTGTAGCCTTGAGACATGACAAGTTTTGTGAGCGAATGAGACCCCAGTCTTTTCCTCACTTAGGCCTGGCAACTTGACAGAAGCCCTACCCATCAGGGAATTGCATCCATATTTGTGCGAGATGGTTCAAAAGTGACATACAGTCTTGCCCACTAAAAATGCAAATGAGTGCTCAGCATTTAACTGAACAAATGAAAGAGAGAAAAACGTACGAGTAGCCTGCATTGGGAGGCAGTTCATGGAAGTTCCATGAGAGAGCTCAAGTGAGAGTCATTTGAGTTTGAAACAATGGCTATACAGTGTAGATTTTTTTAATACAGTTGGACGATGTTAAGAATGAGTGACTCAAAGTCTTTAGAAGATAAAATGGGGTTGGAAAAAAGGGATAAAGTACTGAGTCAAGTTGTTGAAAATAATTTCTCTGTGACTATACACCCTTTCTGGGAGATAACTGAGTAGGGGAATGCATGGAGAGATATTTTTAACACTCTTGTCTCAGACCATCACCCAAAGTCTGGAACATCCATCAGAAACGTGGCTGACACACAGAGACAGGAGATAGGAAAGGTCATGCTGTCTGCACAAGAAATAGTGATGCACCAGAAATGGAAGTTGTTTTCAAGCAATAGAACATCAGCTCCAGGAGAAAAGATGTTTGAACCTTGGCTGACCTACCCTAACAGAAGCCTGCAAGAGTGGCAATGAATGGATTGGGAGAATGTCAGGGACTAATGGGGCCCTTAAGTGGTCTGCCCTGGAGTCATCAAGTTTTCCCAGACAGGCAATACCTGCATATCTCTAACCACAGATATGCTGGTTCAATATTTTAAGAATTGTCAGAGAAGAGGAAAGAAGGCAACAGACTGTCAAGGGCTTGGCTCAAAAAGTTTTAGCGGATGTTTCCCTCACACGGCAGGATGCACTGCCGCGAAAGGGAAGTGTTTCTGAGATAACCCCTTGGGAGGCAGGGAAATGGACATACCCGTCCTGCTGTTTTGTTTCTGGAGAAGATGGTTATTTTCTTGTAGGCTTGGCACAGGAGACTCCACTGCTAATGATAGAAAAGTTAAGGTGAGCCTGGAAACTTCAAGAAATGAGAAGGACTCAGGCAGAGATGCCTTGGTTTTGCCAGAGATTAGACTCAGCAGTACTGAGGACCTCTCATGGCGAAGACCATGGGAAGCTGAAGAAGGGGTGTGTGATTGGCTGAATCATGGCCTCAAAGATGTCCACATCTTAATCTCCAGAACCTGGGAATGTTACCTTACACGACAAAAGGGACTTTATAGAGGTAATCAAGTTAAAGATCATGAGATGGGGAGATAAGCTTGGTAGACCCAATGTAATCCCAAGGGTGCTTATAATTAGGGGGATAGGAGCATCAGAATCAGAGAAGGAGATGTCACAGTGGAAGCAGGGGTCAGAGCGATGCAAGGCCACAAGCCAAGGAATGCGGGCCGCATTTAGAACCCGGAAAAGACAAGGAAATGAATTCTTTCCTAGAATCTCCAGAAGGAGTGCAGCCCTGTTGACTCGTTTAAGCCTCTGGAACTGTAAGTTAACAAAATTATATTGTTTTAGGTGCTAAGCTTGTGGGAATGTGTCATGGAATCAATAATAGGAAATTAACGCAGGGTGGAAGAGACCTGAATGCCTGCCCTGTGATCAGAGCTTGGCAGTGAGGGAGACTGGCCATGTC
Organism: Physeter macrocephalus; assembly: GCF_002837175.3. NCBI lineage: Eukaryota > Metazoa > Chordata > Mammalia > Artiodactyla > Physeteridae > Physeter > Physeter macrocephalus. The sequence continues at coordinate 28,933,237 of NC_041221.1, forward strand.
CACACCCATCACCCTTATACTAGGCCACCTCTGGGTGAATTCAAAGTGAACCCCACCGTTAATGCCCTGAGTCCCACAGAAGGAGATGCGCCCCCCAGAGGGACAAGAGCTGCTCATGTCCAGTTCTGTCCTGATGAAGAAGAAGCCAGAGGTCACCCTGGGCACCAGTCCACTCTGCTGGACACAACTAAATCGTGATATTGATATGTTTAATCTCAAGGAAGCAGTTCACCCTCAAGTCTTATGTAACTGATTAAAAACTCTCTCAATATCACAGAAATCCAAGCAGAAATTACAGCCCTTTGGAGCTGAATTATAGTTGAGGAGACTGCAAGGAAGGGTCTGCCCCACGAAGAGAGGCATAACACTGCAGAGTTACCTCAAGAGGCACCCGGGGATATATCTCATACCGGGTCAGACACTTCTGTGACCATAAGAGGTGTCCTGGAGAGGTGGACCAGGACCTCCGAATAAATAGATAACTTGGCTGCATATGGAAACTGTAAATCAAGACTAACTTCCGAATGAGTGCTTCCGAGACCTCCAAGTTCACCCCCAAAGCCCAGCCCCCCTTCTCTCCACCACTGAGTCTCCAAAATTTGTTCTGAACCCCACAAAATTTAGCTCTACGTCAAAGTTTATTTATCCTACCCGGAAAAAACATCATTCCTTAGAAAATAGCACCATTGACTTCTTAAGGACCTCACCTTCTCACCAAAGGGCTATTGAAACACTCACCCACTCCCTAGCTGGTCTTGGAGCAGACTAGGGGAGCTGGTTGTGAAAGGGATTGAGGAGAAAAGGGGGAAAGGGAAGTCCGTAGGAATGGATTTTGTGAAAGAAGAGGCATTGGGAAATCCATTTACAATTTGCTATGTGATATCTACTGCCCCATGAAATCGATATTACTCATGAATGGATCTCGGATTTAGGTTTCTCTTTGGGGACTATAATAAAAATATGAGTCTTGGTCAATCAGGGTTACAGCAATGTTTGCATGGTACAAGTATTTAAACTGTGGAGTGTAGCTTAAGAAGTTTTTCTTATGCATGATTTAAATGCACACTGGTTATCTCCTCTAATAATAAATAATAAACTTATTTTTTAAAGTAATAGTTAAATTCTCAAGTCTTCATTTACTTAATTGAATTGAATAAATATGTAGTGAGTACTCAGAAGTAAAAAGTGTTTTGTTTTCGTTTCTTAATTTATTACAAGTTGATCAGCCAGGCAGCGCAAACATCGAATGATTCACCTGGGCTGTGCATTTCCACTGCTAGGGCCATTTTAAAACTGAGAAGCCAACAGCTGGGTCAAAGTCACTTTGTGCCTCTCATTGCATCCATGGATCAGCCTTCTGTAAAGCAACCTATGGTCTAGCTAGACATTTCTCAATTTCTATTTTCAAATTGCAAGACTCACACGTGTTTTGGGAACCTAGGCATAACCACATTTACAGCTGAATGAAGCATTTTCTATGTAATCCAACCACTAACAGTACTTTAAGTAGAAAGCAATAGCCACAAGGTGTGTGGGGTGTAAAGTTTGCAATGCCCTCCAGGGGCCAGTTTTCTCACAACAGGATAATTTCCTAGTGCATATTATCACCAAAATGGCCTGCATTTTTGCAGTGTATAAAAACAAGCATTCTGCCACTTGCAGCAACATAGATGGGCCTGGAGATTACCATACTAAGTGAAGTAAGTCAGACAGAGACAAATATCCTGTGATATCACTTATATGTGGAATCTAAAAAAAAATGACACAAATCAACTTATTTTCAAGGCAGAAAGAGACTCACAGACTTAGAAAACGAACTTATGGTTACTGGGGGAAGGGATAGTTAGGGAGTCTGGGACTGATATGTACACACTGCTATATTTAAAATGGATAACCAACAAGAACCTACTGTATAGCACAGGGAAATCTGCTCAATATTATGTAACAACCTAAATGGGAAAAGAATATGAAAAAGAATAGATATATGTATGACTGAATCACTTTGCTGTACATCTGAAGCTAACACAACATTGTTAACCAACTATGCTCCAATATAAAATAAAAAATTTTTTTTAAAAAGCAGAGCATTTCCTAAGGAAAAAGAATAGAACAATTTCAGAAAAATCCTGAAACAAAAATCTGATGGAATGCAATCCAAGAAGACCAACCAAATTCTAAAAGAGAAAAGAAAAAAATAAAGAAAAGAAGAAAGAAAACCAAATTTTTGCCCCAGAAATTGACAAAGCTCCTGCAAAATTCAGGAGTAAAATACCAATATAAAAATAAACTTGTGTGAAAAGTGTGCTGTTCCCCCTAAATCCTTAAAACAATGTAGTCCAGCCGTAGCTGTAAAGCATCAGTTCCTCACAGGGGCAGGACTCAAATTTAAAGAGTGATAAACTCAATTGCCAAATATTTTTGCATGTGAGACTGAAAACAGAGCAAGAACACACAGGGGCGTGCATCCCACAGAATGGGCCAATTGAGATAAATAAACTGCGACTGGCTGGGTTTAAATAAATTATGGTTGGGACCAACAGACAAAATGCAGGGCATTCCAATTTGTTCTTGGGAAGAGATCTCAAATGACCCACACAGCAGCCCAGGTCAGGCAGTAGCATCTTAGTTTGTAACCACCGAGGAGGAAAGCCTCCAAGAATAATGCTGACAGAAACGGAAAGTTTATAAAAGAGAAATGTAACATGATGAGGCCACAGATATTTGTTGCTTCCCTGCATCATGTACCACCCTATCCAGCTGGCAGCCAGAGCCCCTGAACCATCTCTAGATGAGAAAATCAGGAGGACCTGGAAGCTTTACTCAGAAAGGGGTTTTCAGCCTCTTCCGCATGAAGGGACTTTGATGGATGCTCTGGGTCCAAGGAGGGAGGTTATGAACGTGCTGTGAGATACGTCCTTGCGTTCAAGGGATTTATGAGATCAGATATATATACACACACTCAAGTCTTTACTACAAAGCAGAGCCCATTCAGAGCCATACAAGAAGGAAAGACCCAGTGCCCTGTAAGTTCAGGAAAGTCTTGGTCTCTCCGGGTAAAAGTAATTCTGTCCTCTTCTCAATTTCCATAGTATTCTGCTTGTCTTTGATTTCTTGATTTAGAAGAGAAATAACAGCAATGGTCTCACGTAAGAGAGAACAAATGTGTGGAGAATACTGAAAATAGATTCAGAAACAAATGTAATCAATTTCTTTTTTTTTTAATTAATTTTTTTTACTTTTTTTTTGTATTTTATTTTATTTTATTTTTTATACAGCAGGTTCTTATTAGTTATCTATTTTATACATATTAGTGTATACATGTCAATCCCAATCTCCCAGTTCATCACACCACCACCCCCTCTCCCGCTTTCCCGCCTTGGTGTCCATTCCTTTGTTCTCTACATCTGTGTCTCTATTTCTGCCTTGCAAACCGGTTCATCTGTGCCATTTTTCTAGATTCCACATATATGCGTTAATATACGATATTTGTTTTTCTCTTTCTGACTTATTTCACTCTGTATGACAGTCTCTAGGTCCATCCACATCTCTACAAATGACACAATTTTTTTCCTTTTTATGGCTGAGTAATATTCCATTGTACATATGTACCACATCTTCTTTATCCATTCCTCTGTCATTTAACAAAATATTTATGGAGTGCTCACTACTTGTCAAGCATTGACCCAGGCTCTGAGCCCAACATGAGTTTCCTTGTGCACCCTGTGATATAACCTGCTAATAAAAATGCAACTTGAAAGAGTCCCAAGTTAAAAGTGGTAATATAAGTAAATGACAGTACTCCTTCTATAAGGAGAAAGTAGAGTTTCCTTTCTATCAGGGCTAAGACCTTCCTAAACCATGGAAGCCCCAGAACAATGCTTCCAGCCTGATATCCCCTTCCTCCTCAACTCTGAAAAAACCAAAATGGTGGCCTGATATTGATTTTCTTTATTTCAAAATGTATAAGTGGGATTGTACATTTATCCACCAGCACAGGACTTCACAAATGACCTTTGCTTTACTGGGAGTCTAATCAAGTTTGGGGGGTTATCTCATCCTGATCAGCAGATCCAAGGAGAGTCATATAAGGTGGAAATGAGTTATTAACAAATGCAGTTATTTCAACTGCCATTAATATTTAAAGTCATGTCTAAATGCAGAGTAGGTGAGGGAACCTACAAGAATGTAGGTCTATGAAAGACTCAGTTTACTATGGCTGCTGTAACAAATTACCACAAACCTGGTGACTTAAAACTGTAGAAATTTATTCTCTCACAGTTCTGGAGGCCAGAAGTCTGAAATCAAGGTGTTGGTAGGACTAGAGTCCCTCCAGAGGCTCTGAGGAGAAGTCTTCTTGGCTCTTCCACCTTCTAGGGGAGTTGACATCCTTGACTTGTGACTGCAATACTCTACCTCTGCCTCTGTTTTCACGTGGCCCTCTTCTCTGTGTCATCCTCTTCTGTTTCTTGTAAGGACACATCATTGGATTTAGGGTGCACCTAGATAATCCAGCATGATCTCATCTTGAGATGATAATGTAATTACATCTGCAAAAACCCTTTTTCCAAATAAGGTTACTTTCATGGTTCCAGAAATTAGGACATGATCATATCTTTTATGAGGCCACCATTAACCCTCTACAAAGACCAAGGAGCCTTGTGGAGAATAAATCATGCTATGGGATGGAAGAATTCAGACTTCTAAGTTTGGTCTCAGGACAATGGGTCAGAAGCGTGGTGTATTTAATAATATGCTGATTAAACATATTATTTAATGTATATCAGCTGTATACTGATCTAATTAATCCTTCTCCTTCCTGTGCTGAATCACTGAAATTTCTGTGATGACATTTGAAAAACTGGTTCAATGGAATGACAAAATGACATTTGTCCCCACTTAGGATGGAGGTTCGTTGGCTCATGGTTTAAAGACAGATGGAGTGAACCCATCATAGCATCTTTTTATTCCCAAGGCTTAGCTCAGATCCTGACATAGAGTGGTAGATAGATAAATTAATCAGTGATCAAAACACAGATCCTAAACTCAGCACCATCTTCAAGAAGTATAGGAAACAGACTCATTTTAGAGCCATTGGAAAGGAGTAAATGACTGGATGAACGGAAAATTCCTGAAACCAGCAGTTATTAATGACAGGTGTTCTGTAGTCCTCTATGCATGGAGAGTCAATTTCTGTATCTTATTTCATAGGAATGTCCCAGTGTGATACAGCATCAGTTTCATGTCGTGGCGAAGAGAACATAGCATTGCAAGTCAGGTGATGGGGGATCTAGTTCCATGCATTTCTAGTCATGCCACCTTGAGAAAGCAAGGTGTCTCCCTTTCTCCTCACAAGTCAATGGATGGGTCTCAGTCCATACCCAGTGCAAGCACACCTGAGACCTCCCACCTGCAGGTTCTAACATAATAGCGGCAATGCTACCCTTCCTGCAGTGTATCCAGGAGTTTTCAGGGATGGTCCTGAGGCCAGAATCTGTCCTAGCTCTAGCTTAACTCTCTATGCTAACCATGAAGAAGACTGATGGCAGCTCAGTAGACTCCACGCTGACGAGTTGTGTCTTATATATGATGTGCTTCCCAACACTTGCAGTGGAAAGAGGGGTTGGGACATTTGGTCTCTTGCGGTTCTCATGGTGAAGACTGGCACTGCTGTCCTTCAGATGGGGAGCAGAACCCTGAGGTAGACACTAGGTCCTCTTTTCTGTACAACTCTCAAAGCAACACCCTCTTGTACAAGTTACCTGCATAGCATGTTCCGACATGCAAAGTGAGACAATATATCAGGATTGATGCCACCAACAGATCTAGAATCACTTCCCTTTCCTTTTCCCTGGCAATGCCCCTAGGTGCCATAAGAGTTTTCACATTAAGTCCTTGGAATATAAAATGGTTAGTTACAACTATTTCCTTAAGTATCTACTCTTTCAAGCTGGGCTGGCACATGATGATATGGAACACCAGTTGTTTAAACACTGAAATACTTCTATGTTGGTTAGTGTATATGGCTTCTGCCTGTGTTTCCCAGAAACCCCATCCCTGGCTGCTCCACGCCCTCCCTTGTTCCCACCAGACATCCCCATTATTCAGTAGCTAACGTTTAGTGCCCAACACAGCAGTTACCCAGAACCCAGTTCCAGGTGTGTGGCCAGTACCCATTCTGCTTGGTCACTGCCTGTACCACACCACTTGTAATCTTTTGAATATCACCTCTGCTTCTGCGACCTCTGAGCACCCTACCATTTCTACCCTCAAGGGGTAGTTAGTTGTTCCCCATGATCCAATGTGGTTTTCTGGCATCTTCCTTGCTGAAGAAGAAAGAAAAAAAAAAACCCAGGTTAAATTAGTGTTGGGCCCCTGCTAACGCCATGTGTCCACTCTTGATCACAGATTTTTCATCTGTAAAATACAAGAGTTGAACTATGATTTCTAAGGCCTCCCCCACAGCTTGAAAATTCCACGATTCCATACTATTTCTAGAAAACACTCATCCTACAAATGTTAATGAATGATGGATCAATAATAGTCTAAAAGGAAAGCTGGCATTAATTGATTTCTACAATACAGCCATGGAACCAGTGAGTGATGAAATTCTGAACTGGTAGATATGAGACAGATCCAGGGTGTTAATTCACTATTCTGTGGACTGTTCCAAAGAACAGGAGTAAAGCAACTGATTAAGGAAACTCTTCTCATTTACACTACATCATGCCTTTTAGCAGGAGGTGGTAAAGTCAGAGTCTTACAACCTCCATAAGAAAACCACTAACAGACAGAATGTCCTTGAGTGGCATTGCTCCGATGGTTATTTGTTTGACACTTTCTAGACTCTGGGACTTTTTACCTCTTTCTCTTATTTGCCGATAGCCTAAGTTTCTTGACCACAATATATCTTAAGTGACAAATAAGGGGAAGCTTTCATCAGGAAAGACAAAAATTAAAGGACTTGAAAAATCAAATCTTCATGTAACCTGTCGCTCTCCTCACTTCTGGAACAGTTCTAGTTAAAGGCCTTCTATGCTCTGACCCCTAAACGTCAACTCCTCTTGGAAGTGGGAAACCTATTAATTATCGTGGTTCATCATTGCTCTTTCCATTTAAAGGACTCTGACTGGAATGCCAGGAATCCAGATATTTCCATTGCTGAACTGATGCAGAGTGACATGGAAAACAAAATGAAGCGAAACCTTTAATAAAAACAATTGCTTCTCCTATGTCATACTGTCCTTTTAATTTTGCACTTCCCTAGCGCCTGCACAAAATCGGGTAGCTGAGAGACATAAGTAAATTGGTGGCATTTACTGTACAGAGATTCCAAATGTTTGTTGTGGTGGTGGGTTTTCATCATGAAAAAAGAAGAAAGGAAATGTGTCGGTATCTTATTATAATAGGGGTTGCACTTACAGCTGTTCACAAGTTGGAAAATGACAAACAGCTAATTGAATCAAAATATTCTCAGAACCATATTTGTGTTGGTTTAATGTATGATTAGCAGTCACTGGGCTTGAGCTCTTAACATCATTAACGCTTTAAAAAATGACTGTATAGATTTTGAGGGATTAGTGGAGTTGGGCTCTATTTTAAATAAAAGTTCACTTGGATTGGGTATTTCATGCTTTCTCGAACAAAGGAGGCTGATTTTCCCATGCCCTCTGCTGGGTTCTATTGAGCAAGGGTGTCGTCAGAATTACTGTGTGTGGAACAATGCCGGCAGCTGCCAAGTGCTCAACAGTCATCAGAAGAACAAATAAGATGCTTATTCATGTTTAAAAATAAATACCAAATAACGCAGACCAGATGAAAGTGACATTTTACTGAACACATAGCATCTGGAATATTTTCTCCATTTTGGTAGGCTCATTTTGGGGTGGAGAAAGCTGAGACTAAAGAAATCCAAAAGAAAAGATGATAGAGTTGCTATAATGCTGTATGTGTTCTATACCAGTTGGCTTCATCTCTGGGATAGTCAGCTAATAATTCTATAGTCTCAATGGGGAATGTGCCATTTATCTTTCTTTGTCAGGCAATTCTTGATGCTATTCCCAAATGGTGGCATCAGGACACTTTAAACTTCAGGCAATCAGTTATCTTCATCTCTTTCCTGTTTAGGACAGAGCAGTGTTGCACTTGCAAAGGGTTAAACCAATTCACAGACATTCTCTGGTAGTAATCCTGTAGCACTAAGCTCAGACCTGTGCGAGGCAGATGTGGCTTCTTGTTTCAGGGGCAAGTGCATAGGACAGCCCACACAGGGCGAGAGAGGGAAGTACCATCTTTTGAATGAAATCTCTCAGCCACCGAGGGACTGAGACAAAAGGACAGGTAAGGTTTTTTTGAGGAGAAAACCTGAGAATGGTTTAGATCCTGGAGTTAGGCTGACAAAATGGTCTTTCATATTAAGGAATGGGAGGTCTAGGGAGTAGAGAATTCTAAAGAGCAGAAAGAGGCACCAGGAGACTCTGATGACACACTTTGCCGTAGGTCCGGTCCACAGGAGTAGCCCCTGAGAGACCACATTATGATATTCATGGGCCATAGCCACCCTGATTCACAAGAGGTTGATGAAACACTCTCCTTTTCTGCAAAGCCAAGATGTGTAGAACTGACTAGAAACAAAAAGAACAGTAGGAAGTGAGAGGTGGAGAAGAGGGAAGAAAATGAGAAAGAATGTGTGGCAGGGGAGATAATAAGAACCTGAGTTGGGTGTTGCACAGTGAACCCTATGATGATGATAATGATGGGAACCTGGGGTAGATGAAGCAGAGTGAACCCCATGATTATGATGGGGACCTGAGTTGCGTAATGCATGGCAGACTCCAGGATGCTGAGGATCAAATGAGGCCAACCACGAATACACAAGCCAGAGAGGATTTTTAATGGAGCATGAGGGTTGTGCAGCCACCTGCACTTTATAATTATATCCCTCTTTTTGTACATGGGTGTCGGAGAGCAGGAAGGGATAGGCAGAAGAAATCAGTTCCTTCTGCCACACCTGAGGATTCCTCAGGGTCGGTTTCAATGAGAAGACATGGCATTTCATCCCCGGGTGCATAGGCTCTAGCATGGGGTACTTCTAGAGTACATGCCTGAGTATCTGAATTCAGCACTATATGTCAAGAAACTGAACACAGATGCATTCTCATAGAGAACTGTGGTGTAGCTAGGAATTCAGGCCATCCCAGAACAGCGTTCAGCAAGGACAGAAATTATGTTGGAAAGAACTGAGTGTGGGGAAGTGAGATGAACTCAATGGAGTGAGTCGCTATATCCCCCAAACTTAAATCCATTGTTTGCCTTTGTTGCTTTCTTATTTCAATTCGTTATATACATAATTTCTTCCCTCTGTTTGGTATAACTTTTAGCTGAATCTGTATGTTGCCAAAAATCAAGTAAAATCTTCATTGCTTTTGGCATAGAATACTAAATGAAACAAATTATCATTTGTTCCTACACAGCTAAACCAGAGATGAAATAGATTGAATTTTACACTTAAAATTGCTTTATTGTGCACTATTTCACTCATTTGACAAATATTTAGTGAGCACCTACTATACGCCATGCAGTATTCTAGGGTTAAGGATAAAACAGTGTACAAAAATAGTAAAAATCCTTGCCATCATAAAGCTTATATTCTGGTAAATTTTGTTTCCATAGCTTTATCATAGATAGAAAAATATTCAGTGTATTTAGGGGGTCACCAAATTTTCTCTGCAAAGGGCCACATAGTAAATATATCAGGTTTTTGTGGGCTATCTTTCTGACTTGCCCTGAGGTTAAGCAAGCTTTGGAATGCAGAGAACCCTCCCCACAACAGCTTCTCCTGAGAATCATCTGGCCACAGAAGAGGACATTTCCTACACAAGAGTCCCGTCACCCCATGAATTCTTCCCACTTCACCCACGCCCAGTTCTTTTTAACATTGCTTAGTCCTCCTTACAAAAGATAAGCCCTTGTTGCCTGGGCTTGAGACATTTTGATGTTCTATGGTATTACAATAGCATTTGTAGGGTACCTTCCGTTGCATTCATCATTTTAAATAGGGTCCCTCCTTACATAAATCCAAATTTGGCTTTCATTTGACAGCTAAAAAAAGAGAATAGAAGACCTGTTTTCTTAGCCCACAGCAGCAGGCTCCATGTTTAACTGACATAACCATCAGTTCTCTGACTCATCGTAGGGAAGAATCTACTCCAAAGAAACTGGGCCAAACTTCAAATAAGACCTGAAAAAATGCCAAAAGCTATCATTCCTTCAGCTTTATCGATGTTAATAATGTACCTTATTGAGTCTTAAGCAACCACATGTTTGTATATTATTATGACACTAGTTAGGTTGCAGCATAATTTTGAGATCAGTCATTTTGATTTTCAAGAGAAAATAATTGAATATTTTAAGTGTAGACATGACAAGTTCTTTAAAAGCCAAAAATTCATACAGCTTTTCAAATTAGAAAGAAAAAAGCTACTGAAGAATCCTACAGGTTTTATTTTTAATACAATAAATGTAGACAGCTGTTGTATAAAACAAATAACAAACAAAAAAACACAAAGCTCCTTGAAGTCCTAGATAATTCTTGAGTGTAAAAGTTTCTTGAGGTCAAAAAGTGAGAGAAAACCACTATTGTAGGTGAAACTTGGGTTGATTGTCCCCAGTCCTATTTGGTTGATTTTTTGATATGATTCATAAGGGGTCAATCCCTGTCTCGGCTTCAGGAAGGAACCCACTGCATGGATTTGCATCCTTCTGGCTCAGGAAGCTGTTTGCACCAACCTGAAGGGTTTGACCAAAGTTTGCTTTTTTCTTCCTTCAAATATATCATATTGATATTGTAGGGGTTTTGTCTTTTTAAACTTTAAAAAATTATTTTCTTGTTTATTTATTTATTTACTCTTTCCCGCCTAATTTTGTCATTATTCTTTTATTTTTCTCAATTTAACATTTATTCTTTTATAATTTTTCATTTGTTCTTTACTCTTTCCATTTTATTTCATATTTTTCTTAATTCATTTTCTTTTTGTCTTTTCTCTCTTATTTTTTAATTTCTTAAATTTTTATTTATTTTCTTTTTTCTCATTCTTTCTTTTTTTAATTTATTTTCTTTTTTCTCATTCTTTCTTTTTTTTAACATCTTTATTGGAGTATAATTGACTTACAATTCTGCGTTAGTTTCTGCTGTATAACAAAGTGAATTTACTATACATAAACATACATCCCCATATCTCCTCCCTCTTGCAGCTCCCTCCCACTCTCCCTGTCCCACCCCTCTAGGTGGTCACAAAGCACCTACCTGATCTCCCTGTGCTATGTGGCTGCTTCCCACTACCTATCTATTTTACATTTGGTAGTGTATATATGTCCATGCCACTCTCTCACTTCGTCCCAGCTTACCCTTCCCCCTCCCCCCATTGTATATATGTGCCACATCTCCTTTATCCCTTCATCTGTCAGTCGGCACTTAGGTTGCTTCCATGTCCTGGCTATTGTAAATAGAGCTGCAATGAACATTGTGGTACATGAATCATTTTGAATTAGGGTTTTCTCAGGGTACATGCGCAGTAGTAGGATTGCTGGGTCGTATTGTAGTTCCTTTTTTTTAAAAAAACATTTTTATTGGAGTATAATTACTTTACAATGGTGTGTTAATTTCTGCTTTATACCAAAGTGAACCAACTATACATATACATATATCCCCATATCTCCTCCCTCTTGTGTCTCCTTTCCACCCTCCCTATCCCATCCCTCTACTTGGTCACTAAACGCCGAGATGATCTCCCTCTGCTATGCAGCTGCTTCCTACTAGCTATCTACTTTACATTTGGTAGTATATATTAGTCCATGCCACTCTCTCAATTCGTCCCAGCTTACCCTTCCCCCTCCTCATGTCCTCAAGTCCATTCTCTATGTCTGCGTCTTTATTCCTGTCATGACCCTACGCTCTTCAGAACCATTTTTTTTCTTTATTTTTAGATTCCAGATATATGTGTTAGCATACAGTATTTGTTTTTCTTTTTCTGAATTACTTCACTGTGTATGACACACGCTACGTCCATCCACCTCACTACAAATAACTCAACTCCATTTCTTTTTATGGCTGAGTAATATTCCATTGTATACATGTGCCACATCTTCTTTATCCATTCATCTGTCGATGGACACTTAGGTGGCTTTCATGTCCTGGCAACTGTAAATAGAGCTGCAATGAACATTTTGGTACCTGACTCTTTTTGGATTATGAATTTCCCAAGGTATAGGCCCAGGAGTAGGATTGATGGGTGTACGGTAGTTCTATTTTTAGTTTCTTAAGAGACCTCCATACTGTTCTCCATAGTGGCTGTATCAATTTACATTCCCACCAACAGTGCAGGAGGGTTCCCTATTCTCCACACTCTCTCCAGCATTTACTGTTTGTAGACTTTTTGATGATGGCCATTCTGACCAGTGTGAGATGATACCTCTTTGTAGTTTTGATTTAAATTTCTCTAATGATTAGTAATGTTGAGCATTCTTTCATGTGTTTGTTGGCAATCTGTATGTCTTCTTTGGAGAAATGTCTACTTAGGTCTTCTGCCCATTTTTGGATTGGGTTGTTTGTTTTTTTGATATTGAGCTGCATGAGCTGCTTATATATTTTGGAGATTAATCCTTTGTCAGTTGCTTCATTTGCAAATATTTTCTCCCATTCTGAGGGTTGTCTTTTCGTCTTGTTTATGGATTCCTCTGCTGTGCAAAAGCTTTTAAGTTTCATTAGGTCCCATTTGTTTATTTTTGTTTTTATTTCCATTCCTCTAGGAGGTGGGTCAAAAAGGATTTTGCTGTGATTTATGTCATAGAGTGTTCTGCCTATGTTTTCCTCTAAGAGTTTGATAGTTTCTGGCCTTATATTTAGGTCTTTAATCCATTTTGAGCTTATTTGTGTGTATGGTGTTAGGGAGTGTTGCAATCTCATACTTTTACATGTACCTGTCCAGTTTTCCCAGCACCACTTATTGAAGAGGCTGCCTTTCCTCCATTGTATATTCTTGCCTCCTTTATCAAAGGTAAGCTGACCATGTGTGCGTGGGTTTATCTCTTGGCTTTCTATCCTGTTCCACTGATCTATATTTCTGTTTTTGTGCCAGTACCATACTGTCTTGATTACTGTAGCTTTGTAGTATAGTCTGAAGTCAGGAAGCCTGATTCCTCCAGCTCCATTTTTCGTTCTCAAGGTTGCTTTTGCTATTCGGGGTCTTTTGTGTTTCCAAACATATTGTGAAATTTTTTGTTCCAGTTCTGCGAAAAATGCCAGTGGTAGTTTGATAGGGATTACATTGAATCTGTAGATTGCTTTGGGTAGTAGAGTC
>NC_041221.1:28946633-28962196 GCF_002837175.3 Physeter macrocephalus
TTGATTAGTTCTAGTAGTTTTCTGGTAGCATCTTTAGGATTCTCTATGTATAGTATCATGTCATCTGCAAACAGTGACAGTTTTACTTCTTCTTTGCCGATTTGGATTCCTTTTATTTCTTTTCCTTCTCTGATTGCTGTGGCTAAAAATTCCAAAACTATGTTGAATAAGAGTGGTGAGAGGGGCTTCCCTGGTGGCACAGTGGTTGAGAATCCGCCTGCAGATGCAGGGGACACGGGTTCTTGCCCCGGTCTGGGAAGATCCCACATGATGCGGACCAGCTGGGCCTGTGAGCCATGGCCGCTGAGCCTGTGTGTCCAGAACCTGTGCCTCCATAACGGGAGAGGCCACAACAGTGAGAGACCCGTGTACCAGAAAAAAAAAAAAGATTTGTGTATATTGAAGAATCCTTGCATTCCTGGAATAAACCCCACTTGTTCATGGTGTGTGATCCTTTTAATGTGCTGTTGGATTCTGTTTGCTAGTATTTTGTTGAGGATTTTTGCAACTATGTTCATCAGTGACATTAGCCTGTAGTTTTCTTTCTTTGTGACTTCTTTGTCTGGTTTTGGTATCAAGGTGATGGTGGCCTCGCAGAATGAGTTTGGGAGTGTTCCTCCCTCTGCTATATTTTGGAAGAGTTTGAGAAGGATAGGTGTTAGCTCTTCTCTAAATGTTTGATAGAATTCACCTGTGAAGCTATCTGGTCCTGGGCTTTTGTTTGTTGGAAGATTTTTAATCACAGTCTCGATTTCAGTGCTTGTGATTGTCTGTACATATTTTCTATTTCTTCCTGGTTCAGTCTTGGCAGGTTGTGCATTTCTAAGAATTTGTCCATTTCTTGCGGGTTGTCCATTTTATTGGCATAGAGTTGCTTGTAGTAATCTCTCATGATCCTTTTATTTCTGCAGTGTCAGTTGTTACTTCTCTTTTTTCCTTTCTAATTCTATTGATTTGACTGTTCTCCCTTTTTTTCATGGTGAGTCTGGCTAATGGTTTATCAATTTTGTTTGTCTTCTCAAAGAACCAGCTTTTAGTTTTATTGATCTTTGCTATCATTTCCTTAATTAACCTTATGGGGATTCCCTTGTGTGTTATTTGTTGTTTTTCCCTTACTGCTTTTAATATGTTTTCTTTGTATTTAATTTTTGACAGTTTGATTAATATGTGTCTTGGCGTGTTTCTCCTTGGATTTCTCCTGTATGGGACTCTCTTGCTTCCTGGACTTGATTACATATTTCCTTTCCCATATTAGGGAAGTTTTCAACTATAATCTCTTCAAATATTTTCTCAGTCACTTTCTTTTTCTCTTCTTCTACTGGGACCCCTATAATTCGAATATTGGTGCTTTTAATGTTGTCCCAGAGGTCTCTGAGACTGTCCTCAGGTCTTTTCATTCTTTTTTCTTTATTCTGCTCTTTCTTTAGGTGCAAGGTTAGGTTGTGTATTTGAGATGTTTCCTGTTTCTTAAGGTAGGATTGTATTGCTATAAACTTCCCTCTTAGAACTGCTTTTCCTGCATCCCATAGGTTTTGGGTCATCGTGTCTCCATTGTCATTTGTTTCTAGGTATTTTTTGATTTCCTCTTTGATTTCTTCAGTTATCACTTCGTTATTAAGTAGTGCATTGTTTAGCCTCCATGTGTTTGTATTCTTTACAGATCTTTTCCTGTAATTGATATCTAGTCTTATAGCGTTTTGGTTGGAAAAGATACTTGATAAGAATTCAATTTTCTTAAATTTATCAGGCTTGATTTGTGACTCAAGATATGATCTATACTGGAGAATGTTCCATGAGCACTTGAGAAAAATGTGTATTTTGTTGTTTTTGGATGGAATGTCCTATAAATATCAATTAAGTCCATCTTGTGTAATGTATCATTTAAAGCTTGTGTTTCCTTATTTATTTTCACTTTGGATGATCTGTCCATTGGTGAAAGTGGGGTGTTAAATTCCCCTACAATGAATGTGTTACTGTCGATTTCCCCTTTTATGGCTGTTAGTATTTGCCTTATGTATTGAGGTGCTCCTACGTTGGGTGCATAAATATTTACAATTGTTATATCTTCTTCATGGATTGATCCCTTGATCATTTTCCCCTTTTATGGCTGTTAGTATTTGCCTTATGTATTGAGGTGCTCCTATGTTGGGTGCATAAATATTTACAATTGTTATATCTTCTTCATGGATCGATCCCTTGATCATTATATAGTGTCCTTCTTTGTCTCTTGTTATAGTTTTTACTTTAAAGTCTATTTTGTCTGATATGAGAATTGCTACTCCAGCTTTCTTCTGATTTCCATTTGCATGGAATATCTTTTTCCATCCCCTCACTTTCAGTCTGTATGTGTCCCTAGGTCTGAAGTGGGTCTCTTGTAGACAGCATATATATGGGTCTTGTTTTTGTTTCCATTCAGCCAGTCTGTGTCTTTTGGTGGGAGCATTTAATCCATTTACATTTAAGGTAATTATCGATATGTATGGTTCTATTACCATTTACTGAATTGTTTCGGGTTGTTCTTGTAGGTCTTTTCCTTCTCTTGTGTTTCTTGCCTAGAGAAGTTCCTTTAGCATTTGTTGTAAAGCTGGTTTGGTGGTGCTGAACTCTCTCAGCTTTTGCTTGTCTGTAAAGGTTTTAATTTCTCCATCAAATCTGAATGAGATCCTTGCTGGGTAGAGTAATCTTGGTTGTAGGTTTTTTTCCTTCATCACTTTAAATATGTCCTGCCACTCCCTTCTGGCTTGGAGAGTTTCTGCTGAAAGATCCGATGTTAACCTTATGGGGATTCCTTTGTGTGTTATTTGTTGTTTTTCCCTTGCTGCTTTTAATATGTTTTCTTTGTATTTAATTTTTGACAGTTTGATTATTATGTGTCTTGGCGTGTTTCTCCTTGGGTTTATCCTGTATGGGACTCTCTGTGCTTCCTGGACTTGATTGACTATTTCCTTTCCTATATTAGGGAAGTTTTCAACTATAATCTCTTCAAATATTTTCTCAGTCCCTTTCTTTTTCTCTTCTTCTTTTGGGACCCCTATAATTCGAATGTTGGTGCATTTAATGTTGTCCCAGAGGTATATGAGACTGTCGTAAGTTCTTTTTATTCTTTTTTCTTTATTCTGCTCTGCAGTAGTTACTTCCACTATTTTATCTTCCAGGTCACTTATCCGTTCTTCTGCCTCAGTTATTCTGCTATTGATCCCATCTAGAGTATTTTTAATTTCATTTATTGTGTTGTTCATCGTTGCTTGTTTCCTCTTTAGTTCTTCTAGGTCCTTGTTAAATGTTTCTTGCATTTTCTCTATTCTATTTCCAAGATTTGGATCATCTTTACTGTCATTATTCTGAATTCTTTTTCAGGTAGACTGCCTATTTCCTCTTCATTTGTTAGGTCTGGTGGGTTTTTACCTTTTTCCTTCATCTGCTGTGTGTTTCTCTGTCTTCTCATTTTGCTTAACTTACTGTGTTTAGGGTCTCCTTTTTGCAGACTGCAGGTTCATAGTTCCCATTGTTTTTGGTGTCTGCCCCCAGTGGCGAAGGTTGGTTCAATGGGTTGTGTAGGCTTCCGGGTGAAGGGGACTGGTGCCTGTGTTCTGGGGGCTGAGGGTGGATCTTGTCTTTCTAGTGGGCAGGACCATGTCCAGTGGTGTGTTTTGGGGTGTCTGTGAACTTATTATTATTTTAGGCAGCCTCGGTGCTATTGGGTGGGGTTGTATTCCTGTCTTGCTGGTTGTTTGGCATAGTGTGTCCAGAACTGTAGCTTGCTGGTCATTGAGTGGACCTGGGTCTTAGCGTTGAGATGGATATCTCTGGGAGAGATTTGCCGTTTGATATTACATGGGGCTGGGAGGCCTCTGGTGGACCAATGTCCTGAACTCGGCTCTCCCACCTCAAAAGCTCAGTCCTGACACCCAGCTAGAGCACTAAGACCCTGTCAGCCACACTGTTCAGAAGAAAAGGAAGAGAAGGAAGGAAGGAAAGAAGGAAGGAAGGAAAGAAAGAAAGAAAGAAAGAAAGAAAGAAAGAAAGAAAGGAAGGAAGAAAGGAAGGAAGGAAGGAAGGAAGGAAGGAAGGAAGGAAGGAAGGAAGGAAGGAAGGAAGGAAGGAAGGAAGGAAGGAAGGGAGGAAGGAAGAAAGAGTAAAATAAAATAAAGTTATTAAAATATAAAAAAATTAGTTAAAGTAAAAAAAGTAATTAAAAAAAAGAGAGAAAGAAGAGAGCATCCAAACCAAAACACAGATTCACCAATGATAACAAGCACTAAAACCTATACTAAAAACAAAAAAACCCCAGACAGTCAGAACCCTAGGACAAATGGCAAAACAAAGCTATACAGACAAAATCACACAAAGAATCATACACATACACACTCACAAAAATGGAAAGAGAAGAGAGCAACCAAATCAATAAACAAATCTACCAAGGATAATAAGCTCTAAATACTAAACTAAGATAAACATAAAACCAGAAACAAATTAGATGCAGTAAGCAAACCCCAGTCTACATTTGCTCCCAAAGTCCATCACCTCAATTTTGGCATGATTCATTATCTGTTCAAATATTCCAGGGATGCAGGTACATCTAGTTGACTGTGGAGATTTAATCCGCTGCTGCTGAGGCTGCTGGGAGAGATTTCCCTTTCTCTTCTTTATTCGTACAGCTCCCGGGGTTCAGCTTTGGATTTGGCCCCGCCTCTGTGTGTAGGTCGCCTGAGGGTGTCTGCTCCCCACCCAGATAGCATGGAGTTAAAGGAGCAGATGATTAGGGGGCTCTGGCTCACTCAGGCCAGGGGGAGGGAAGAGTACAGAATGTGGGGCGATCCTGCGGTGGCAGAGGCCGGCGTGAAGTTACAGCAGCCTGAGGCGCACCGTGTGTTCTCCCGGGGAAGCTGTCCCTACATCACGGGACCCTGGCAGTGGCGGGCTGCACAGGCTCCCGGGAGGGCAGGTGTGGAGAGTGACCTGTGCTCGCACACAGGCTTCTTGGTGGCGGCAGCAGCAGCCTTAGCATTTCATGCCCGTCTCTGGTGTCCTCGCTGATAACCATGGCTCGCACCTGTCTCTGGAGCTCATTTAGGCAATACTCTGAATCCCCTCTCCTCACACACCCCGAAACAATGGTCTCTTGCCTCTTAGGTAGTTCCAGACTTTTTCCCTCCCGGCTAGCCGTGGCACACTAGCTTCCTTCAGGCTGTGTTCACGCCTCCAACCCCAGTCCTCTCCCTGCGATCCGACCGAAGCCTGAGCCTCAGCTCCCAGCCCCCGCCCGCCCCGGCGGGTGAGCAGACAAGCCTCTCGGGCTGGTGAGTGCCAGTCGGCACCGATCCTCTGTGCGGGCATCTCTCCGCTTTGCCCTCCGCACCCTGTTACTGTGCTCTCCTCCATGGCTCCGAAGCTCCCCCCTCCGCCACGAGCAGTCTCCGCCTGCGAAGGGGCTTCTAGTGTGTGGAAACCTTTCCTCCTTCACGGCTCCCTCCCACTGGTGCAGGTCCCGTCCCTATTCTTTTGCCTCTGTTTTTTCTTTTGCCTACCCAGGTACGTGGGGAGTTTCTTGCCTTTTGGCAAGTCTGAGGTCTTCTGCCAGCGTTCAGTAGTTGTTCTGTAGGGGTTGTTCCACGTGTAGATGTATTTCTGCTGTATTTGTGGGGAGGAAGGTGATCTCCACGTCTTACTCCACCGCCATCTTGAAGGTGCCCCCTCATTCTTTCTTTATGCTCTCCCTTTCATTTCTCATTTTTCCTTTTCTCATTTTTTCATATTCTCTTTTTCTCATTTTTCTTTTTTTCTTTTTCTCGTTTTTTATTTTTCTTTCTGTAATTTTTCTTACTTATTTTTCTAATTTATTTTTTTCTCATTTTCTTTATTCTTCTCATTTTTTTCTTTTTTTATTTAGTTTGATGGAATCATTTTGGTATTTTTACTTTTGTCTGCCTTGTGTTTTGAAGTTATTGCAAAGATAAGTTCATGAAGTGGACTTCATTTGGAAGTGATTATCTTTTGAGGTAATTTGGCCCAAGCCTCTCACCAGCTTTTTCCCATTTTAAGCCTCCTTTGGGACACCTTGACGAAGCCCTGCAGTAAGCCTTATATGCAGTGAGGTTGCAAATCACCCACCTCAGTGGAAAGGAAGCTCCTTGAGACCACTGGCACAGGTCAGCTTTCCACATCCTGACCTGGGAAGGGGTAGCTATGAATGAAGATCACTGACAGAAGTAAGATTGAGGAAGGCAGTGAGTCAGCCGAACATAGTCAAATTCTTAGAAGTGACTAAGTGACACGCTCTCTTACCACGGGCTACACCAATAGAGTAGAGGTGTTTGTGTACCTGGTGCCTGCAGAAGTATGAAAGAGAAAGAGGCTGAAGCCAAATTCCACCAGACAGAGTCTGCTGTGCAGTACTGACTGCGGAACTTTATTGCTCTGAGAGGCTTGAAGGCAGAAAGCCTGCTCTTGGGGCTGAGGTGAATACCAAGATGGCTGACTTTGGCTTCAACAACAAATTCACCTTTGACAAAATCTGGCTACCTTTTGTGTCAGTACCCTTTTATTTTTGCGGCAGTCGCCTGTTACTGCCCCAGACCTGTTGCAGCATAAAAATATGATGGGCCTGACAGGTGGAGCCTGGAAGTCCTGTTATATACACTGGTCAGCTGAGTCCTGCCTTTTGATGGACACAGCCTCAAGGAGCTATGGAAGCAAGTACTGGGGACCCTAAAGACCTGCACACCCAATTTCTTATTCCCAGTCTCACTACATTAGGGCAAATCATTATGGATGGCTGTGGATCATGAAGATGACGGATAAAGTCTTATGTGGACACACTCTCTGACTACAAGGACCCCCTGTGGACAAACTTGGTGGTGTCCATGTGTTACCATGGGAAGTGGTCCCAGCCTTCCTGGTGGGTGGGCCAGAGGGACAACAAAATAAAAGGCCGTTCTGCTCCTGGGATTCAAGAGCTCAAAGCTAAGGGCGACATCATCATCTTGAAACCAGTCTTCAGCTGGGCTGACCAATAGCCCCATCCTACAAAGTTCAGCACAGCAGGTCTACCAACCCCAAGCAGGAGTGCTTGCTTCAGCACTCAGGTAGCCCCTGCCATCTTACCCACAACCTGTACTCTACGAAGACTCAGAGTAATCACGCCAGGGGCCCCTACCTGCACACCTTCCCCTTGCGCTGCTGTCTCCTGCTGGCCAGCCTCTAGCAGCAGTCGCTGCAGGCTTCATTGCACCCCAGCTAGGCCCTTGGGTGTCCCTCACAGAAAGTGGTTGAGAGGTGCCTCAGCAGTACGGCCTCCAGGAGAGCCTGTCTCCTCCCAGCTCTCCACCCTCAGCATCACAACCGTCATGGGGTCTCAGCTGGACCATATTCCTCCTCGGTGAGTCCAGTTGCAGCTTCCATAGTAGACAAGTGTAGACCCAGCAGAAATTGCCCTAAGGTGCGACCTCAACACCTTAGAGGCCAGCTGGAGGCATCTGGGGTTATCTTCAGCAAGGTCACCTTCAAGTTTGTCCGCACCAATATACTTTGCAGGTATGCCGGAGGGCACCTGGATGAAACTGAACGCTGAAAGTGAAGGTCCAGGCCTCCCATGGTGGCAGTGGAGGTGATGAAGAAAAGGAAGATGTCCCAGAGGTCAGGCCACAGTCACTACACTTTCTGTGCAGCCAGAGCCCACTTACTCCACAAAGCCTGTGAAGATGAGGTGGGAGATCCGTAGGTTCTAGAACCCCACGTGTGCGGCCACCTGGCATGGAGGCGTCAAACTGCCATGAGGTCTCTCAGCGGACATGGGGTATTCCCCTGGCCTTAGAAAACATGGCCTCCAAACTAGCCAACCAGCTGAAGTGTGGTGAAACGTTTCACCTGGGTGAAACGGCACAGACTGGCCTGAACAATGTGTCACCCTTGCTCATCCTTCCCCCTCCCTGATCCTTCTCCAGTTTTTTGTCGATATTGTTGGGGAGGGGAGCTAGGTCTTTGCTCCAAGTATCCACCTCTGTGCAGAAACCTCCCTTCCCCCATCTCCTGATGAGGAGGCATAGGAGAGGGGGAGCAGGGCTTCCCCTTGGTGCTGCAGTTGAACGGAGTAAGCATCTTGCCTAAACGAATACACTGTTTATTAGCAAAAAGAAAAAAAGAAAGGAAAAAAATCCATTCCCTCAGCCACCTTTCCTCTTTACCCCATTGTCAGTCACGACCAGATCCGTGGGTTTCCCAGGAAGGTGGCTCGGATACCAGGGTAGTGATTTCCCCATCAGTCAGTGCCTTGGCCAGGCCCACTTCAGGTTTCTACCCTCTCGTCCCCTTCTCCCCTCCAGGCCAACCAGCAGATGTGGCCTTCGTGGGCTGGAGGCCTGGGCAGCTGACGGCTGGGAGCCATGGGGTCTGCTCTGTGCTGCCGAGATAAGGGTGGCTGTCACTGCCATTCCTCCTTCCCCAGGGCTGGATCTTTCCTTCCACAAGCTTCTGCGAGGCCTTTGATTCTCTCTCAAAAGTGGGCACCGTCTCTCCCCAAATTCCCATCCTGGGAAAGAAGGGGGTGGAACCAGGACAGGGAGTGGGGAGGGGACTATAGGGTGGGGTCAGCTGTTCCCCTGGTGACAGGGACCTCGAAGAATGCTTTGTCTGTAGCCCCCTCACACTTGTTCCCCTCCCCCTCCCCCATCGCCTCCTCCCCTCACCCCCCCACTGTTTCCCCTTCATCATCTGGGCACCAGTTAATTCCACAGCCGTGACAGCTCCCCACCTCCACCCTGCTGTCTCATCTCTCCGCCTTGCCTTCTCTTCCTGACACTGTCAGGGTGGGGACGTATGTGGCCAGTGGCTCCAGATGGCTCGCCTCTGTGTCCTGAAGGGAATGGGTGGCTCTGAGGGCTTGACTGGGGGCCACATGGCCTCTTTTCATTGTTTTCTTTTTTTTAAATTAATTTTTATTGGAGTATAGTTGATTTACAATGGTGTGTTAGTTTCAGGTGTACAGCAAGGTGAATCGGTTATACACATACATATATCCACTCTTTTTCTTTTCAGATTCTTTTCCCATATAGGCCATTACAGAGTGTTGGGTCGAGTTCCCTGCGCTCTACAGTGGGTCCTTATCTATTTTATATATCGTAGTGTGTATACATTCCTTTTCTTCTCTGCTGTCCTTTTTTCTTGAGAAACTGCTGGAGGGAGTCTTGCACAGAGGTGGTCCCCACCTGAGACTCATCTGAGTCTTGCATTTTTTGGTGGTGTGTTTTGGTTTTTATTTTTTTTATTTTTTTATTTTTATTTTTTGCGGTACGCGGGCCTCTCACTGTTGTGGCCTCTCCCGTCGCGGAGCACAGGCTCCAGACGCGCAGGCGCAGCGGCCATGGCTCACGGGCCCAGCCGCTCCGCGGCAATGTGGGATCTTCCCGGACCGGGGCACGAACCCGCGTCCCCTGCATCGGCAGGCGGACTCTCAACCACTGCGCCACCAGGGAAGCCCGGTTTTTATTTTTATTACTACATTCTTTGGATTTATGATGATCCTCCCCCAATTTATCATGTCCACTCCCAGCCCAGTCTCACCTGTAAGTTAAGCCTCTGGGCTCCAAGAAGGGGTCTGTGGGCTCTGGCTCAGACCCTCTCTCCCTCCCCTCCGTACCCCCTCCCTCCCTGTGAGACAGCTTGGTGCTCAGGGAGCAGGCAGGCTCGGCTGGCTTCCCACAGGGTGCAGGGCACAGGGCACCGGAGAGGTGGTCCACTCCCCGCTGCCAGCCTGCCGGCTCCTGCATTCAGTTTCTCCTCTGGATGAAGCAGGCGATAAGGAGAATGTTGGGTGGCATAGCTATTCATGATGGTGTGTGGATTTTAGGGGTGCATGAGGTTGACGAGGGAAGCCAGTTACTGTCCGGGGCAGGGAAATGGCTTGAATGAGAATATCCAAGAAACAGCCAAGAGGGATGTTGGAAGTAGAGCCAACAGACTTATTAGATGTGGAGAGCAGAGAGAGGGAGATATTCAGCTTCACTGCCAGGGGTCTGGCTAAGGCGACTGGGCAGGTGAGAGGGAGCTGGCTCACATGTAAGGGGGAAGCCATCCTTCAGTTTAGGACACGGTGACACGGAGAAGACTGTCACTTGGGCTTGTGACACTGCATGCTGGAGGCCAGGTCGGGGCTGAAGATCTGAAGGTAAAGTTGGGGAGCTTCTGCACGTGAATATTGGAGATCTGGCGATTGAGGAAGTGACCTGATCAGAGAGGGCAGAGAGGAAGTGGGAAAGCGTCTGCACGGACTCCTGAGGAATTCTAACCTTTGAAGATGAGCGAAAAAGAGCGCTAAGGCCGAGAGAAACTGAGCGGAAAGGCAGGGACAAAATTCACGGTGCGGTGTCAACAGCCTGCGCTGTTGAGGGATCAGAGAAAGGGCTGAAGGGTCAAAGGTGCCTGTGGAGGGAGGGGTCACCCGGGAGGTTCGGCCTTTGAAGGGAGGAGAGGGCCTCTCTGTGTTTTGCTAGGAGGGAGAAAGGAGATTCCTCTGGATCAGGGGTCCGCAAACCTATAAAGGGCCAGAGAGTAAATATTTTCGGCTTTCCGTGCCATGTGGTCAATTTCTCAACAGGCTGTTATAGCAAAGAGCAGCCTTAGACAATCAGTGAACAAATGAGCATGGTCTGTTCCAAGAACTCTTTATTTATGGACACTGAAATTTGAATTTCATATAATTTTCATGTACCATGAAAGATGATTCATCTTTTTCTTTCCCCCCAATTATTTAAAAATGTAAAAACCACTGTAAACTGGTTGGCCGTACAAAAACAGGCAGAGGGCGGAATTCGGCTCACTGGCCGTTACATGCTGAGTCCTGGTGTGCATGCTGGAAAGGAAGGTAGAAATGTTTATTAAAAGTGGGGCGGGACATGGAGGTTGGGGGACCAGGGGGTCCTGCTCACAGAACTCTGTTCTTTCAGGGGAGTATGAAGCGAAGTCGTCAGCTGAAATTGAGGAATTGCGAAAGGCAGAGATTTCTCATGGAGGAGACCAGGAAGCTGGTGTACAGGAAAAACCCATAAGCATGTAGAGCGGATGGAAATCCCACAGAGGCGTGACCGTGTTGACCAAGGGGAGGCTTCCTGGAGGCCCTGCATGTACGCTGGGTCTTAACGAATGATCAGAGATCGTTAATTCATTTAAAAGTAAGAAGGACTATTAAAATCCTGAAGAGATAGAGCAGCGGCGATGACATCCCGGAAGAGGCACATTTTCAAGTGACAGTAACCACATTCCATAATTTTCATAATTTCTGTTTTAAGCAAATTGTCTTTTAATGATACTAAAACAAAAACTGACTGTAGTGTAAATGTCCAGACATCTCCAAAGAGGCCAATGGACTGTAATGCACACACATCTGGCCAGCATCTGGAGTGCACACAGGACAAAAATTCTTCAGATTTGCTCTGCATGTTAAACTTGGGTGTAGCCAGAGAAGTTCATGCTCATTTCAGGTTCAGGCAAATCTGGTCAATTTGGCAACAGGCTATTGACCTATATAAGACCTTAAGAGGAACTCTCCTTTATAGTTTTTTGTGGAGCCTCGTGTAAGCTCCTGGAGTATGATCTTACCTTCAAACAAGCTCAGCCTTCATTCTTTCTGGAATGCTGCCAAAAAAAAAAGTAAGTTGAACCTTGAGTGAAGTTAAAATTTCAGAGAGTGATTCACAATCCCATGTTTTTCTTTCAAAACATTTTTAGTCTTTTAATTGTGGTAACATAAAATTGTGGTAACATAAAATTTACTATCTTAACCTTTCTTTATTTAAGGCTTTATTTTTTTTAGAGCAGCTTGAGGTCCACAGCAAAATTAAGACAGTACAGAGATTTTCCCATATACCCCCTGACCCGACAGAAGCATGGCCTCCCCCATCATCAACATCCCCCACCAGACGGGGACATTTGTTACAACTGATGAACTTGCACTGACACATCGTAATCACCCAAAGGCCATAGCTTACATTAGGGTTCAGTCTTGGTCCTGTACGTTCTGTGGGTTTGGATAAATGCATACTCACATGTATTCACCATTATAGTATCATACAGAGTATTTTAAAATTTTAATAATATATTTTATTAAACCCAATATACCTAAAATATTATTTCAACATGTAATCAATCTAAAAAAATCTTACACTCCTTTTGTAAAGGAATTTTACATTTTTTTAAATTTAATTTTATTTATTTTTTATACAGCAGGTTCTTATTAGTCCCCCTGCCACTTTCCCCCCTTGGTGTCCATATGTTTGTTCTCTACATCTGTGTCTCTATTTCTGCCCTGCAAACCGATTCATCTGTACCATTTTCCTAGGTTCCACATATATGCATTAATATAAGATATTTGTTTTTCTCTTTCTGACTTACTTCACTCTGTTGTAGTATGTCTTTAAAATCCAGTGTGTACTTTACACTTTCAGCCTATCCATCTGGTGACTAAAATTTTAACTGGAAATACTTGATCGATATTTAGGTATAAAATTTTCAGTTGAAAAAGATTCACATACTTAAGTTGTTTCAAACACACTTAAAACTAGTGTCCCAAACACACTTAAAAGATTCTAACAGCTTATTTGAATATCAGTTTTTAAATGAAAGTGAAAAAAATTGAAAAAGAGGAAGCTCAGAGGTTTCCCGTATACCCCCGTCCCCTCACAAGTACAGCCTCCCGCATTACCAACATCCCCACCAGAGTGGGTATTTTTCAGCTGATGAACCTACATTGTTATGTTATAATCACCCAAAGTTGTAGTGTACATTAGGGTTCACTCCTGGTGTTGTACATCCTATGGGTTTCGATAAATGTATTATGACGTGTGCATAATTATAGTGTCATACAGAGTATTTCACTTCCCTAAAAATCCTCTGTGTTCCACCTGTTCATCCCTCCTTCCTCCGCTGGTTTTTACTTATATTTACATTTCATAACATTTGTAAGCATTTTAGACCTTATGATACCTTTTTAAAAACAACATCCAATTGGGTTCATTTCACGTAAAAGAAATGCAATCTAAACACACCTTTAGGAGGAGATGAAGACTTTTCAGATGATACTCCTGTTTTACAGCTCAAAAAATAAACTGAATCATTTAGGGAGAGATTAGAGTTTAGAACTGTTCTTGCCACGCACCTCCTATCAAAATAAATCCTGGCTTGTGTAGTTTCCTTAGAGGAAGATCTGTTATTGTCTCATTCTCATAATAAACTGTTTTCAGTCTTTTTCTTAAACACATAGAGCTACTAATAGCCTCAGACTTTATAGAATTCCCACTCCAAAATGTCTATAATAAATCAAATTTCTTCATTCAGAGTGTACAGCCTCTGAAGGACCGATGCTGATGGGTTGGGTGTAGAGGGGCAGGTCAGACTTCCTAGGATTAGAAAGAAGTAATTAGTAACTACAGTTAGTCTCCGCACTTCCTCACTTTAGACCCCTTTTACCAACTGTTTGAACCAAAGGGAGAGAAGACCTTTCACCTGTCTTTCAACTTTGTTTTAGCTCTATTGAATATTAAAACAAATTAAAGTAAATAAAGGAAATTAAAATAAAGACAGTGGATTTTCCATGAGTACAGACGATGAAGCTGAATTCAAAGAGCTTCGTTTACTTTCCCCAGGCATCCTCAGAGGATTGGGGGTCACATGGGATGAAAATGGGAATTCTTATTCCCTAAACCGATCTCAGATCCCTAGACAGATGGTTTCTCAATGAGAAAACCCAACAAGACTTCAAAAAATGTCTTTGTTTTACATCTTCTGAACTCAGGAACATTCGAATAGCTTTGTGCTCTTTTTTATTTCTGGCAAAAAGAAGCTGGTTTGGCCAAAGTGTTATTTTGGAGGGCATTGGCATGTTCTTAGGTATAGGATTTGCCTTTTAACCCAAGCTAAACAAAGTCAGACAATTATGGTTTGGGGGTTCTCTTCCAGGAGACAAATCAATATTTTTTTAAAAGCAACATGTAGGCTCTAGTTATTAAAAGATTTGTTCAAGAACATTCATATTCCATAACCTCATGTCAGAAAAATTCAAGCAGTAAGACGTCTAAAGAGGGGGCTTTTTGCAGTTTGACTCTTTTCCTTGTTAGCACTTCATAAAAAGTGACAAACCAAATATCCTTTGGCCTTCTTGCGTTTACTTCAGACTCTGCCTTATAGTGATTTTTCTCTTTAGATGAGCCCTCATTTATACTTTCTACTTCTCTGAGTTTAAGAGTCTTTGAAGCCTACTTTCCTTGTGAGATACACCATCAGTCTTTTTAAAAAAAGGGGGAACTGAGTGATTTTTCACAGATACAGTACATAAGGCCAAAGAGTCACAACACTTTTCGTGCTTTTCTATACATCACACATGAATACGGATGCTATGAATTTCCTTGATTTGGCAACCATAATGCCAAGGAAACAATTTACATCTTAAGGGGCAATAGACTAAATGTGGCAGGAAATAAGGTTTTACTTTTATAAAAATCCATTGGGAGCAAAGACATAGCTCAGAGCTATCTTGTTATAGGATTTTTAAAAAAATAAATTTATTTATTTTATTTATTTACTTTTGGCTGTGTGGGATCTTCGTTGCTGTGCGCGGGCTTTCTCTAGTTGCGGTGAGCAGGGGCTACTCTTTGTTGCGGTGCGCAGGCTTCTCATTGCGGTGGCTTCTCTTGCTGTGGAGCATGGGCTCTAGGCTCATGGACATCAGTAGTTGTGGCACGTGGGCTCAGTAGTTGTGGCTCGCGGGCTTAGTTGCTCTGCGGCATGTGGAATCTTCCCAGACCAGGGCTCGAACCCATGTCCCATGCATTGGCAGGCAGATTCTTAACCACTGAGCCACCAGGGAAGCCCAAAGTGATCTTGAAAATAGCATTCTTTTATATTTAGTGGTAAAAATGGCTGGGATATAAAGGGGCAGATGGTGGTAAAATACCCCTACAGGTTGTTATTTTACACTTCCAACACTTGAAGTTTATTCCATCAAGAGTGAAATAAGTCGTTTCTTATAATTAAAAGTAGAATAATATGTTTTCATGTATAATTGGATATGTTATGTGATTTTTAGTGGTTTGGACCAAATGAGAAATACAGTTAAACTTTCACTTGGATGGAGGAGATTTTTGCCTGTGATAAGGGAGAGGCAAAGGGAAGTCATACTATTTTACTTATAATAAACCAGTTAGAAAATTATAGAAGGATTATAACTTTCTCCAAACACAAAAGATTGCAGCAATTCTCTGTTTTCACACAATTCAAAGCCAGCTCTCTCACAGTGGTAACTTTGCATAAGGAGATGAAATATTTTAAACCAAAAGAAAACCATTTTGAGCATTTCCATATTTTGTTGCTATAGAATGCTATTTCTTTCTCTCTCTCTCTCTCCCTTCCTTCCTTCCTCTCTTTCTTTCCTTCTTTTTCTTTCTTTCTTCTTTTTTCCTTTCTTTCTTTCCTTCCCTTTCTTTCTCTTTCTTTCTTTCTGTCTTCCTTTCTTCCTTCCTTTCTTTCTTTCTCTTTCTTTCTTTCTTTTTCCTTCCTTCCTTCCTTTCTTTTTTCTT
>NC_041221.1:28962304-28984360 GCF_002837175.3 Physeter macrocephalus
TTCTTCCTTTCTTTCTTTTTCTTTCTTTCTTTTTTCTTTCTCTTTCTTTCTTTCTTCCTTTCTTCCTTTCTTTCTTTCTTTCTTTTCTTTCTTTTCTTTCCTCTCTTTCTAAAAAATGTTTTTCTTGGTTATTCAACCAAACTTCCAACTAGGCACATCTAGCATCAATGATGAAAAATGTTTTTTTCAAAACTGAAAGGTTTAGCTGAGTTGAATATCCTGATTTTTGATACGGTAGTCCCAATGAGCATGGCAGTGGATTTTTTTTGCAGATAATTTCTCACTTTCTTGTTTCTATTGGCAGCCCAAAGTCCAACCAGGCTGTTGCCTGCAAAGAACCACAGGGGATGTGAAGAAACATGGGCTTTGGCATTCTTTGGGAGATTCCCTGGTGTTGGGAATTCTTTCGGCAATAATATTACCATTCTGACTTTTGAACTATGCAACTGGCAAAGGATTTTTAATTCTTTTCTGAACCGGAGAAACCCAAGATAATGATAGAAACTACAGGAATACCAGAGAGGAAGGGAAAAATGATACCTTTTTAATTTTAGGAAGTATTTGTGTATTTGAGCTTCACTCTCCTGAAAGCATATATAAAAAGATAGCCCTTCTATCCTTTTTATTTAAACTAAAGAATAAAAATAGTTCGAATTAACCACTATTGATGTCACTATTCACAAGAAAAAGCAGAAGTCTTTCAAAAAACGCATTATATTAAAGTTTGTAACATTGCTCACATAAGAAAACTATTTTAACATATTTGCAAATGATTTATTTAATTAATTTAACATTTATCAATAAAATAAGTAAATGTAAGTTCCAGGACAGTAAGCACTTAATCTATTGTATTTTATTTCCCGGTGTAACCTTAGCACTTGGCACAGTACCTGACATATGGAAAGATTTCAATAAATATTTTTGTATGTAAACAAAGAAATGAATATTGAGATTGGCTGTGCATAAAAAGAAGAGATTCACAGGCCCCAAACTTTTTTTTATTATTATTATCTTAGTCTTAATGTAACTATAACATTTAATTTGCTATTAATCTTTTTTTATTATTCAGTAGAAGGCCTTTCTTTTCTGCTTTTCTTTTTTTCACCATTTTTCTGTTTTGCTTTGATGTTCTATAATGATTTTTCCCGAGGCCATGCCAATACTCACAATGAACAGGAATCTTTGACTTGCTTAAGCCAATTTGTTTGTTTGGGTTTGGTTTTTTTTTGGTTTAAATTTTTTTTCTAGTTTCTGATCAAGCAATGACTTTTCTCTGTCAAGGTTGCTTTTCTGAGATGAAATTTGTCATCATTTTCATTTTAATCTGCTTTCATAATTCTGATCGTTTTATTTTCAACTTTTAAAATATTTTCCTCCAATTCTTGCTAGCAGAAGTAAATATCACTAATATCCAATCCTGTTACTTTTGTTTTAGGATAAATGTGAGAATTTCTCCATAAGTAAAAAGCACATTCTTCCTTTTCTTTTGAACTCAATTAGTAACTTATTTTGCACATCACAAATAGTTCAAGCTCTTTTCCATCTCTTTCCTGTCCAAATTTGCATATGTTTGTATTTGCAAATGTTGTTTGCAATTATTTGTGGTACTCTCATAAATCTCTTCTTATCCAGTATTTCTTTATATGAAAAAGCTTTACTGAGATATAATTTATATAAAATAAACTGAACACTATGTTCAACTGAGTTTGAAATACAATCAAGATAATAAGCCTGTCCATCACTCCTAAAAGTTTTCATGATCTTCTGCAGTCTCTTCATTGGGCCCCTTTCAACAACTTTAATCCTGTCCCCAGGTAACCACTGATCTGCTTTCTGTTACTATAGATTCGTTTGCATTTACTAGAATTTTATATAAATGGAATAACACCGACTGCAATGTCAATAAGAAATCTTAAAGTACCTCACACACAAGGCTCACAAACTAAAATTCATTATCTTTCCTTTACATTTGTGAGATTGCTAGTGTGCTTTCTATTTCTGTTAATAAAATTCTTTTGTTAAGATCAAAACTCTTTTATTCAAGATCAAAACTGGACTTGTCCTCAGTGTTTTTTCCCTTTTGTCTAGAAATCAGTTTCCATGATGTCCAACTCTGCTTCTGAAAGGTTACTTTCCTATCTCTACATTTCTTTTCCCACTGCACTACCCGTGGCCCTCACTATTTCCTTGGATTATGGCAATATTTTCACAATTGTTCTCTTTGCCACCAATATTTCTTTTTCTGTCAGAAAAAGAAATAGTCTGTCAGCCACACTGCCACCATTTTTTTTTTTTTTTTTTTTTTTGTGGTACGCGGGCCTCTCACTGTTGTGGCCTCTCCCGTTGCGGAGCACAGGCTCCGGACGCGCAGACTCAGCCGCCATGGCTCACGAGGCCAGCCGCTCCACGGCATGTGGGATCTTCCCGGACCGGGGCACGAACCCGTGTCCCCTGAGTTGGCAGGTGGACTCTCAACCACTGTGCCACCAGGGAAGCCCGCCACCATTTATTGAGGATTTATTATATCAAGACAATAAAGGGAATTTGTTTCATTCATCTTGGTGTCCTTCCGTAGCATCATGTTCTTTTCTGTCACAGCATTACTTTCATAATTATTTGGTCTGTTTCTCTGCCTACACTTCAAGCTTGATGAAGTCATGAGTCACGCCAGTTTGTTATTATCATCTTCTCTCTACTCAACATGTACCGCAGCATCAGTTACAGGGGAGGTGTTTAACAAGTATTTGTTGAATAAATATGTAACATGTAACTTCTTCTATATTATATCTTTAGATTATTTTTTATAGCTCCATTACCTACAGTATAAATTTCATACCTATTATTGCTACATATAATGCTTTTAGGAAATTGGACTCAACAACCTTTTTAGATTCAATTCTTTTCACCCTTCCTATAACATGCCTTTTCCATTTTTCTGGAATACCTTTCCCTCTTCTCTCTGGCAAATATCTGTTTTTCTTTAAACTGGTCTCCAAAGTTTCTCTCCATATACTAAGATTCCCTGGCCCAACTCTGCATAATTAATCACTTCTTCCTTCATTCTTCTATACACCTGGTCATATTGTACTATGTTAGTAATTGTTTCAGTTTTCTATAACTGCGTAACAAAACATCCCCAGACTTAGTGGTTTAAAGAGCAACAATTTTTAGTCATCTGTCGTGGTTCTTTGGGTTGGCAGAGCTCAGCAGGATGGTTCTTCTGCCCCACATGGTGCTGGCTGGGATTTCAATCATCTAAGAGTTTGACTTGTATGGAATATCCAAGCTGGCTCACTCATAAGGCTGGAGGTTGATGCTTGCTTTCATTTGGAAGTTTAGATGAGGATGTCAGGTGGTGAGCTTTGGTCACCCACTATATATGCTCTCCATGAAGATTGGGCTTCTCGGAACATGGAACCTGGGTTCCAAAAAGACATGTTCATGTGGCAAAAGATAAAGCTAAAAATGTCTTAAGGTTGACCCTTGAAAGTTCAGAGCTTCACTTTCACCATGTAAGTCTCAGGGCTATCCCAGATCCACTATGGAGAGGAGCACACCAGAGCATGAATACCAGGCAGTGTAATCCACTAGGGTCCATCACTGTAGATTTTATGTGTTTATTCTCTTCTGCCAAATTATGAGACATTTGAAAACAGTCAACGTGTTTTATCTTTGTTTCCATAGCAGCTAACATAGTGCCTGAAATAATCATTGTTTGATGAATACTTTTAGAATGTAATGGTCTTACCCCATCCTTCTTTCCCCGTTCATCACTGGTTGTAGACATTCCCAGGGTTGATTTTTTTCACCCTTGTTTCTGTCTATCTTTTTCTTCCAGCTTCAGCCATGACGTCTGTGTTTGCTATTCACATCTCTGTCACACGACCTTACACATCTTACACATTTTCCTTCACTCCAGAGCAAGGCCTCTCCTCCAGCCACCCTGTGGGATCACTGGTAACAATAAACCTTCAGTTCTTTGAAAGCAACACCATAGGGCCACTTCTACTTTTTTGCCCTCTTCCCTCACTATTCCTCCTCAAGATTAGACACGTTGTCATTTGAGATGTCACAAACTCTGTTCTCATTTCTATTATGCTGACCCAGGCAATCATCCTTGAACAACTAGAACAGGAGCTTCTGGATTCTTTTCTATGCCCCTCTTCCCATCCAACCTAAACTCAATCTCTTTTCCAGTATGTCTCATGGAAAAACCAGCCTCATCAAAGACTCTCTCTTGCCTCATCCCTCAGATCAGAAAATGCTGAAGGCAACTGTTTGCCTAGCAGTAAACTGTTTTTGTCCTTTTTTAAAACTTTTTATTTTATATTGGAGTATAGTTGATTAACAATGTTGTGTTGGTTTCTGGGGTACAGCAGAGTGATTCAGTCATACATACACATGTATCTGTTCTTTTTCAAATTCTTTTCCCATTTAGTCTATTACAGAACATTCAGCCTTGTTCCCTATGCTATACAGTAGGCCCTTGTTTGTTATCTATTTAAAATATAGCAGAGTGTACATGTCAATCCCAAACTCCCATTCTATCCCTCCCCCCCACCCTCCCCCCTGGTAACCATAAATTCATTCTCTAAGTCTGGGAATCTGTTTCTGTTTTGTAAATAAGTTCATTGGTATCATTCTTTCTTTTTTAGAATCCACCTATAAGTGATATCATACAATATTTGTCTTTCTCTGTCTGACCTACTTCATTCAGTATGACAATCTCTAGGTCCATCCATGCCTGCTGCTGCAAATGGCATTATTTCATTCTTTTTAATGGCTGAGTAATATTCCATTGTAAACTGTTGCGTGTTACCCTAAGTGCCTTGGGGTAACATTCAACAGTTCTGTAGAATCTGTCTCCACTCCACCAGGACAGTCTCAACCTCTACCTTATCAGGAACCTCAGACGGGCCCGACTCCTCTCTGATTCCCAAACTCTCTGTAATCATCATGGGCTCAAACATAGGCTCTTCCCAAGGATTTGAGGCAGTATTTTTTGGAATGCTTGCAAGTTTTCTTTGAACACTAGAATATTAATAGATTATTTTAGGAGAAAGATATAGATCTGCAGTTAGAAGATTTGGGGAAGTCTTCGATTAAAAAATTAGTTTTAATAATCATGAGAATTCTCAGAGATTTTGTTATGCTTATATGTATTGTATCTCTCCATAGAGAAAATTAATGTGTACCATTCTCCAAATCTTCTTAAATGTAGAAACCGTTTTAAATTCATAAAACATGCCTAGGAAGCTGCTGCTCCAGTGTATACTGATTCCAAATTTTTCTTAATGTTTCTGGCATTTATTACCTCTATGGCTAATTTGTGTACTTATTCATGTATTTCTTCCCTTCTGCATCTTTTTTTTTATCACCTAGCTCAGTGTTGTTATGGAGAAGGTATAAAATAAATACTCATTAAATGAATGAATAAGCTTTCCATTTCATTGATGAAAAAATGTGGGAAACTTTGAGACTGGGCCAAAGTTTCCTGATTCCTATTCAAGTATACCAAGGCATTTCCTAGCTAACTGGCTACCAAGAATGAAAGTTTTTACTGCTGAATCCCAATTTTGTGAGCCCTCTGGAATTTAGCTACTCATTTATCTTAAAATACTGTAAAAAGACCAGTTCATATAGCAGTCAGAGGAAGATTATTAAAGCTTTCATTTTTCTTTGAAAACTTGAGCAATTTCCACTAAGGTAGTCTTATTACATCCTCTAATTTACTTGAAATTACAGAACATCAGACAAATATGGAACTGTGATTTGGTATATTTGCAAGGAGACATAAATAAGAAAGGAGGTGATAAGTTGTTGTGTTTTCTTTTTGACTACTTAAAAAAATCTATTTCACCCTTCCAATTTAGTTGTAACTTTTAGGTTCCATAACATGAAAACAAATAAGTAAATTAACATTATATGTAGACTCTTCTTTTGATCAAGTACTATTTATTCAATCAATAAACAACTATTTATTGACAAATCATTACCTCCCAAGCTCTGTGGTAAGTGATGTGGTTACTGCCATGAATAAACTAAAGGCACTATTGAATATATGATCATGATAATGATAGATGCTAAAAAGGAAAAGTACAGGTTTCTATGCGTGCATATAACAGCAAGACCCTAACTTAGTCTTAGGGCCACAGAATGCTTTCTTAAGAAAGGTCCATTTGAATGAAACTTGAAGGGCAAGTTAAGACTCAGACAGAGAAAAATAGTGGGAAACTGGGAGAAGGCCCTGCCGTGAGAAGGGTCTTGGAGAGTTTGGGGAACTAAAATACAGTTGAAGAATGTTGAGCAAAGAAAAGGTAGCAAAGGCTAGCTTAATGGGCCCACAAATGATGTCAATAGCTAATCTCACCCTTTCCTTTTATTTTTTTTCCTCATCACTTTCCCCGAGTAAAAGTTTATATTTTTACTTTTAAACTTCTTTAGGAAGTGTTTTATTGCAAAGCACTGCTGGTAAACAGAGTAAATGATTCTGAAGCTGATTGCCAACTTTTTAGAAAGCTTGGAATGATGAAGCTTCTGAACTTGTGAGTTTACAAAAGTTTCCTTGGCCTTTGAGCATGATCGTCAAGTCAACTCGGATGCCTGGCTTAGGACTAGCATGAATGATTCCTGTCTGGTCGTAACTGCAGCGAGATGAAAGAGCATTCATTTTCTGCTTAAAATTACTCAGTGTTGTTCTGCGCTGTTGAAATAGCGCTTGCCCTTCACCCCAGAGTGGAAGCTTATAGGTGCTGGGTCGGGTCCAGAGGACCCAGGCATTGCAGTACCACGAGATTCACCTCAGTGTGAAGACGTGATTGAAGTGATCACAGTCAAGGATATCATCTAAAAGAAAATGCGGAAACGTTCAAGCTAAATGAAATCAGATTTGAAGATTGTGATAGATATTTTGGAAAATTCAGTTTTAGAAATGGTATTTTTAAAAGATTACCTTAAAGGCATTACCAATGGCTTGAGTATCTTTAAATTTTTTTTTTGAATTTTTTTTTTTTTGCGGTACGCGGGCCTCTCGCTGTTGTGGCCCCTCCCGTTGCGGAGCACAGGCTCCGGACGCGCAGGCTCAGCGGCCATGGCTCACGGGCCCAGCCGCTCCGCGGCATGTGGGATCCTCCCGGACCGGGGCACGAACCCGTGTTCCCTGCATCGGCAGGCGGACTCCCAACCACTGCGCCACCAGGGAAACCCGAGTATCTTTAAAAATAATAATGATGGAGAGATTAATCAAGGACCTAAACATTTAATAATTTTCATTAACCCCTTATCTTAGAAAATGTGAAAAAAATTAAAGATTAATAAGAGAGAGTTTTCTGTCAAAAAGTCCCTGGAGTAAGAGAGAGAATGCCACACTCCTGCCCTCCTTTTCCCTTCCTCTTCTTTCTCTCTTCTTTCCTTTTTTTTTGTGGTATGCGGGCCTCCCTCTGTTGTGGCCTCTCCCGTTGCGGAGCACAGGCTCCGGACGCGCAGGCTCAGCGGCCACGGCTCACGGGCCCAGCCGCTCCGCGGCATGTGGGATCCTCCCAGACCGGGGCGCGAACCCGGTTCCCCTGCATCGGCAGGCGGACGGGCAACCACTGCGCCACCAGGGAAGCCCTCTTCTTTCCTTTTTATCTATACTCATCTTTCCAGAAATTTTTCATGATGGCTTATAAAGTCACATTTGGTAAAGCACTTAATGAGGAAACTGGAGAAATGAGAGAAAAGAGAAGAAGAAAAAAAAAAAAACCAGGGACCACATTAACACCTTCCCCACCACACTTCTGTACTTGGCTTGACATTTCCTGGCACCCAGTACAACAACCTTAGGACACAAATGAACCAAATGCTGGTTGGTGAGGCCAGGGCTCAGAGAAATTTCCCCGCTGGGTGGTTGGTAAAAGTGATGGTGAAAGGGAGCTCATGGAAAACACATGCCAGTGAGGGTAAAATGCTCAACAATATCACTGTAATAGATTCAATCACACATGTGGTTGATCTGTGTTCAGTCATAGTTCCCGAAGTCCAGCAATGGCCTTGATTCTGGAGTGTAGTTCGGTGGGCCTGAGGGACCTGCTCCAAGTCTGCAGTCTTCTGATGGTCAAGCACAGTCCAAGGGGCAAATTTAGTCCTTTTTTTTAGCATTTCAGGGGATAGATGGCTGGACGCACGATCCTCCCTTTGTCTTTACAAAGGCTGAAGAACAATCGGGGGAAAGGAAGTCGTTAGAGATCTTTAAGACTTACATGAGAAAGAAAATGAAAATTGAAATAATGCAAGCAAAATCATAAGAAGGAGAAGCTATTACAGTGTTAGGAGGATATGTCTTACAAGTCAAACAAAGAAGAAAGGAAGAGAAAGAATAAACTGGAAGGAAGTCAGTGGTCCACGTCCTTGATAGAGGGGTTCCTCTGCACAGCCTAGTCTCCAGCAGCTGCGAGTGACACAGACAGGGGGTGTTACAGGGCCATTTCCTCGTGACCTTAGTCAGGTAAACAATTGCCTTTTCGGGTCTTCTCACAGAGGCCATCCTGCCTCGATCAAAGAGCTGGCTTTGCAGCCAAGGCTCCACCTGCGGAAATGAGTAGAACGGTCTTTTAGTCCTGCCCACGATCAAAACTTCCAGATCTCAGTAAATGAACGGCAGTGCAGGGTGGCAAGTTTCATGCTAGTGTTATGGGCAAAGTGCTAGAGGAGCCCTGGGAAGAACTGATTATTGGCCAATTTCTATGTTAGTTCTATGGTTGCAGAAAGTATTAGGTGCTAATGTTTCTTAGAGAATAAATAGATACAGTTTTGTCTTCAAGTTTAACTAAACATAAATATCTTTTAATGTTTATGTTTTCTTTGCAGTTTGAAAAATAATAACTTGCTCTCATAGGTAGGGTAAAGGTCCTGGTATTTTCATAAACGTGTTGCAGAAGGTCCGCGGACAAATAAGATCTCCTGAAAGATATGATCATAACTATGTTGATGGAAAATGAGAAACAAGAGTAATATAAAATTTTATATTCTTGCAAAATGCCAGAAATATATGATATGCTGTTAAGGAGACGTTAAAACGTCTGACAATTGCCACCAACAGCCTAGGCATCCGGCTCTGTCAGGGCACCCTACCCATAGAGCTGGTAGAGGATCAGTAGGAGGACCTGAGCTCACACACCAAGGTTTCCACCTCAGCACAGATTATTTTGGTACAGGAAGTATTGCACAAAACTGCCACTTGACAGATGCCCAGCAGCACTGGAGACTGCCATAGACTGAATGTTTCTGCCCCCCCCCAAATTCATATGTTGAAATAGAATCCCCAGTGTAATGGTATTTGGAGGTGGGCACTTTGGGAGGTGATTAGATCACAAAGGCAGAGCCCTCATGGATGGCATTCATGCCCTTATAAAAGAGACCCCAGAAAGCTCTGTAACCCCTTCTGTCAAGTGAGGACACAACGAGAAGACTACCGTCTATGAACAAGCAAGTGGGTCACCATCTATGTACCAGGAAGTAGGTCCCCACCAGACACCAATTCTTGATCTTGGACTTCCCAGCCTCCATAACTGTGAGAAATTAATTTCTGTGGTTCTTAATCCACCCAGTCCACACTATTTTTCTTATAGCCGCCCAAACAGCCAAAGACTGATACATAGTCAAAATTATATTTATGCTCTGTAACATTTCTAGTTTTCAATACGCTATCACAGAATTTGTTATAAGCTGTAACTATGATGTTGAAGAACCCAGTTTTCATCCCAGCATAGAGCTGTGAAAACCAAGGAGATTGGAAGTGCAGTATCACATTGTTGGCAAAGTTCTTTTAGACCAGCTGTTTTTCGAAAGAAAATGCCATGCTTTTTAAACAGGAAAAGAGAGCAATGTGACGAACAACTATGGCAATAAGGTTAAAGGTCGTACACTTAGTGTCAGTGAATTAGAGGCCCCTTTGTGTTCCCAGTTATTTAGCACCTTGTGTGTGGGCTTCTCTTTGCTTTCATTGGAGGCAATGTCTCCATCAGGATCAGGCCATGAGTGTTGAGTACAGCAGAAAGCTGAACCACATGTATATGGACTCATGTTCCAAAGGCTGATTACTGAGTTTTCAATACTCTGAAAAACAAGCGAGAATTGCAGACTTAAAACTGAGAACCAAAATGTTAGCGCAGATATTTCCCTACTATTTAAAAAATAAATCTTAGCTATTATTAAGTATATCATTATATAATATAATAATATATTAATAAAATTTATTAATATCTTAGATATTAGCTTGTTTATTGATACGTAAATAATCATCTATGCCCCTCCTTGAAGTAGCCACCAGATAGAATGATTTTGGATTGAGAAGTGTAATGATTTGGGGGTGGATAAGTAAAAGCATCCAAAGATGCAGTAAAAATTTTTATGCAAGTCCCAGCCTTGCTACTAATGAGAAACGGACATCATGTCTGTATTTTGAACAACAGTTTATATTGTTTTCTCTCTGAATGAACCCATCTCAAAAACTATGGAAAATCAATGACTTGAACTTGGGCTTCCCTGGCGGCACAGTGGTTGAGAGTCCGCCTGACAATGCAGGGGATGCGGGTTCGAGCCCTGGTCTGGGGGGATCCCACATGCTGTGGAGCAACTGGGCCCGTGCGCCGCAACTGCTGACCCTGAGCTCTGGAGCCTGCGAGCCACAACTGCTGAGCCCGCGTGCCACGACTGCTGAGCCCGCGTGCCACAACAACTGAGGCCCGTGTGCCTAGAGCCACTGCTCTGCAACAGGAGAAGCCACCACAGTGGGAAGCCATGCGCCACAAGGAAGAGTGGTCCCCAGTCTCTGCAACTAGAAAGGGCCTGTGCGCAGCAATGAAGACCCAACGCAGACAAAAAAAAATAAATAAATGTATAAAAAATTAAAAGAAAATCAATGACTTGAACTTGACATTCCTACAAAAGAAGAGAAAATCACCTGGAGGTATTTTGAAGTCCCCTGAAATCACTAATAGCCTTCTGCAACATCTGGCCAACTTACTGGTACAGTCACTGCCCAAGATATATCATCAGACTGTCAACATTTAAGCCGAGGCAGAGAGAAGTGCTAACCCACTGAGCCAATGACAGTTAATTGGTGTCAAAATGAGAAGAAAAATAAATAGGCACCCACCATTCTCATACAGAAGTCTTATCCCTCAAAACAGAGTAAAGAAAACCAGAAAGGATAAACAATTAATCATTATAACATACAATGAAAGAGCAAATTTACCTTACTCTAAATCAGCGATAGGCAATTTTTTTCCTATGAAACCCAGATAGCAATATTTTCGGCTTTGCAGCCATACAGTCTCTGTCACACTACCGCATTCTGCCATTGTAGCACAAAAGCAGACAGAGACAATGCTGGAACACATGGCATGATACTGTTCCAATACAGCTGTTGGGTTTTTCTCTCTCTCCCTCTCTTTTTTTTTTTTTTCAAAAACTGGCAGCAGACTGGATTTGCCTAGGACCTTAGTTTGTCAACTTCTGTTTTAGGTTATAAGAAGACTTAATTGTTAGCAAAACCAGATCAAGAGTATAGACAATGTAACAAATATTTACCTGCAGTGAAG
Organism: Physeter macrocephalus; assembly: GCF_002837175.3. Taxonomy (NCBI): domain Eukaryota; kingdom Metazoa; phylum Chordata; class Mammalia; order Artiodactyla; family Physeteridae; genus Physeter; species Physeter macrocephalus. The sequence continues at coordinate 28,973,887 of NC_041221.1, forward strand.
CCATAGAGTTTCATAGCTGTTTGTACCAATGGCAGAATCTCCAAATTTCTTGGAATAATAGCGATATAAAGTTTTAGCACCTAAATGTCAACCAAGATCTGCACTGAATAATATGGTAGCTACTAGCCACGTGCGACTATTTACATTTAAATATACATTAAATTAAATATAATTTAATTAAATATAAATGTAATATTGAATTTCTCAGTTGCATTAGCCACATTTCAAATGTTCAGTAGATATATATGGGTTATAGCTGCCACATGGGACAGCACAGAATATAGGATATTTCTATCATGGTCAGAGTTTTATTGGATAGCACCGATCTAGATTACACAGATACAGGTTAGACAAACAGAGAAACTGAAGCTTAACTGTGGACTGTCTTGCTATAAGCCACAGGCCTGACTTGCTGTAAGACACCAAATAGTATGCAAATACGAAATGAGGGTCTTAGGTCAGGTTCCCTGGAAAAGACATTGAGGTTGATTAAGCTGGAGGCTGATCGGGGCTGCACCAGCAACAACTCTTGTCCAGAAGTGAGGGAGGCAGTAAGAGACGGAGACATTGAACTGAGATGCAAAAGAGGCTGCAGCTGATCCAGTAGGGGCTCTCCAAGAACAGGGGTGGTCTTCAGTTATCCCAAAGTGAGGCAAAGGTGGCAGGTCTTTGTCTAGCTATTGAAGTGGGTTCCCCCAGGAAGGAGGCATAAACTTGAGTGGGGCAGCCCCTTCGGTCAAGGGCAATTTCTAGAGAAGGAAGTAGCTGCCAGCACAGTTGTCAGCACTCCCAGCAGCAGGGGGAATGTGTGTGCCAGTCCTGAAGGGGCATCTGAGCAGTGCCTCACAGCATCCACTATAATGAGGTGATGTAACAGGAGTTACTGGTACAAAGGAGGTGTTCAATAAATGTTTATTTTTTAAAAAATTCTACTTTAACTCATGTCAATGGAATTTTGTATTGTTTTGGGCTCATCTCAAATCATGGAATCTTAGTCTGGGAAGATACCTTAAAGATTATTCAAACCAACCCAATGTAAGAATGCTTTCACAAATGTGCACAGTGCCTTGCACAAAGCTGGTGGTACAAAGCAAATATTTGCTAGGTGCTATAGACTGAATATTTGTATCCTCACCAAATTATGTTGAAACCTAATCCCCAACATGATGAAGTGTGGAGGTGAGGGCCTTTGGGAGGTGATTAGGTCTCTGCCCTCATGAATGAGATTTGTGCCCTTATGAAAGAGACCCCAAGGAGTTCCCTTGCCCTTTCTGATACGTGAGGACACAGTGAGAAGACTATGAACCGGGGAATTAGCTCCCCCTCACCAGACACCAATTCTGACTGTACCTTGATCTTGCACTTCCAGCTTCTGGAACTGTGAGAAATAAATTCCTGTTGTATATAAGCTACTCAATCTATGACAATTTGTTATAGTAGCCTGAACAGACTAATACGTTAGTTAGGTGGATAAATATCATGTCCTCGATTAGTGCTTGAAATCCTGAAGGGATAAAGTCTGTCTACATGATGCCACACCCAATATAAAACACTTGAAAGAAAATTGAAACTTTTGGTCTAACTATACATGTCTGGAGTATATGACATCATAAATACTTCTTCATAACTATAACAATAAATTACTTCATTTTTAGGTGTCCTTTCCAACTACTTGACATTGTGTAGATAGTCTTTAGATTCCTTTTAAGGGTGTATGAAGCGAAGCTACATGAATTTTAATTTAGCCTATTGCAACTGGCATTGTATAAAGTAACAGATTTATGCCTAACAGAATATTTAAATTATAATAAATTTCTTCAGCATATCATTTACATAAAGCACATCAGCCTGCTTATTGGTACTAAAACAGGAAGCAATATAGCAAATAGAAGTGGCTAAAGATAGCCAAAGAAATAGGAAGACTCTATCTATAGAAATTTCATCTGCATTTTTACTCCGGTTTAAAAATAATTTGTACTAATTATTTTAAATAGATTACTGAGTTCGTTTAACTGATAAAAATGGACCTATTTTCAAATCAAGATTCTGTTTGAATAGATTAAAGCAAATAACTTTTGTCTGAATTTATTTAGTTGATCCAAAAGCAGATAAAGAAATGTATTAAAAAATCTGCCAATGTACGAATATAGCGATCTTATTATGTACTTAGAACTACCCTGAACTTATGGAGGATTCTGAAAATGCAGGAGGACACGACTGTGCAGAAATGTTGGGGAGTCAAATCTCATGCAGAGGAAGTAAAAACACAGTGTAAGTCTGAATAAAAGAACTATCGCTGCAGGATTAATACTGTGGTTTTGTTTGCTAGACAGGTTCATGGAGGCTTTTTCATCCTCAGAGGTATGATTCTTCCAGGGCCCACCTTAGAAGACTGGTACTTCTTTCAGAGATGCTCTATTTTTCAGCTCATTTCTAGAACTTCCTTAGGGAAATTGCCCTTACAACTTGTTTCACATTATTTTACTATGTTTATTATTTGTCTTTGGGTTTAATCTTGGGAAAGGCCAAAGTAATAAATAAAATCAAATTTAGAAATAATTCTCGTGATCCAAACTAAGTTATAATTAATGAATAATTACCTTTTCTTTTTTCCTGGAATGGCTCCTAGACTAACCAATTCGTTCACTTATACAATTTTATTTAAATTGAGGTATAATTGACATATAACATTCTGTAGTTTAGGGTGAACAATGTGTTGATTTGAGACACTGATATATTATATCATATAATATGTTGATATTACATTGATACAATATGATGACAACAGTCACATTAGTTTACACGTCAATCATGTCACATAGTGATCGTTTCTTTTTTGTGGTGAGAACACTTAAGATCTACTCTCTTAGCAACTTTGAAGTGTATAACACAGTGTTGTTGACTATTATCACTTTGCTGTGCTTTAGATCTCCGGAAATTATTCACCTTCTACTTGGAAGTTTGTGCTGCCCTTTGACCAACAGGTAATCAATCTAAACTCTCTCCTTTTCTCTTCCATGGAAGTCACCCAAGTGGGTCCCAGCACTGAGCATTCGAAGATACCCACCTAACCTTGGACAGATAAGTTGCAAAAGAGTGTTTGAGGAGGATTCTCTGATGAGGCACACTGGATAAAGGAAAGCATGGAGCCAAACAATTAGTTGGGGGTCCAAAATGAGATCTAAATTTGAAAAATATGTGGTTTTGCTTTACTCAAATCCCCTATATATTTGCCTCAATTCTCCATTTCAGTTGTGGGTTCAGAAAAACTATCTGACTCAGAAATAAGGAGGATAATGAACAAGAAGTTAAACAAGAAGGAAGTTGAGAGAATGTGTAGATAATGCAAAATAGGGTCGCTAAAATACCACAGTAATTAGAATGGGAATAAATAAACATTCCAGAAGTCTCCAAAGGATTAATTTTTGACACAATTAATTTTATTTGCTCTGGAAACGTGAAGTGGATTTGGTCCTCATCTGGATGCAATTGAGTCTTCTCAATCCTAGGCTAGATAGCTATTTTTCTGCTGATTTTAATATGCTGCCAGTGCCAAAAGTCCTCTGGGTAAATATATCGGATTTATAAAAATGCCCAACAAAATCAAATTAACCAAACAATGTTGAATGAATGACTCACGAAATGTGACATTTTCACCGAATAAATATTTTTCGCTTTCCACTATATTTAGCTAAGGAAAAAAAAAAAAAGAAAAATTTCACACAGATCTAAATACTTTGTGAGTTTATTATGAACACATGTACAATGCAGTGTCAGAATTTTATACACAGGTAGGTGGCGTAGGCGCTATTTTAAACAATTCTCAAAATAGTTCTTTTTGGACACTCCAAATTTTTTATACACTCTTCAGAGAGATTATCTGAAGGTTAAAACGCTATAGCATTTTGTTTAGAAAAGCATTGCATGACTCTCTGGTTAGACTGTAGAAAAAGTTTGGGAAACTGAAAATACGTTTTACGTCTGTAGTTTACCAGCTTTTAAAAGAGGGTCCTTTAAAAAAAGTGTTCACATTTATCAAGGAAAACAGACCCAGTGTCTTGGGAGGAAGCAAGAAGTGAGAGCTGGTGCTGGTGATGCCTTTCACAACAGACTGGAAAACACTTGTATTAATAGTGATATAGCTCAGGGAGGTGAAACTGTTATTTTCATGTTGCTTAAACATGAATGGCTTGTTTCAATTACTTAAGTCTCTGTGTCTATATTTATGTCAACTTCATAATCTCTTGTTGATACACACATTGACTTCCAACTTCAACAGGCTTGTGTTACATGAAGCTCTGTGAAGTCCTAAGGGTCGCAGAAGTGGGACGGAGGTCCAGGTGGAGAAGGACCAAACAGAACACAGGTGCGATATTGGGGAGAGCTAAGAAAGGATGAGATTTATCTGCGTTGTATGATGAAGACGTTTAGGAGGACCAGAGAGATGCCTCAATGAAGAACCTGGAGACAACTTTGAAATGTTTAACAAACTCTGCTTATAGCTTACCGTGGAAGATACACTGTTTTCTTGAAAACCAAAGCTGTCAACCATCAGAGGATAATTTAATAAGGCTCTACAAATGGTCACAGGACATTATTTACCATCACAATCTTTTTCAGGGAAATTGCTTGAATATTTTCTGAGGACATTTCTGTGAAACTGAAAATTCAGAGCTGATTGTAAAAATGTATATTCTAGACTCTGTTTATGGAAGTAGGTGGGCTGTAGATTACTCTAACAGTGAAATGGGTACAACCTTTCCTTTTTTTCTCAATTTATTTACTTTTCTAATTGTTTGTTGCTGATACATGTAAATTAATTCAATTTTACACTGACCTTGATAAATTCACCTATTAATTTTAATAATTTATAAAACTCTTATTTGGCCAAGGAAAGAGTTGTATTTTCTTGGGATGAGGTGGTCATCTGGGTAAAATAACCCCATATTTTCTTTTGCCTTCTCTTTGTGCCCTGAATCATTTCCCCTTTCCCCTTGCTTATGCATGGGATTGCATAATTTGATAAAGTGTTAGCATGTAAACTTTTCTTCAGGCTGTTTTCCAGGGGCAGCCCAGGCAAAAAGCGTCTTCAAAATTCCTTTTCTGTTTAAGACTCCCAAGGCCCCTTCCAATTTTAATACACTTGCCCAAGGCCATAATGCTAGAAGGGCATGTAACTGAGAGCTAAACCAATCTGTCTGTCCGTTAGCTCCATATTCCCACTAGCCAAAGCTTTACTCCAGGCATCTGTTCTTGCCCTGTTCTAGCCCCACTCCAAGAAGGCTTCCCTGTCTCTTCGTGAGAACCATCTGAAGAAGGATAGAAAAATAGAATTGCCTTTTCATCATGAACTGCTGTGGGCAGAACTTGTCTTCTGCTGCTCTGCAAATGGAAATAAACACTCAGGAGTTAATCCTCAGAACAAATGGAGATCTTGCTACAGAATGTTTATTGACAAGCCACTTCCTATTTGAAATTCTTTCCTCTCTCGGTCTCCATCTTGCCATATACTGTTTCCTTTGCTAACTTCTCTAGGCATGTATAATTACTGTCTCCACAAACCCTATCCTCTGGTTTCAAAAGTTACTCTGGGTGTTCAGTTCTAGCCCCACCCATATTGTTGGAAGTTTTCTCCATCTATTGCTTCTCAAATCTCTTTAAAGTGCCCTTCTTAACCAGAAGCCCACAAAGGCATTTTAAGTCTAATTAGATCAACGGATGCTCAGATTCTGTATCTAACAGCTCTTTAATATTTGGGTATTCTTCTTTCCCCAATGCATGGGTGCTATGAAAATTGGCCATGAGTCCCTTTGGGGAAGGATTGGGGAAATGCCTACCCTTCCTTCCACTTACCATGCCTCCCTTTCAATGGCTCTGGGTCTGTGAATTAACTTAGATCTCGAAATAGGGTGAGGAAACTTGAATTTCCATTGTAGCTGTTGACATCATCCTTCAGTTCATCAGACTTTGATATTTTTTCATTATACCACTCAAGCAACACCATAGTTATCTAAACACTTCTTTGTCTTTTCTGACTTTTCCAAACATAGTTGCTGTAAATTCCTGTGGATCAAACATTGTGACTCCCAGTCCCACTCCAACATCACTCACTGTTAGAATAATTACATCTACTTTGCCTCAGACCAATAAGTGTTGTCACCTAGCCTGGTCACAGTGAGGAGGAGTAGGGACAGACCATTTGAAAAAAAAAAAAGATTCGTATTGAGAGACATGCTTCAGGTGAAGTCTCTGTACACTCTCCGGGCAAGGGGCGTTTGTTCTCCTCCGGCAGGTGGGAAGGGGACTTCTTTTGCTGACCAATAGAGTTCTGGTAACTGAGGGATAAAGTTTATTAGACGTGTTGATCTACTGACCTATACACACTGCTATATTTAAAGTAGATAACCAACAAGGACCTACTGTATAGCACGGGGGACACTGCTCAACATTCTTTAATAACCTAAATGGGAAAGGAACTTGAGAAAAGAATAGGTACATGTCTATGTATAACCAAATCACTTTGCTGTACACCTGAAACTAACACAGCATTGTTAATCAACTGTACTCCAATATATTTCCGTAAGATCTTATGGAAAAACCCGAACGAACTTTTTGGCCAATCCAATAAAATAAAACTTTAAATAAAATAAAATTCCCCATTCTTACTCTTTATATCAGGTCTCAACTTCATTATGAAAGATCTACGGTGCACATTTAGTTTCCTTTGCAATTCTGCCATGCTGGTAATCGGATACTGGGTCTGATTTTCAATTTTCATCTTCCCTGTGTCTGAAGGAAGGGAACATTCACTTTAAAGCTGCCAGAGAGGCCCTCGGGGCTTTCAAAATGTGATTTAAGTTGGCAATTTGTTGCCCTAAGCCCATCATTTACTTCTTACAAGTCCTCTACTGGTAACAAAGTACCCCTCCCTCCTCACCACAATCTTTATTATTACAACATCCCTCTTACCAGTCAAGAACAGAAGCCACATTGTCTCCTGATGCCCTGCTTTCCACGGACAGCACTTCAATTATCATTAGATGAAAGCTTTAGTAACTGTTACTACTCCATTTGTCCTCCATATCACCTCCAGACAAAGTCCTATCCCAAGGGATGGCTTTCTATGATTGGTTGTCTTAGCCTAGATGCCTAGAATTAGGGTAGAACAAAGTTTACCTTCCCATCTGGTGAAGCAAAAGTGAGGGAAAAAAAGCAAAGGAGGAAACCAGTTCAAGTGTGTGCGTTACCAAGATGGCCACAGCTTTACAGGAAAACATAGCTGGCTATGTGGGTAGATGAAATGTCTCCAGTAAGGCAAAATGGAACTCTTACCTCTCAGAACATTCCATTGGAGGTGGGGTGGGAAGATGAACAATGTATCAGCTGTGAGAAGGACACTCACAGTTGCTGCTTAGTTTGCAGTCTGGGATGAAATAGAAGAGAAATGAGAACATAAACGGATATATGGATTTAACATGATTTCAAGGTGTTGCCTGACAACTTCAAAAATCTGATATATATGGTGTAAATATCTACCATTTCTGTGACTGGGTTTTATAAAGCCATATAGAAGACTGCCTTTTCAGTAACAATGGTACTTAACATGCCCAGAGATTGTTAACGTATAATGGAGATGGCATAGCCACTGATGAATAGTCTTAGAGATTTTCAGTTTTCTGTGCTTTTGAATTTAACTCAGAGTCAGTTACAAGAGGCTTTCTCCTCTAATTGTTTCAGTAAGGAATATTTCCTTGAAAATACTGTTTAATATACCGTAGCAAAATTTCCACAACTTGACCTTGCTTTATGCTGTCTGATACCTTAAATATTCATGATTTTGTACCTGGGTACCTGAACTGACTGTACCTTCCAATATAAGTAGAAATGTACTTAGTGAGAAGGACAGTGCATAGCAAATACATACTGCATGGAAAAAACAGCTGTATTTTGGTTTATGAAATGTCTCAATTTATTTTTCAAATATTTTGGGTTAGATGAAACCCAACTAAGTTTTGCCAAGAACGTTTCCCCCTTAATTTTTGAAATCATGTGCAATTTTGCAGAAATTTACTCCATATGTTTCTGTTTCATTTACACTTAAATCACCAAAATATTGTTTTGTAAGATCTATTTGATGTCCAAGAAGCCATCTGAATGAGTCCAATACAGTGTTTTAAAACTGAGCTATTACTCTCATAGCATAAAATTCACCCTTTTGAAGTGTATAATTCAGTACTTTTCAGTATTTTTTCAGAGTTGTGCAACCATTACCACTATCTAATTCCAGAACCCAATACAGGTTTTAAACACATTGCCTTAATCGGAAGCTGAACCGTAACGCTGAGAAATGCACGAACGGCCTGCATAGTGGAGTTTACCTCGAAGCTTTTTGACTGGAATTTGATGTGAGTTTTTTGTTAAAAAAAAAAAAAAAAAGAGAGAGAGAGAGAGACTTGTGCCAGCCCTAATACCACAGTCAGAAACCAGAAAAATCTGTATTAAACCAAGTGGCTGCAGGACTCAGGGGTTATCACAAGGATGGCCCGAGTTGAAACTTCTACTGCTTTACGGCTCAGACTGATCCCCTTACTGATGGTATTTTTGACAGTTTTTGGACCTGGAAAATCCCAGACCGCTGGGTCCTGATCACAGAAATTTTGGCTCCAGAGTTCTCCTAGCTTGCAGTTACTACCACATCCAGCTAAGTCACTGCCAGAAAAATAAGAGACTACAGAAGGCTGACTTTGAAGACAGAATGTTCCCCTAGTGACTTCTGTGTATTGAATCTGGAACAGTCTGCTTAAGAAGCAATGGGAATAGTGAATCATAAAACTTAATTTGTTATCTCAGTGAGGCCCTCCAGATAGTATTTAAGGATGTTGCTCTATCAGGTTCTTCAAGGATAAAATAGGTTCCTGTTGGATACTAATATCCCTCTTTGTCAACTTTAGTTCTCAATTAGGTATACTGGATTTAGAACATGGAAAAAAAAGAATATATATATATATATATATTACAATACACAAAACAAAATAGAATGTGCATTTAGCCATATTTCCCAGCTTTTTAGGAATCGTAACACCAAACTCTAGAAATTTGGTCTTCTACGACTCTCGTTTCTTTATTCTACTCAAAATAAGTCATGCTAAATGAAAAAAAATTTTTTTTAGCACCATGTTATTTGCAGACATAATCAACCTGTGAGATTTTGGAGATTTTTCTTTATATTTAACACCCAGATTCCCATTTAAAAAATGGGAATTACAATAGGAACCCCACAAAATTAATGTAGAATAAATTAAATGATGACTTATATATGAAAAAGTGACCAGCATAGTACCTGGAACAGCAAAGGTAAATAATTATTGAATTTGAACTGAATCTGGGCTGATGAGTTGACCTATGATTAGACAACTAGAATTTATTTCTATATTTGTTCTTCCAGGATATAAATGAGTGCTTTAGTAGTCACTGTACTTTTCTGTGAATGCATTGCTTCATTTGTAAAATAAACACAATGTTGTATAAAAAGTGGTTTGTGTGTTTTCTATTAAGTGTCTCAGAATTGAACCACCATCTATCATGATCACTGTGAACATGTAGCAAGAAGCTTACTCCAGTAAAGCCTAGCATTTAAAAAAAATTAATTGACACAACATCTCATCAATTGTCCTCCTTTCCCATAATAATGTAAGCAACAATTCTCGAACTCTACAAATCAGGCAAGTTTTGCTATATCCTGTTTTTTTCTTATGTCCCTAACTTGGCAGTACTTTTTGTCCACATGACAACAAACTGTCTGGATGAAAAGTAAAATATTCAATCATCTAGATGTTTTGTCTACACAGTGCTACATGTTTTGATATTATGTAGACAAAACATCCAGATAATTGATTTTTTTTCCATTTCATCCAGATGTTATGGCATTATTTATACATAGCTCACATCTAGTTTACTATTCACTGAAACAGGAAGAGAACACAAACGTAAGAGGTGACTTCGAATGACATGAAAAATGTATCAGGCATTAGATCACAGGTGAGCATTTTCCTGCATGGGAATAATTCATTTCTTGAATATATATGGTATCCACTTTGCATTCTTGTGGTTCACATATATGAAACATTACCTAGCAAAATATGGTTGGATATACACAATGTCTAAAATACTGATTACAAATTATTTTGGATGAAGAGGGACAAAGAGGAAAGTTTGTTTTGAGTAAACAAATCCCTCGATGTCATGAATGTGGGAGATACTGAAGGTTACTTACACAAATCATTCTGAACCATTTTCTCTCCCTTTCTGCCTTCCAATACCAAGGCTGAAAAACCAGACACTTGATTTCTTGGCCTCTCAGTAAGGGGTGGGTGGCCAAATGGCCTAATTTTTTTTTTTTTTTGTGGTACGCGGGCCTCTCACTGTTGTGGCCTCTCCCATTGCGGAGCACAGGCTCCGGACGCGCAGGCTCAGC
>NC_041221.1:28984537-28998456 GCF_002837175.3 Physeter macrocephalus
CGGACGCGCAGGCTCAGCGGCCATGGCTCACGGGCCCAGCCGCTCCGCGGCAGGTGGGATCTTCCCAGACCAGGGCACGAACCCATGTCCCCTGCATCGGCAGGCGGATTCTCCACCACTGCACCACCAGGGAAGCCCAAATGGCCTAATTTTTGATAGTGAGGTCATAAGGGAAAGTGTGCCATGGGATTTCTGAGTGTGGCTTTTGATTAAAAGAACAGCTCCAAAGGAGAGTTTAATTGGTTCTGTTCCTTCTTTATTATTTTCTTTGTCAAGTGTGGATATGATACTGGAGCTGCAGCAGCCATTTTGCAACCATAAGACAAAAAGGATGGAAAACCAGCAAATAGTGGATAGGGTACAATGGACATAAGAAAAATTGGGTCCTTGATACTGTTGTTGAGTTGCTGCTCTATTCTTAGGCCTCCCATCTCCAAACTTTTTATTAAATAAAGAATCAATATCCTTATGCTTTAACTACTGTTATTCATGTATTTTGTTGCTTGCAACTGAGAACATTCCTATCTGGTAAAGTAATGCAGATATTACGTCCCTTTGACACATAAAAAAACTGTAGCACAGATTGCTGAACTGACTTGTCTAATTTCACAACTGCAAAATTAATGTGAAAATAAAACTGGGGCCCAGGTCTCCTGGCTTAAATTGCTTTATGTTCTTGTCACCAGAATACACTTTCTGAAGGCACTAAATATTGACCAGCCAAATGTCCAGGACTTAAAACAAATGAGATAAAATGTCACCAACTAATAAAGGTAACAATGAAAAACTGTTCAAAGATAGTTAAATCAGCATAATGGATTCCTCTTATTTGCTACACATGGGGCATATCACAGCAGCTTTTATTTATTTATTTTTTTTGTGGTACGCGGGCCTCTCACTGTTGCGGCCTCTCCCGTTGCGGAGCACAGGCTCCGGACGCACAGGCTCAGTGGCCATGGCTCACAGGCCTAGCCGCTCCGCGGTACGTGGGATCCTCCCGGACCGGGGCACGAACCCGTGTCCCCTGCATCGGCAGGTGGATTCTCAACCACTGCGCCACCAGGGAAGCTCTCACAGCAGCTTTTGAGGTTTTAAAAACTGTAGGGATTCAGAATCAGAATTCAATATTCTAACACTTGGTTTCAACACAATAATCTCTGGGTCCTGTTTTAGTGTCAATGCAACATGTTGAATGGGAGAAAATAACATGGGTTTTGAGAGCCAGACCTGTATTCAACTCCCACCTCCGTACTTGCCAGACATGCAATCTCAGGATTTGTACTCACCTGGTCAGTTTCCTCATCTGTAATAGTGTGCCAATCCAATGCACCGCTTCAGTTCTTGTGAGGATTAAATGAGATAATACATACATAGCACCTATGTCAGTGCATGGCAAATAATTACAATTTAATAAGTAGTAGCTATTATTATTACTAGCAAATTAAGAAACTAACAGATCTAGATGATATAAATGCCCTGATCAAAGTCGCTGTTCACTACTCAAGCAGCCTTCTGAAGTATGGTTGTGATGACAGTAGATATAACTCTTGATGGTAGAGCTGGGCAAAGGTGTAACTGTGATGCCCCAAGATGTACTAATTTAATGTTAGTTGACCGTGGCTTGTGGCACTTCCATCATGTAAAACGTTCAGGTGAATATTGGAAATCATCTGATTATTTGGTCCTCTTGTTATATGAAGGATCCAAGTGAGTCATCAGACTACCTGAAAGATAAATTTTGGTTTTCATAGATATACTCAACACGGTGAATAACTTAGTTCCGATCTACATTTCACAAGCCTCTTGTCAAAGCACCTTGGTGGTTTATAGCCTGAAAAAGGAAATTAAAGTAATAACAGTGAGCCAAGTGCCATGACTTGTCACACATACACACTCTGATTTCTAAATTTGAATGGGCTCTTGTTACAGTAAATTTAGCTTACTGTGTGTTTTCACAAAATAACAATTACCCGGGAAGTTCTTTCTGTCCTGAATTCTCAAATGCTAAATAAAACCTTGGGCTCTTGGCTGAAAGGTAGAACCTGCCATTCGAATCGATTCCCAACTCAGGGAGTGCAGCTGGAGTTAGAGGACTCTAAGCCCAGCTCCATTATTTTTGCATCACATAATATTTTCTAGAAACCTGGCCGAGGCCCACAAAGTAAAGACAGTTGGTTTTTAGGAACCAGCCTTGATTTTCTGCTTGGGACGGTGAATACCAGGAATCCATTCCTAATGAAAAGCAAACAGAGAATCACTACTTTCCCCCATACATTCCTTACATAGTTATACTTGAACGTATTCTGTGGAGACAGTTTTTTCTACAAGTTCTACATGCAGAGGGTGTGCACAGGAAAGCCTCATCTGGAGGGCTGGAGCTAGAATAACTAACTGGAAGTTAACTCTTGTGTGCTCATGAAGCCCTTGAACCTGCACTTCCTCTGCCTTCTCAGAGGTGTCCTGTCCAGACGCATCTTCAATCGAGGACCGGTCAAGTCAACTTTGACTACTCCTTGGGATTTGGAGAGTCACACTGTTCCTGATATTGTCGGCCTGGACCTAATATATTCCTATATAATTCTACATTGATTTTCACTGTATTCTTAGGGATATAGAGGCAGTTCATCGTCTTTGATGGCTAGGCAAACTCGTGATTCCCAAGGTAGTCTAGTTGTAATGGAAGAAGTCCCTGAGTCAGGGCCAAAGCCTCAACTCTTATTTGTTATGCAACTATTTTCCAGCTGGCTCACGTCTAGAAGTTGCAGGTTCCTCATGTCTAAAAGGGCAACAGTGGCTGCCCAGCAGGTAACCAAGTTCTGGTGAGAGGCATTGTCTAAAAACACCTGGAACAATGTCAAGAACCATATGAATGGGAGGTATTACGGAATGCAAAGACATTCTAAAAACAGTTTTAAAACAAGATTAATTTTCAGGGTATTTATGTAAAATTTTATTCTTTTTAATTAAACTTTTTATTCTGAGATGCTTGAAGATGATTCACATGAAGTTGTTAGAAATAATAGAGAAACCCTGTGTACCCTTAACCCACTTTCTCCCTGGGTAGGCAGCTCAGGCTGCCATGACAAAAGATAATAGACTGAGTGGTTTAAACAACAGAAATTGCACTCTCATCATCTGGAGGCTAGAAGTCCAAAATCAAGATGCCAGTATGGTTGGTTTCTGCTTAATATTTCTTTTCTTTTAGCCCTTGAAAAATACTGTGGCACTTCCTTCTGGCTTCCGTGATATCTGGTCAGAGAAATCCATTGTCATTTGAATTATTTTTCCCCTATAGAAAAGGTATCATTTCCTTATTCACTGTTTACAGATGTTGTCTTTGCCTTTAGTTTGCAGAAATTTGACTATAACATTTCTTGGTGTGGATTTCTTTGAGTTTATCCTGTTTGGGTTCTACTCAGTTTCCTGAATCTGTATTTTATGTCTTTTGCTAAATTTGTGAAGTTTTCCACCATCATTTCTTTCAGTACTTTTTCAGCCCTCTTTCCTGCCTATCTCTATCTATCTATATACCTAGAGAGATTTTAAGGAGTTGACACACATATTTGTGGAGGTTTTGCAAGTCCACACTCTGCAAGGTAGGCTGGCAGGCTGGAAACCCAGGGAAGAGGTGCAGCTCAAATCCAAAGTTGTTTGCTGGCAGAATTCCCTCTTTTTCAGGGGAGGTAATTTTTTTCTATTAAGACCTTCAAATGATTGCATGCAGCCCACTCACATTATGGGGAGTAATTTGCTTCACTCAAAGTCTACTGATTTAAATGCTAATCTTATCTTAAAAATACCTTCACAAAAATATCTGAAATAATGTTTGACAAGTGATCTGGATACTATGGCCTAGGCAAGTAGCCACATATGATTAATTATGACAGTCTCCCAGGTCTCTGAGGCTTTGTTCATTTTCCTTTTTCAGTGTGTTTTATCCTTGTTGATGTTCAGATTGAGTAATTCCTATTGTTCTATCATCCTTTTACGCCTCCTTTTCTCTGTTCCCTCCGTTCTGCTCTTCATATAGTCCTCTGAGTTTTTAATTTCTGTTATTGCATTTTTAGTTCTAAATTTCCATTTAGTTTTTCTTTGCATTTTCTACTTATTTGCTGAGGATCTCTATTTTTTATTTGTTTCAATCATGTTCATAATTGTTCATCGATGCATTTGTATGATGACTGCTTTAAATCTTTGACAGATAATTCTAGTATCTACCATCTTGGTGTTGGCATCTATTGATTGTCTTTTTATTCAGCTTGGGATCCTCCTGATTCTCAGTATGATGAGTAATTTTTTTTCTATTGAAATCTGGACATTTGGGGGACTATGTTATGAAAACCTCTTGTTTTAGCTGCTTTCTCTGGCACCATTCTTGCAGGAGAAATGTGAAGAGACTGCCTCATTACTTCTGGGTGGGAATAGACAGCCAGGTTCCCTTCTTTGATACTGAGGGGAGAGGAAGCTTGTTAGTGCTGGGCAGCTGTGGGAATTTTCACCCCCAGCTAAGTATCTTAACTTGGCTGGAGGGATAGGAAGGTCCAGTACTCTCCCCACTTGGCCTCTAATGATCCCACGTTGAGCAGGGGTGAAAGTTCTGACTCTCTACTCAGCCTCCTCTGACATCACTCCAGCTGGATGGTGGAAGTCCCCTCATTACTACTGGGTTTGATAAAATTCAGCCTCCTACTTAGCCTTCTCTGAAACTACCCCAGCAGGAATTTGGGGCATCCCGTTAAGGCCTGGTGAGGATGGAAGTCTAGGCTCCCCACTCACACTTTGCTGGTGAGAGACTCCCCACTTTCTGGTCTTTTGGCAGAGAAAGTGGGATTTTGGGGGTTGTTGTTTATATCCTTTGGTGTTTACAGGTTTCTGACTTCTTCACTTCCAATTGGGATGTACAAGGCAAGAAGACACCTCTGTATTGGTCCTTAGATCCTGAGATCCCACCCTGACCACCATATTCATATTCCTGGAAGCAGAAACTATAAAAACTCACTTTTAATGAAGACAGGTAAGAGGGTAAATGATATAAAATATCAGTTTAATATTATAACTACAAAGGGATTATGGCTTGCCACTAAGCTAGAAATTATAAAAGTAGGTCTTAACCAAACTTTCTTAATAGAATTATAGTTTTACTTCGGGATTCCACTGAATTCCCATCTCAAGTTTTCTCACAAATATTTTAAGTGTTTGATAGTAGTTGTATCTTTAGTTTATGATGACATTTCAATTTATTCCTTCTAAATTGTGGTATAGGATATGGAAAATATTTAGCACTGTGTTTCTTATCACTAATTCATACTTTCTCTGGAGGAAAGTGAGCTATTTGCCTTCCCTCCACATTCCTGGCCAGTTCCCAACTTTACCACCCATATTCATAAGCAAACGAATTTAGGGTCACCTTGACTATATGTTTGCAGTGAAGTCATAGCCTATACTAAGACCCTTTCTTTTACCCTTTAAAATATGAATAAAACTTTTCATTTTTGTTTGTCAGAACTTGAATTCTGGAAAATGCTTTCATTTCCAAATCCTGAAATCTTGGAATAATTTTATCAGTGAAAAAAATAATAAATTACATAGAAAAGTTCAGGTCTGAATTTTCTTATTCATAAATTAAAGGTATTAAAATTAATTAATTATAAGGTCCCTGCCAATGGTAATCTTTCCACACTTGCAGTTGACACAGCACATTAGTGGCTCAAATGCAATTAGAACTCTCACATCCTGACTTCTATTAATCTGACCATTCTTATGTCCCGCTGCTTGTCCCAGGACGCCTATGAGAAAGTTGGTTTTACCAACATTTTGCTGGTGAAGAAACAAGTTCATTGACCTGTGTCACCTACTAAATTATTAACTCATAACTTTCTAAGGCAACATAATTAGTAGCTGGCAGAACCAGGACTCACTCTCTTTAAGCATTCTAACTCCAAATGCAGTGTATGTTTGTTTGTTTGTTTTACTGCATCAAAGTGCCCTTTCTGGGACTGATGTCAAGCTCTGTTTCCTCTCAAAGGATGAACACTGACAAAGTCCTAGAGAAAGTGTCCAAACTCTTCTCCTAATTTTGCTCTGACTACGCCATCTTCTTTCTTAATATCTTACAGTGACTTATATATACATTTGAGATAAAGTCAAAGATCCTTATAGCCCTCATTAAAGCTTTTTATGAGGAGGTTTTTGTTTCTGCTTCTTCTCATGATACAGTAATGGTTTTCCCTCGAACAACTAGAAAACTGGACAATATACATATTAGACAATGGATTTCAGACATGGGACAAAAGGCAGTGCAGCACTGTGATTCCCAAGAAAATAAAAACAAATGAGGTGATCCATATAATGGCATCAGCTCACTATCTGGATAAAATATTAGCGTGTAGCAAAGGGAAGAGGAACCCAAACAGAGCCAAACAGTCTTTCTGCGTTGGGAGGACAAAGTTTGGAGGCTTTGTCCCTTTCTTTTTTTTTTTTCCTCCTCCCCGCCCCTCCCCGCTGGCTTTGTCCCTTTCATGGGGGCAGAGTTGACTAGAATCTTCAGGAAAGAATGCCAGAGAGGAGCGAATTCCGTAAAGAAAGGTCTGGATATTTGTGGAGATAATACCTTAACTATTTCACTGAGTATTGATCCCCATATGCAGGAGAGGAAAATACCCAAGGCTGGAGGAAAAAAAAAAACACTCACTGAAAAGCTACAGACAGAACAAATCCCAGAGTCCACACCCAGCTGAGAATAGTTCATGTGCCCACTGGCCAGAGTAGAAAGGCATGTAATAAATGACTGAGCAAGTAGAGTCCACAAAAGGGTATTGCCTTAGTAGTGGGATGAAATCAGCCTTAAACTGCCGGGTGCTCTGGCATGCCCTAACAAGGCATAGATGCATGCCTCAAAGGATCACGCTGATTTCAAATAATATTGAGTGTGAACTACAAAAAGTCAAAACTGTACAAAGAAAAATGAAGAAATCTAGCGTCCCAAACCAAACTGTAAACTTCATGGTATCCTGCATCCCCCCCACGCCTGCCACCAAATATTATTAGGTATGTGAGAAAACAGGAAACTATAACCTATAACCATAAGAAAAAAAAAATCCAATAGACACAGACACAGAAATGACAGAGATGACGGGACTAGCCAACAAGAAGAATGTTAAGACAATTATTGTAAATATGCTCCATATGTTCAAGAAGGTAGAGAAGAAACATGATTATGATAAAGAAATGAAAGATTAAAACAAAATGAAAGGGAACTTATAAAGTTGAAAAATATAACATCTAAAATGGATATTACACAGGATAGAATTAGATGAAATTGACACTAAATTTTTAAAAATTAGTTATTTTGAAGACATAGTAATGGAAGCACCCAAAATGAAGTACAGAGAGAAAAAATAATAATTTCAGTGAGTCAGTGACTTGAGT
Organism: Physeter macrocephalus; assembly: GCF_002837175.3. Taxonomy (NCBI): domain Eukaryota; kingdom Metazoa; phylum Chordata; class Mammalia; order Artiodactyla; family Physeteridae; genus Physeter; species Physeter macrocephalus. Next base: position 28,991,966 of record NC_041221.1, read on the forward strand.
GACAATATCAAACAGTTTAGTAAACATATAGTTGGAGTTCCAAAAGGAGAGGAGAAACAGAAAAAAATGGGGAAATTAACAAAGTTTTACAAATTTGATGAAACATATAAAGCTACACATTCAAGAAGTTCAACAAACTCCTATAAAGGAATCATAAAGAAAATCATCCCAAGTGATATCATAATCAAATTCCTGGAAACCAATGAACAAAAGATAATTTCAAAAGCAGCCAGAAAGGAAGAGACCTGTTAAGTATAGAGGAACAAAGATAAGAATGACAGCATATTTCTTAGCAGAAAAAAATGTAAGCCAGAAAACAGTGGCAAAATGTCTTCAAAGAACAGGATCAAAAAATGTTAGCTGAAAATTCTATACTTGGCAAAAAGATCTTTTAGAAATGAAGGCAAAATAAAAGCTTTTTTAGTTAAACCAAAATTTAAAAAGTAATTTCCAGCAAGTCTGTACTATAAGACCTCTTAAGGAAAGTTTTTCAGTTAGGAGAAAAATAAGAGATGGAAATCTGAATCTGAAACAAGGAATGAAGAGGCTTAGAGATTGTAAGTAAGTAGATAAATATAAAAGACATTTTTTTTCTCATTTTAGTCTCTTTAGAAGAAAATTGTTCAAAACAAAAAACCCCCAATGTATTGTATGGTTCAAAACATATGAAGAAATGAAATGCATGACAAAAATAGCATAAAAGATCAGAGGGGAAATGGAAGAAGTCTGTTTCAAGATTCATTCGATGTATAAAGAATGATGTAACAGTACTGGAAGGCAGAATGTGGTATGTTAAAGATGTGTGTTGTAAACCTGAGGGCACCCACAAAAAATAAAAACAATGAATTATACATAAAAAGCTAGTTGTAGAGATCAAATCTAATCATTAAATATATATAATTAATTAAAATAAATCAGAAAATTGAGGAAAAAATAATGAACAAGAGATAGGACAAATAGAAAATGAATATCAAGGTGATAGATTTAATCACAATCCTATCGATTATCCCATTATTTGCATATGATCCAAACATTCCAATTACAAGGGAAAGATTTTTTTAGGTAGATTTAAAAAATACTATCTGTATATCCAAAGACACAGACAGGCCAAAATTAAAAGGATAAAAAATGTATATCATGAAAACCCTAATAAAAAAATCTGGAGATGTTTTATTAATATCAAAGTAAATTTAAGAGCAAGGAATATGATCAGGGACAAAGAGAGAGATTTTGTAGTAAAAAAGGATAATTATATCAAGAGGACATAATAACCTTAAATGTAAATGGACTTTATAGCAGAGCTTCAAAATGCATGAAACAATAGAGGTAAAAGGAAAAATTTGAAAAATCCAAAGTTATAGTTGCAGCCTTCAACATTCTTCTCGATAATTAATAGAAAGTAGGCAGAAAATGAATATGTATGTATATGACTTTAACTTGCCCTAGTTGAAATTTATAAAACATACCACCAGAAATAAAAGTAGAATACACACTATTTTTATGTACCCACAAAACATTCACAAAGATGGGCCATAAAAAAAAACTCATCAAATTTAGAAGGATTGTAATCATGCTAAACATGTTCTTTGGCCATAATGACTAGAAATCAACAGCAAATGGATATGTGGAAAATGTCAAAATATTTGGAAACTGAAAAACACACTTCTAGATAATTCATGGGTCAAAAAAGCAATGAAACGAGTGATTAGTGATTAGAAAAAATTATGAATTGACAGAAAATGAAAACATAACTCATCAAAATTTATAGTTACTTTGAGGGAAATATACAGAATTAAAAACAAAGAAGTTCTTAAGCCAGTGTTCTTAGATCTCACTTTAAAGAAACCAGGAAAAGAAAAGTAATTAAACTCAAAGTAATGACAGGGAAATAATAGAGACTTGGGCAGAAATCAATGAAATAGAAAGCAGACTATAATAGAGAAAATCAATGGAATCTAGACCTGCTTCTGTGACAAACATCAATAAAATGCATAAAATTCTAGCCAGATTGATCCAAAAATAGGGGAAAAGAGCCAAATTACCAATATCAGAAATAAAAGAAGGACATCACCACAGATGCTACAGACACTGCAAGACTAATAAGGGAATATTACCAACAAGTCTATAAACCAATAAATATGAAAATTTTAACAAAATGGACACATTCTTTAAAAGACACAAACTACTAAAGGTCACCCAAGGAGAAATAATCTGAATAGCCTCACCATAGTAAAAACCTTCCCGCAGAGAAAAACTCCCAGAGTAGATGGCTTCACTAGTGAATTCTAGCAAACATTTAAGGAACAAAAGTGAGTCTGCATAAATTCTTCCAGAAAATAGAAGAGGAAGCTATACTTTCCAACTCATTTTATGAAGCAAGCTTTACACTAGCATCACAATCAGCCAAATAGTTAAGAGATGAAAGCAATAGACAAATATTCAGATAAGCATACATCCAAAAATCCTTAACAAAACATAAAAAATTTAATCAAGGAATATATACATATTTATGTAATTATAAGCCATGACTAAGTGGACTTTACCCCCAAAATGCAAGATTGGTTTAACATTGAAAAATTATCTTAATAGATGCAGAAAAATTACTGAAAAAAAATCAGCATCTATTCATGATAAAAAAATTTCAGTAACCTAAGAATAGAATTGATCATCACGATAAAGGACAGCTTTCAACAGCCAACATCAGTATAGTTGTGAGAGACTGCATGTTTTCCTCTTACAACTGAGAACAAGGCAATTGCTCACCCCTCCTATTCAACTTCATATTAGAGGTTCTGTTCAGTGAAATGAGGCAAGAAAAAGAAATCAAAGACATACAAATTGGAAAACTGAAATAATACTGTACTTATTCACAGACAACATGACCACCTATGTAGCAAATTCTATGGAATCTAAAATAGCAGACTAGAGCTAACAGATAAATTTAGGAAACTCATAGAATCCAAAGTCAATATACAAAAATTAATTGTATTTCTATACACTAGGAAACAAACAACAAGCAACTGAAATTTTTTAAAATGTCACTCTCAAGAGAATTAAAAATATGAAGTATTCAGCTATAAGTTTAACAAAATTTATGCAAGACTATGTGCTGAAAACAATAAAACATTTCTGAGAGAACTTAAATAAGACTAAAAATAAATGGAGAGATATATGATGTTCCTGGCTCAGAAGACTGTCATTAAGATTTCAATTTTCCCCAAATTGAACTACATTTTCAATATAATCCCAGATAAAATCCCCACAGACTTTTTGCTGACATTTAAAATACTCTTTTGTAGACAAGGAAACTCTTATCTTTATGGAAATTCACAGAACTTAGAATTGCCAGAACAATTTTTTGATAAAGAAGAAGAAAGTTGGAGGGTTTATACAACCTGAATTCAAGCCTTATTATAAACTACAGTAATGAAAGCAGTGTCGTACTGGTGTAAGATAGATACCTAGTTCAATGGAACAGAATATATATAATATATTTAATTGATTTTTGACACAACTGCCTAGGTAATCCAACAAGTAAAGGATAATCTTTTCAACAAATGATACTGGAAACATCAGCTATCTATATATTAAAAACCTCAAATCTTAACACATACCATATATTTTATTTCAAATGAATCATTGACCTAAAGGTAGGTGTCAAAACTATTAAAATTCCATAAGAAAACCTAAGAGACAGTTCAGAGACTCAAATTAGGTAAAGATTTTTAAGTAGGACAAAAACAGTACAAACTACAAAAGAAAAAATTTTAAATGGACTTTGCTAAAATTAAAAGCATTTGTTCTCCAAAAACTCTGTAAACAAAATGAAGTCGAGTCACAGATTCGGATAAAATATTTGCAAAGCATTTATCTGGACTTGTAATTGAGATATATAAAAAAGTCTTATAACCCAATTAAAAAGGGATAAAAGATTTGAATACACTTAAAATTAAAATAAGCAAACAGTAAGGAGTAAATAAGCACATAAAGAGGTCCTCAACATCATTAGTGTTAGGAGAACGGCCATTAAAACCACAATGAGGTACTAATACAGACCCACTAGGTTAGCTAAAACCAAAAGGAGTAACAGCTAAAATGGAAAGGAATTAGTGCGTTGGTGAGGATGTGGAACAGGTGGAATCTTACACATGCACGATGCAAAAGACTACATGCTGTGCGATTCCATTTGCATGGAACCCTAAAAAGGCAAAACCATAGGAATAGAGAGCAGATCAGTGGTTGACAGGTTCAGGGATAGGGGGAGGAAAGTGACATTAAAGGGCAAGATGGGACTTGATGGGGTGAAGGAAATATTCTATATCACAACCATGATAGTGGTTAATGGCTGTATTCATTGATCAAAACTCTTCAAGTAATATTCCTAAAATTAGTGAATATTTTGTATGTAAATTGTACTTCAATAAAGCTGATTCTTTTCAAAGCAAAAGGATGGAAAAAATATCCCATGTGAACACTAATCCAAAGATAGCTGAAGTGACTGTATTAATATCAGATTTCCAAACGAGGAATATTATTAGCAATAAAGAGGCACATTTCATAATATTAAAGAATTCATTCATCAAGAGAACCTATTAAGGTTTCTTGACTGCCTACCCAGTTATTTTTAAGGCTGTTAAAATGGATCTTCCTGGCGCAAGTTTACTTCCCTTTAGAAACAGAGATTCTAAAATGACTTTTTTGCTGTTGATTTAGTATGGCTTGGAGTGGGGGAGATTTTCTTTCTTCAAATAGTGTGCCTGAATGTTTTCAGCCAATTCCTCAAGTTCTACAGTAATTACATTGGCTGGCTTTGTTCATCTGCTAGATACATTATTAATTGCCTTTCATTCAGAAGTCTGAAACTTACTGGCTTCACCGACAGATTTCCCATGTTACTCAGTAAAAAAGTAACTCAATCTGTCAGAAAACTTCTTTCACTTTGCCACAGATTGTAATATTTAGAAAGATTAACAAACTTGAATCACCACAATTGAGTCAAATGATGGCCAAAACTAAGCTGTTTCCAAAAATGATAGTTCAATCTTAGAGCTTCCCCCCTTCAAAATTTTTCAACTTCATGATCAGAGAATCCGCAGCAACTCTGCCTGCTTTTCCACCACACCATCACTCCCCAAAATGAATCCTCATGTTGTTACCACCATCGTGGTATCACTTGTCTCTACTTTCGCTTACAGCGTTGCCTAAGTTTCTCCCACTTCTGCCCTGTCCATGTTCTTTCCAAGCTTCAACCACAGCATCTGGACCCCCCTCTTCTTGCCCAGGTCATGATAACATGGCACCATGGATTTGTAACTCACCTTTGCTGCATGAGGTTTGTAAAACATACTTTCTTTAAAAAGCTGAGGCTGACTTTCATGAAAGGAGTGTAATTCAGATGTCCACTGAGGCCACACAGTCTCTTGAAGTGAAGGAAATGCAATCTGGCTGTAACCCACAAGTGGTGGGAAGTCCAAAGCCTCCCTAAATTTGTTACTTCCCGGAGGGCTCATGCTCTCCTGGTCACTTTTGGCTCCTACCGAACTCTTGTTCTCACCTCCCAGAATTTCTCTCATTTCTCTGCTCCATACTGGCTGAAGCGTGGAATGTTACTAATTTTCTGTGAGCCCCCTCACTCCAATAAAAACACTCACACCTAGCATTTAAATATGTAGCAGATCCTGCAAATGGAAAACTTTTGTATTAGCCTCTTACTCCGAATTCCCCTCACATTTTCCTCTTCTCTTCATTTCCCTAGATCCCAATCTTTAAAGGACTCCAGGAAACTCTTCTCCCTTCATTCTGCTAAGCAAACTAGTGCAGCTCATGGGACCCTAATTAGCTCATGTCCTGCGTATCTAGAGAGGAGAGATCTAATGCAACCTAAAGAGAACTATAAATCTCCCTAAGGCAGAATTCCATGATAGATGCTACTTCCTTGTCTTTTCCTACTTTGGGCACAAGATCCAAGGTTCTAGTAGATGAGCACAGTTAACCTGATCCAGTCATCCTCACATAATAATACCCAGAGGAGGCTTTATACATTCGGATGTTATGAAATTGACTAAAGATTTCAGACTGGCATTTTGCTGACCTTTGTGAATAGAGCTCAGAGCTCATGAACTGAGAATATGAAATGAAAAATACTGGCACTTGCTGACCTTTGAAGATTGTGTAGCTACTTGTATTCCTTACATTATGAATAACTGGACCCTGCTTTACAATGAAAACTGGTTACAGAGGGGTGACATTAAAGGTTGTAGTGAGGTTCCTGATATCAGCATCAGTTTCTTCATGTGAAAGATGAAAGGGTAATAGCTCTGGTCTAGTTTCCATTTTCTTCTGGGTGATTCAGGTTCTTTTTGTCCTTCAAAGTATGGCTTTCATGGAGAGGTCCTTTTCTTTTTTTTTTTTTTTGCGGTACGCGGGCCTCTCGCTGTTGTGGCCTCTCCCGTTGCGGAGCACAGGCTCCGGACGCGCAGGCTCAGCGGCCA
>NC_041221.1:28998618-29065860 GCF_002837175.3 Physeter macrocephalus
GCGGCATGTGGGATCTTCCCGGACCGGGGCACGAACCCGTGTCCCCTGCATCGGCAGGCGGACTCACAACCACTGCGCCACCAGGGAAGCCCATCATGTAGGTTTTGCTTAAATTTTGCCCCCTCAAAATTATTAGTTACTTTATTGAAAATAAACAGATCAACAGGTTGCTTTACTGGTGTATATTTTCAGCCTGAGAAAATTTTATCTTGAGTCAAGACGGCAGAAGGACCCTAGCTCAAGGGTCTAACGTGTATCCACCCTAAGCATCCAGACACCCATGGGCTTTCTGATATGTTTTGTAAAATATCAAAACATATGATATCAAAACATCAGAGGGCTGATGTGAGAGGGCCCTCTCTGCACAAGAGCCTCCAGGAGAGAGAGTCATCCTTGGGAAAGACTGAGTAAAGGAGTATGAAATTTGTTCATAACAACTGACTAGTGACTATTGCCCACACAATAGTGATAGGACAGAATGTTCAGGGAATGCAGCCTTCAGTTCAGTGGGTGTGGATACTGGGAGCAGGAGCCTGGGAAGCCAGTGCATAAGAAGTAGGGCCACATGGCCCAAGTCCAAAGCCAGCCTCACCAACAAGGGTGGAGAAGTCCCTTCCCAGGGTCTCCACAGGCATCTGCACAGACTATGCACCTTATGGTAGGCTGAATCATGCCCTCGCCCATATGCCTATATCTAGACCCCCTGTTTTGTGAATGTCACCTTACATGGTAAAAGGGACTTGGTGAAAGTCATTAAGCTTGGTGTGATTATCCTGGATTATCTGGTTGAGGCCAATGTAATCACAAAGGTCATTTTAAGAGGGAAGCAGGAAGATCAGAGTCAGAATAAGAAGCCAGGAAGAAAGCAGAGGTCAGAGAGAAGATGCTACGATGCTGGCTTTGAAGATGAAGGAAGCAGCCACGAGTCAATGATGCAGGCAGCTCCTAGGAGCTGGAAAAGACCAGGAGACAGATTTTTCCCCTAGAGCCTTCAAAAGGAGCACGGGCCCGCTGACACCTTGATTTCAGCCTCGTGAACATGATTTTGGACTTCTGACTCACAGAACTGTAAGAAAATAAATTAGTATTGTTTGATCCACTAAATTGTGGTCATCTGTTATACAGCAAGACAAACAAATCCACATGTCATGCCCCCAGGGGCCACCATCCGCATGGACGCTGATCTGAATGCTGCTTCCGGGAACTAGGCAGCATGGTTGTCTCTCTAGCCACGTGGCAGGGGAAAAGGCAAGGAAACCGTTGTGCTGAGTGACTCAAGGACTCGAGCTGTATGCTCTTGGGAGCCTCATCCTCCTTCCATCTATTATTTTACTCTCCACCCTCATCTCCACCCTCGTGAGGCCCTTGTTCCCACCCGGGCAATAAGCACCACCACCCCATCTTCCCAACCTCCATACACACTGACCCAGATGGAGGCAAAGCTGTTGTTTTACTGAAGAGCCAGGAGAGACACTCGTTTCCTCTGAGGATGGGAAATGTCTCACAGTGGGTCTGCAGAGAGTTTCAGGGGAGCCCTCTCTTCCTCTCAATGTCCCTCTATCCCTTTGGTCCTCTTTTCTTTCTACATTTCCACTTCAAACCCATTGTCCCTTTCAGTCTGATGACCCAACCCACTTCCTCAAAAACGCCACTAGACCTATCTGCAAAGGAGCCCTGGTCCGCTGCCCCAGTGTGGGATTTGCAAACTAACCCTTCAGGTGGTAGCTGGATGCTTTCCTTGGACTGGTTCTTTATCTCTCCAAGAGAACCCAGCACAGGCTCTGGACCCCAAAACGGAAGTGAAAGCAGATGCTCTGTATCCACTTTGGTGTCACAGAATGAGGCCAGTGGGCTCCCAAATGACTTCCCAGCAAACATACCTCGGCCCACACTTGTTTTTTCCCTAAGAAGCCCTCAATCTGAAATCATGTGGGGCAAGGTCTTTTCCCAGACAGCACTTGGACCCCTTTCCTCAGGTAAGTATCACAAAAGTGTGCTGGGCCAAGGAGTCAGAAGCTCTTTGCCATGGCTGCTTTCATTATCAAGAGGCCTGGTTAGCAGAGAATAATCCAGACACAGCTATCCAGGATACGTGGCACCATCTCCATAGACTGCTTCTGATTCCCAAACTTCTCTCTGGATAGAAGGCAGGGGGTGTCTCGGTAAGTGACCCAGAGAAGAAGCAGCAGAGCACAGTGAATAAGAATTAGTAGGCTTGGACTTCCCTGGTGGCGCAGTGGTTAAGAATCTGCCTGCCAGTGCAGGGAACACAGGTCTGAGCCCTGGTCCGGGAGGATCCCACATGCCGCGGAGCAACTAAGCCCGTGTGCCACAACTACCGAGCCTGCGCTCTAGACCCCGCGAGCGACAATTACTGAAGCCCATGCGCCTAGAGCCCGTGCTCCACAACAAGAGAAGCCAAGGCAATGAGAAGCCCGCGCACCGCAACGAAGAGTAGCCCCCGCTCGCTGCGACTAGAGAAAGCCCGTGCACAGCAATGAAGACACAATGAAGCCAAAAATAAATACATACATAAATTAAAAAAAAAAAGAATTGGTAGGCTTAACGTGGAGCTAGAAGAATGAGAATATGTGCTTGTATGAAATGCCCCCAGATAATCACTTTCTGAACTAGTTGGGAAGAATTTAAGGGAGGCTAAATTTCTTGCAATCCTGTGGGCAAGGCCTGAGTCAGAAGAATACTTCTCAATGCTGTTATTTCAAAACTGTTTTTCCTCCAGGCTGCTATATTCTCGAGAAACATATGTTAAATATGTTATTTTCACAAAGACCTAGTAAGTCTAATTGTTTGCAATTTGCTTCTTTCTTATTTTTCCCCATTTTTATTCATTGTAACAACATATTGTAATAACAATAAAAGAAGTTAAAAATGAGGGAAATTACCCAGAAATCTGCCTATGAAAGCAATTCTTTTAGATTTTCCGTGTTTCCTCCCAGGAATTATCTATATGCTGGCAAAACAGTTCTATGCTACTTCCCTGAATGGAAGATCTAGAGATCTTCTCTGCTTCTAAAAAGTTATGAGACATTGGCCACATCACTTAAAATCTTGGGTATCAGTTTTTCATATTTAAAATGAAAAAACTGGACTAGTGGATTTTTTCATGGATCCTTCTAGTTTTAAAATTATTCGTACTTCAATCCTTGCAACAGAATGAGTCTACTTTGAAGCATCATGTTTGGGGAGCTGGACATTTTTAAAAGCTGAGAGAATGGTACTGGCAAGTAAAAATGGCAATTAGCAATACCACAAACAATAGACAGGAGCAGAAACTGAAACTTGAGAGTAACCTTTCAATAAACATACTTTAAAATAACTGCTTGCTTTGTTCTAATTCTAGAATTCCCCAAACTTGTTTGCAAGACAAAGTTTTTCTAACTGTAACTTAGCCTTTTGTCCTGAAGGCAGGCTAGAGATAAGTATAGCTCCAACAAGAGTGCAGTATAGGGACAATGGCTACTTCGGTCATTAACCACAGAAATATTATATTAACATCATTAAAAATCAACGAATGATGCTCCTCCTTTTACCATTTTGTGGTTGCATGCTATGCAATTTGGAATGGTGCTTGTCTTAGTCAATTTGGGCTGCTTTAACAAAAATATCATAGACTGGGTGGCTTAAACAACAAACATTTATTTCTCACAGTTTTGGAGGCTGGAAAGTCCAAGATCAAGGTGCTGGCAGATCTAGTGTCTGGTAAAAGCCTCTTCCTAGTTTTCAGAAAGCCTTCTCCTGGTGTACCCCCCACGGCAGAGAGCAGAGAGAGGAAGCCAGCTATCAAGTCTCTTCTTACGAGGGCACTAATCCCATTCATTAGGGTTCCACCCTCACAACCTAAGTACCTCCCAAAGGCCCCAACTCTCTTAATATCCTCACATTGGGAGGTAGGATTTCAATATATGAATGGGGGCAGTACACAAATATTCAGTAATTAGCAGAGCTGGACCAAAGTAGCTGTTGTCTCTATACTGGCCTGTTGTTGAAGACACACTTATCTTTAGTCTGCTTTTGCTGCTACTTTGAACCAAGATATTCTGGCAGTAAGCACGAGATCTTATTTTTAAAAGATGAAAATAACAGTTGGTAGAAATCTTCAAGTGCTTTTTCAAGCCACAGAGTATTTCCTCTCCCCAGCAATTTAAGGAGAATGTATGCTTAGATACATGGATCACAGACATATTCTAGAGCACAGCTTCCGTCAGTAAACCTGGTCTTAAATTTCAAGTGCTTCATAACTTTCTACACTGGAGCAGAAAGCATGGAAGATACCGAGCCAGGTTATTATTCTGTAATTCTGACCATTTGTGAGTTACATTATACACAGGTATTACATATCAGAACCATGCCTTCGCTTGGCACGGTGCAGTGACAATGCAGATTAAATCTCGGTTACCAAAGAATTGTGCAAAGCAAAGATGCAGCTCATGTGCACATGTTTTAGATAACATGGCACCATGCATAGTGAGAACAGCCTGTACTACAATCCGGACACTTTATTGCATCCTTATGAACTTGTGGTATATCCACAAGATTTACCAACATTATTAGTCACTGTTCTGTTCAGAGATCTAAAATCAGCAAACAGGACTAACAACGTGGTGAGGGTCATCTTAGCTTTATTGCCAAGCCATGCTATCTATCTTAACATATGAGCTTTGTCAATTTCTTGGATGTTATAGTGCCTGTGATGCTTTTGATGAAACACTTTGGGATTGAGTAGATTTGATGATGATAATAAAACAAGAAAATTTATTATACTCTAAATGGCAACTAAACTAGAAATAAAATGCCAACTTGGAGCACTGTGCTGAGAAGCATTCTGAGGTCCCATGTGGATCCCATGGGGAAGTGTATATAACTGAGAGGCTATATAGTCTATCGACAGTGGGAAACATATGTCACATATTTGCCATTCTTGTATAAGGAAGACTATATTACATATTATATTAACGTTAAATCAGCTTCTAACATAAATGCTGTTTATAAAACACAGATAGAGGGACTTCCCTGGTGGTCCTGTGGTTGAGACCCTGCGCTTCCACTGCAGGGGGCGGGGGTTTGATCCCTGTTCGAGGAACTAAGATCCCACATGCCACGTGGCACGGCCAAAAAATAAAAAATTAAAAAAAAAAAACACAGATAGCGAGTTCTGGCGGGATTCACGCTATATTCATGTGTATTCAGGTACAGCGAACCCTGCTCAGGCTGCAGAGACTGAGAGAAATATCCTGTATGCGTTGATGGAGGATCACAAATAAACTCCAATTGCATTCAGCCCAGGAACTCTTAAAGTAGTTGTAATATGGCAATGACCTTTCAAAATAGGTTCTATGATCTTTTTCTCATAAGACACTTTGCCAAGACCAGTGCGTACTTTTCTCAGCTGCATCAGGAGCTGACATGAGTCACCTTGACTGATATCTGATTTCAGCTGCAGATGCAATGGATAGTTTAAATTTAGGATCACCTCATGCTGACAGTTCTTTACCTCAAGCATGTTCAAGGCATCTTTTCTCCTCCGGGAGCCTGGTCATCTTTTCTTTGGGGCATGATTTCTTCTCTGACTCTGCAGGGACCTGCTCAGCCAGCTGGCACACACACGTGAAAAGCGGAGGTAAAGTCCCCGAGGGAAATTCCTCAACCAACAGGGGACAGGAGCCAGCTGGTAAATGGGTGTGATGAGAAAACAGTTATTTGAGTTATTGCCTGGGCATTTTACAGTATGACAAGCCTGCTCACACCCAGAGTCTGGACGTTTAGATAAGGACCTGAGCAGGATCCCTGCCCCAAGTTCCTGCTTTGCTTTTCCTGAGACACCTTTTCCAGCCCATGAACAGTGAGTGAGTGACATCTGTCCCAGCCACCTTATAAGTAGCAGGCGCTTGCTTGCTAGCCTGCTCTCTATCTCCTGCTCCCTCCTGACCTGGAATAGAGGACTGCCCTTCCCCAAGCTCATTGCCCCATTCCTGGGATCTGTAAGTAATAAATCTTGTGACTTGACTTCTTTTGTGTGAATGTACTAAAACTCTGTCTTTAATCAAAATGACCCTGGGGTTTTCCCTTCCTCAAAGTGGGAGTACAGATGCTGAGGGACCTACCTGCTGACCCCGTGTGTGGGTGGCTTGAGCCTCCTCATTCATCAGGTCAACATCTGCATATGCTTAGTTTAATACACCAGCAATGGACCCCCAACACAATGGGCATGCTGCCCCTCCTTCAGGTGGGCAATTCCAAGATGTATTTTATACATATATCTTGAATTACCAGTGGAATTGAACCTCCACTGCCTGCAGTGATAACCTTGATAATGTACCATTTTGTCAAGTTTTTCTCCTTCCCTGTGTCATTCTCTTCCCCTGCTCTCTCATGATTCCTAGGATTTCCTTCCAAATAAACTATCACATATAAGTCCTTGTATCAGGCTCTGCTGTACGGGAACTAATGATAAGACAATACTTTTTGAAATTGCAAGGACCATACAGTTAATGATGTTGAAAGTTGCATGATAAATGGATAGTCCTAGGTCTTAGTTTATGAAGACTATTCTAGATTCCATCAATGGAAATAGTATAAGATCCTATTAAGAAGGAAGAGAGCCATAGCTTGGGTCAAAATGGCACACCAAATGCCTGTCCATGCCTACTTGCCATTCCCACCCCAAATTAGCAATGACACAAAAGAGATTATTTATAACAGTGCTAGAAAACAAGGAAATGCCATCAAAGGATCAAAATTTTGGAGGAATCCTTGATTAACAGAAGGCAGACAAGTTTGATGGCACAACGGCCAATGGCACATGCAGACAGGACTTCTGCAGAAGGTAGAGCCACTTTCACAGAAGCTCTAGCCCAGAGGTAATGGGTGCAGGGAGTAGGAAGAGAACCTGCAGCAATTGCTTGGGTGATTGCTTTGGTAAACCACAGGAACAGCTAAGAATGTTCGTGCTTCTCCACCAATTGCTAACTTATATCTAGTGACACATAGACACAGCAGGGCTCTTTATTTCCAACCTAGAACAGTGAATGTGGGCACTAGATCCAGAGAATCAGAGAAGTGCCCAATATGTCTGAGGATACCTGTGAGTAGAGGGGGGGCCAGCACCAGACAATAGGGTACTGGCATTCCCTAGCAGAATAAGATTCTGCTCCTTCCATAACAAATGCTAGCAGCAGTTCCCAAGCAAATTCACAGTTAGGGGCACAGAGAATCTCAACTATAAAGCACATAACCAAGAATTACCAAATATTTCAGTATATCAATATGATCAGTCATAAAATTCTGCAAAGAAAAGAACTAACACCCAAGGAAGCAGAGTTATTAGCAAATAGAAGAGGACATGAAAGAAATATAATCATACGATAATTTAGCATCTGATAAAAGTGCCAATTTGTAACAAATGGAACACTCAATAAAGAGGAAAAAAACATTATTTGACTTGCTTCTTCAGTATTTACAACAGAAATAAATTTCATGTGAAGTAATAGTAATAGGAGAAATAGTAATAGGAGTAATAGTAATAGGAGAAAACATGGCTGAATATTTTTCCAGTTTTGGCACGAGAAAGACCTTTCTAAGAATGACAAAGATCTTACAAACAATGAAGAAAAGTATTAAATAACTGTATTGCAATAAAATTAAAAACAAAGTGAAAAAGTGGAAAAATTTGCAACCTACCTGGCAGAATAAGAGCTAATCACTTTACACCATAAAGAGCTCTTACAAATCAATGAGAAATTACCAATAATCCAACAGACAAATAAGCAAAGACTATGTCATTAATTAATTTAATAGAAAAAAAATCAATCCAACTTACAAATGTATGAAAAGATCATCCATAAAATTTAAAGCTCTCAAGACCAGTGCGTACTTTTCTCAGCTGCATCAGGAGCTGACATGAGTCACCTTGACTGATATCTGATTTCAGCTGCAGATGCAATGGATAGTTTAAATTTAGGATCACCTCATGCTGACAGTTCTTTACCTCAAGCATGTTCAGGGCATCTTTTCTCCTCCGGGAGCCTGGTCATCTTTTCTTTGGGGCATGATTTCTTCTCTGACTCTGCAGGGACCTGCTCAGCCAGCTGGCACACACACGTGAAAAGCGGAGGTAAAGTCCCCGAGGGAAATTCCTCAACCAACAGGGGACAGGAGCCAGCTGGTAAATGGGTGTGATGAGAAAACAGTTATTTGAGTTACTGCCTGGGCATTTTACAGTATGACAAGCCTGCTCACACCCAGAGTCTGGACGTTTAGATAAGGACCTGAGCAGGATCCCTGCCCCAAGTTCCTGCTTTGCTTTTCCTGAGACACCTTTTCCAGCCCATGAACAGTGAGTGAGTGACATCTGTCCCAGCCACCTTATAAGTAGCAGGCGCTTGCTTGCTAGCCTGCTCTCTATCTCCTGCTCCCTCCTGACCTGGAATAGAGGACTGCCCTTCCCCAAGCTCATTGCCCCATTCCTGGGATCTGTAAGTAATAAATCTTGTGACTTGACTTCTTTTGTGTGAATGTACTAAAACTCTGTCTTTAATCAAAATGACCCTGGGGTTTTCCCTTCCTCAAAGTGGGAGTACAGATGCTGAGGGACCTACCTGCTGACCCCGTGTGTGGGTGGCTTGAGCCTCCTCATTCATCAGGTCAACATCTGCATATGCTTAGTTTAATACACCAGCAATGGACCCCCAACACAATGGGCATGCTGCCCCTCCTTCAGGTGGGCAATTCCAAGATGTATTTTATACATATATCTTGAATTACCAGTGGAATTGAACCTCCACTGCCTGCAGTGATAAGCTTGATAATGTACCATTTTGTCAAGTTTTTCTCCTTCCCTGTGTCATTCTCTTCCCCTGCTCTCTCATGATTCCTAGGATTTCCTTCCAAATAAACTATCACATATAAGTCCTTGTATCAGGCTCTGCTGTACGGGAACTAATGATAAGACAATACTTTTTGAAATTGCAAGGACCATACAGTTAATGATGTTGAAAGTTGCATGATAAATGGATAGTCCTAGGTCTTAGTTTATGAAGACTATTCTAGATTCCATCAATGGAAATAGTATAAGATCCTATTAAGAAGGAAGAGAGCCATAGCTTGGGTCAAAATGGCACACCAAATGCCTGTCCATGCCTACTTGCCATTCCCACCCCAAATTAGCAATGACACAAAAGAGATTATTTATAACAGTGCTAGAAAACAAGGAAATGCCATCAAAGGATCAAAATTTTGGAGGAATCCTTGATTAACAGAAGGCAGACAAGTTTGATGGCACAACGGCCAATGGCACATGCAGACAGGACTTCTGCAGAAGGTAGAGCCACTTTCACAGAAGCTCTAGCCCAGAGGTAATGGGTGCAGGGAGTAGGAAGAGAACCTGCAGCAATTGCTTGGGTGATTGCTTTGGTAAACCACAGGAACAGCTAAGAATGTTCGTGCTTCTCCACCAATTGCTAACTTATATCTAGTGACACATAGACACAGCAGGGCTCTTTATTTCCAACCTAGAACAGTGAATGTGGGCACTAGATCCAGAGAATCAGAGAAGTGCCCAATATGTCTGAGGATACCTGTGAGTAGAGGGGGGGCCAGCACCAGACAATAGGGTACTGGCATTCCCTAGCAGAATAAGATTCTGCTCCTTCCATAACAAATGCTAGCAGCAGTTCCCAAGCAAATTCACAGTTAGGGGCACAGAGAATCTCAACTATAAAGCACATAACCAAGAATTACCAAATATTTCAGTATATCAATATGATCAGTCATAAAATTCTGCAAAGAAAAGAACTAACACCCAAGGAAGCAGAGTTATTAGCAAATAGAAGAGGACATGAAAGAAATATAATCATACGATAATTTAGCATCTGATAAAAGTGCCAATTTGTAACAAATGGAACACTCAATAAAGAGGAAAAAAACATTATTTGACTTGCTTCTTCAGTATTTACAACAGAAATAAATTTCATGTGAAGTAATAGTAATAGGAGAAATAGTAATAGGAGTAATAGTAATAGGAGAAAACATGGCTGAATATTTTTCCAGTTTTGGCACGAGAAAGACCTTTCTAAGAATGACAAAGATCTTACAAACAATGAAGAAAAGTATTAAATAACTGTATTGCAATAAAATTAAAAACAAAGTGAAAAAGTGGAAAAATTTGCAACCTACCTGGCAGAATAAGAGCTAATCACTTTACACCATAAAGAGCTCTTACAAATCAATGAGAAATTACCAATAATCCAACAGACAAATAAGCAAAGACTATGTCATTAATTAATTTAATAGAAAAAAAATCCAAATGACTTACAAATGTATGAAAAGATCATCCATAAAATTTAAAGCTCTCACTCATAATTACAGAAAAGCAAAATAAACAATGACACCTTCTCTAACAATCAAATTTATAAAGATCAGAAATTTATAATACACAGTTTTGTTAAGGTTATGAGGAAATAGGCAAATTCTTAGTACATGCTTTTGGAGGGCAATTTGGTAATCTTCGTCAATGTTTTAAATGTGTATACCTTTAGACTCGGCAATTATACTTCTAGAAATTCATCCTACAACTTATATTCATATGATGAGTGTGAAAACAGATGTGTAGAAATGTTTACTACAGCATTGTTTGTAATGGCAAAAAACAGTCTAAATATTTATCAATAGGATAGTAAATGAATGATTCATGCTGTTCTATATGGTGAATTATGAGAAAGTGTAGTTTAAAAAGATAATTCTGTATGTATGAATATGAAGTTAACCCACAAATTTTATGTGAAATAATGAAAAGAAATAACAAAAATAGGCATAATTCAGAAGTACATATAGTATGTCAACTTTTTTGTTTACAAATTTTTACATACCCACATAAAAATATATGCTTTTATATGCATAGAAAATTTCTGGAATTATATACCCACAAAAAAGAAACTGTTGACCACAGGCCTCTGCTTGTCCTAGATAAGAGGAAGACAATTTTCATTATTTGCTCATTGAAGCTATGTTTTTTTTTTTTTGCTCTTACCATGAGCATAAATCACTTTTTCAATAAAAATTAAAAAAAATAATGTGTCATTATTAACCTGAGAAAGATAGGACAGGATAAATCAGGAGCAGTTTGCTATGTAAATAATCTGTTAGAGACCTCGGAGATGAAAAATTGCGGTCATTGAAATAAAAAAAAAACTAAGAAGATGGAGCTGACTAAAAATACAGATTAGTTAATAAAGACTGAATTCAGAAGCTAAAACCTCAAGTTGTGAGTGTTCACAGAATATAGTGTTAAATAGCACAGAAATAGAAGAAATAAAAGAAAAAATTAAGAAATCTAGAAAATAGATCCAGAAATTCCATTATCTGTCTAATAAGAGTTCTGGTTAAAAAAGAAAAAAAGAATAAATGCAAATGGAGAGGAAGAATTACTCAAATTAATAGAAGAATATTTTCCATGAGTTTTCAGATGGAAAGAACCATTTGACTGTCTAAGAGTTTGAATGAAATAACATCCACACCTAAACACACTATAGTGAATCTGAAAGCCCAGAATAGGGGAAAAATAAATAAGAGCTTCCAAAAAGGGGGAAAATGTTTAACCTCTGAAGGAGCTGTAGTTAAGTCACAGAAAGATTTAGGAATACCCACAAAACTTCAGCATGACACTACAGGTGTTCACTCAATAAAGATGTGTCAAAAACATAATATAAATGCTCAAAACAACAACAAAAACAAAAATACCTTCAAACTACCCTAGATTTTCCATATGCTGTTGTTTTCCCCACAAAGATGATCACTCCTGAGCCTCTTCAGACCTGCTAGAAAGCCAGACTGTGGCACTGGACTTGTCTACTTGGTGGTGCTATTTGGACTGTCAAATAGTATTGACTCCCAAGCCTATAGTGGAATACTCCTGTAAAAAAATTTCTTGTTTCTTAATCACTGACTCTTCACGATGTTAGAGTAACGCTCAGCCATACAATGTCAAATAGCTATGAGAATGGTAGAATGCCATAGAGCTGTATCAATATATTACCAGCTTTGAGTGATCCCATCAATGAACAGACCTCACACAAAGTGCAAAGATAACCATAGGAATAAAAATCTTTCAAATTTTCCTCTACATCTGGATTTTTTAGTATTGATCATAATATTCTTTGGAAACCATTCTATTAGAGTAGAAATACACCTTAATTATGTCACTATGTAGGCCATGCTACTTCCCTTTTCTCATTTCTTAGGTTTGCACGTTTTTTTTCCAAAGACTGGGAAAACAGTAGTAAATGTTAACACAATCCACGTGTGTCTTGGGAACATATGAAAAGTTTTGGTCAAGACACTGTATTGAATGTACATGTACATTATGGGGGCTGGGGGGGGGATTTCTTGACTGTGAACGGCTACTGCTGTGTACTGGTCTCAGCCTTTCAATAACTAATTTTGTGGCTGGACCAGCCCCTTGAGATTCTTATGACTGCAAGATGCCCTTAACAATAACCACTAGGAAACTTTGACAAAAAGGTTTACTACCCACAGGTTCTGGAAATTACTTGGCATGTCTGGGGCCACGCATTGAATTCACGGGTGGGCAGGGGAAAGACAGGGAGAGAGAGGGACAGAGAGTGAGTGGGGCCTGGGGTCTGCTTTTATTGGGGTCCAGGGTCCAGGGTGAAGGCCTAGGGTTTCTAAGCCTCATTCTTTATTGGTGATTTTAAAATATAAGAGTGGGATATAAAGCACAGGAAGAGAAGAAAGCAAATGGCCCAAATAGTCAGTTATCAAAATCAACCGAGATCTCTCAAACAAAGAATGGGGTGAGGGGGCAGCCAGGCTCTTTACCTAGTAGAGTAGCCGGCAATGTGTTTATCTGAGATAGCCACATTTGAAGTGGATCCCTAGGTAGTCAAAGTTTAAGTTAGGCACTCGCATTACAAAAAGAAAAGCCAACTGTCAGGGCTCGCACTATAGCTACTCACAACAGCTCAAATAACCACAGCTCCATCTCAAGTCTTGATGACCACGTCTCTCTGCCAATTCTGTATAACTCAGGGATTGTGTCACCCTATCTGTTCTGAATATGTTCACCAACTCCATGAGCTAGGTTTGAGGAATTTTCCGACAAGGACCTTCAGTGATATATCACTCACTATCTTATTTCATTACCCTTAAGTCAAGTTAAGTGCCCTACAGCTGGTGATGAGCAAATCAAGTTCTTTCCTTTGCTCAGTATAACTCTTTGTATAATAACAGAAGTTAGTTGTGCTGAAATAGTGTCTCAAGATGTGTCCTGACTGTCTTCACGTATACTTTTGGTATAAATGATGTGTATATTTTGTCCACTGAATCTCATTTTAAACAGTTTGATCGAGATGTAATTCACATACCATACATTCACTCATTTGAAGTGTACAATTGAATGGTTTTTAGTATATTCACAGATATGTGCAAGAATCACCAGAGTCACTTTAAAAAACATTTTTATTACCTAAAAACGACACCTTTTATCTGTCACTCCCCTATCACCCCATCACTTCTCCCAGCCCTGGGCAACTACTTTCTCTATACTGTTGTCTCTCAGTATCCACAGGGAATTGGTTCCAGGACCCCCACAGAAACCAAAATCCATAGACACTCCAGTCTCATATTAAAATGGCATACCATTTGCATATAACCTATGCACATCCTCCCATATGTTTAAATCATGTCTAGATTACTTATAATACCTAATACAATGAAAATGCTATGTAAATAGTTGCCAACTCAGGGCAAATTCAAGTTTTGCTTTTTGGAACTTCCCGAAAATTTGTTTGTTTGTTTGAATATTTTCAATCCAAGATTGATTGAATCCACAGATGTGGAACCCATGGTATGGAGGTCCAACTGTGTACCGATTTCCCTGTCCTGGACATTTTGTATGAATGAAGTCATATGTGGTCTTCTGTGACTGGCTTCTTTCACTTAGCTTAATCTGTTCAAGGTTCTTCCATGTTATAACATGTATCAGTACTTCATTCCTTATTATGGCTCAATAATATTCCAGTGTATGGATATACCATATTTTATCTATGTCTGTTGAGATTTAGATTGTTTCCACCTTTTGGCTATTATGAATAATGCTGCTCTAAGTATTTCTGTACAAGATTTTGTGTGGGCATATATTATCATTTCTCTTGGATATATACCTAAGGAGGGGAATTGGTGGGTCATCTAGTTTAAACTTTTGAGCAACTGCCAGACTTTTTCCCAAGGTGATGGCACCATTTTATGTTCCTGCCAACAATGTATGAGGGTTCTGATTTTTCCACATCATCGTCAATACTTGTTATTGTCTGCCTTTTTCATCTTGCCACTCTAGATGTGAAGTTGCATCTCATGTGTGATTTTGATTTGCATTTTCCTCATGACTAATGATGTCAAGCATCTTATGTGGTTATTGGTCATGTGTATATTTTCCTTGGAGAAATGTCTATTTAGATCTTTTGCCTATTTTTTAATTGGGAGGTCTTTTCATTATTAAGTTGTTAAGTGTCCTTTACATATTCTGTATACAAGTCCTTTATCAAAGATATGATTTGTAAATAATTTCTCTCGTTCTGTGGATTGTTGTTTCACTTTCTGATGATGCCTTCTGGAACACAAAGGCTTTTAATTATGATGAAGTCCAATTTATCTCTTTTTTCTTTTGTTGCTTGTGCTTTGGGTATCATACCCAAGAATCCTCCAAGAATCCAAGAATGGTCAAATCCAACATCATGAAGATTTATCCATTTCTTCTAAGAGATTTATAGTTTTAGTTCTTACAGTTAAATCTTTGATACATTTTGAGTTTTTAATATGGTGTGAGGTAGGGGCACAACTTTACTCTTCTGCATGTGACTATTCAGTTGATCCAGTGCTATTTGTTGAAAAGATTACTCTTTCCCAATTGGATGGTCTTGGCATTCTTGCTGAAAATCAGTTCACCATAGATAAGAGGGCTCGTTTCTGAAATCTCAGTTCCATTAATCTACATGTATATCCTGGTGTGAGTACCACACCATCTTCATTACCATTGCTTTAGTATAAGTTTTGAAATTGGGAAGTGTGGGTCCTTCTACTTCGTTCTTCTTTTTAAAGGTTGTTTTGTGTATCTCATTTTGACCCAATGGTTGGTCTGCTTAAAACCAAAGCACTGGAAAGAGGTAGATTCTTGTAACTCTGTGATGAGAATTTCTGTGAGACAAACCCTTACATGCAGATGTGCCAGGGCAATGCCGTGTGTGTGTGTGTGTGTGTGTGTGTTTGTGTGTATCATAATATAAGCATGGAGTGACTTCTCACCACTTTTGTTATATTATTGGTTGGAAGCAAGTAACAGGTCCCTCCCACATTCAAGGGGAGCAGGTCTTCCAGAGCTTGAACATGAAACTGCCCTGGGGTCTGTCTGAGAAAACATCAGTGCATTTTTTCACATCTATTTAAATGTAAATAGCAGCAAATTGCCCTTTGCCAAATTATCTCTAAATTAAAAACTTTGATGATTTCAGTAAATATCTGGTAACACTAATTAAAATCAGGTGGGTAGTAAGTGTAGCCTAAACATTTCATTCTGACAAAGTACTTGCAAGCATAAACATAAATATGTGTGCACAGAGACACACACACAAATACATACCAAATTCCACCACCTGTACTATGAATCATCATGGCCCAAAGAGTTTAGCAAACAGGATTCTTCTTTATGCTGAAAAAGTATATTGAAGGCCAAAAATTAACCGAATAATTTATTCCAACATTTTCTCAAATCCTCCACCAGTTTTTCCAATTAAAATTCTTTTTGCTAAAGTATCTAGATATCTGGGTCAACCATACATTTCACCTTGTCTTATAAAACTACCTTTATTTGCCATTGTTGATGTCACACTTGAGTCCCATATATGGGCTGCCCAAGTACGTAATAGGGAAGTTTTACCTTACATTAAAAATGTAACAGAAAATAGTTGTCGTGGTAAGTATTGCAGCTCTAAATGTTTTGTACCCCCTTTTCTGTTGGTTGGAGTGTTTTACACTTCTTCCATTTACTAAAATAGCAGAAACATCTGCATCTCCTTCCTCAATCAGAACAATACTTTATGAGTCCCAGATTTACA
Organism: Physeter macrocephalus; assembly: GCF_002837175.3. NCBI lineage: Eukaryota > Metazoa > Chordata > Mammalia > Artiodactyla > Physeteridae > Physeter > Physeter macrocephalus. Next base: position 29,014,761 of record NC_041221.1, read on the forward strand.
AACAGTATCAGTTACATGCAGTAAACCTTATTCTTGGTCTTATTAATTACTTTCCATCAACTTATCCCTCAGGCATTTTGGTTACAAAAGCATGCTGACAATCAACAGTAACGGTTTTAAGTTAGTTATTTGACAAGTAGGTCCCTTTGCAAAGAGTTTCTTGTTAATTATTTAAAGAATCAGTGCCATGGGGAGACTTTGCTTGTTCTCTTGTAAGTCATATCCATTCATCTATAGCTGTTTTTCTCCTCTCCTCTCTCTAATTCTCTACAGAATTTTTAGAAGTCTGAGATATAGACATTCTAAGGTATGTTAAGTTGTTTTAATCTGTTATATAGCAAATTCACCCTAAGTCTTAAACCAGACTCTGATCTTCAAGACTCATGTCATTCCATGTACGATTCTCCGACATTAGGTAAAAAAAGAAATGTAAACAATAAGCGTATCACATACAATATATTTTAACAGATCTCTTTGATTGTATTCTGCTTGCATCTCAGTTTCTGGGAAAGATGATGATTGATGAATCATTAAATGCATATGATCTGAAGTTCACGTGGGAAAAAGGTAAATTGGGAAACCTTTTATTCAGAGGTTGTGGGCAAATGATGTGTGAAATTGTTGACAAATTGCCTTCATTAAGCTTTTGAAGTGGACATTTTTTTTTCATAAATTTGGCTTCCTTTCAAATATGACTATGCAGAGTTTCAAGACATTCACTGTCAAGTTACAATCTGCAACAATATTTGTCCTTGAAAACCTTTATTCTTGAGCAAAGCGGCAGAAAGTTTAAAGTGGGGTTCTCCTTGACAGTACTTACATGGATAATACTCAATTTCTGAGCAAAATATGGATTTCAATGCTCTCCTTTTATCCCGCAGATGAACAAAGGGAATAGGAGTGAAGTAGAAAGACCTTTTTTTTGGTCAACTATTGACCTCTCAATAACAAAGCCTTCTGACTAGGGGTCCCCTATTGACCCTTGAAATTATAGTAATTCCATTATAGTTGTCTCTTTTCAGCTCAGTGCCACGCAGTACAGTAGATAAGACTGTGGTTTTATAGTCTAACTGTTGGGGGTTTAAATTCCAGTTCTGCTACTTTCTAGGGGTGGGACTCCAAGCAACCAGCTAGTTTCTCTGTGCCTCAATATCCTCATCTGTAATTGAAAATAATAATATCTACTTACTAGGACTGGGCTAAAAATGAAAATTCAATGTGAGAACATGCATAAAGAACCTGTCCTTTACCTGACACACAATAGACTATCGAGAAATGATAACATGTATCATTACACATTTGGAGAATCAGCACAAATTTCGGTCTGAAGTTTGGATTTGAAGACCAAACATTTATCCAGGTGTCTGTAAGTGTCTGTATTTATCTATAAATCCATTATTTGGGGAATGCGCTTTTGGTTCCTCTATGGCCTGCCCAATATTTAGGCCTTCTTTCCTCTGGAGATGTTTTTAGCAGAGGATAGATAATTTTGGTAACATATTTTTTTCATTCAATAATTCCTGCTTCTTAAAAGGCTTTCCTGCAAATCATGTCTTTTCTTCCTCACACAGTTCTGCAGTGTGTGAATAGCCAGACAGGTAATCAGTGCTCTGAGACAGGCATTGGACAAACGAAATCATTACAGACCTTTGTTTTTCCGGATGAAGTAATCAAATCACTGAGAGGCAAAGTAACTTGGCCAATGGTACACCCAGCCAAATCAGAGCAAAGACTAAGATCCAGAAATCCTGCCACCCAGTCTCCAACTGTCTAAAAGTCTTTAAATATCAATAAATATAAACTGGTGTAGGTCTTATACAAGTGGGTTTATCTGATAGAGCCTGTCCTTCCTAATAGTTTAAAATCTGAAAAACAGAGAACTTTGACTCAGCTCTTTAAGGAATCTGGTATCATTTTCCAAATTTGGCTGCATTTTCCAGTCTTCAGTTTTGCCAATGAAGATCCTCTAATGTGAGATGTGGGTTAGATGTAGTCTGAATCAGCAAGTGAAATATCAATTTGTTTTTAATCCATGGTAAGGAAGAGTTGTTTGGTAAATTCCTGTCCATTTCTCAATGTTTTAATCTACGCTCAGTTCATTTCTCCTTTTGTGTGGTATTCAGCAAGGATCTTATTTCGGAGCTTATGTTTCAAGATTGAATTCAGAGTTTGAACTCTACTGTTTGGCTTTTGGTGTGTTCTTCAGTGATAAAACTTGCTGTATTTCAGTTGGAGGAGAGCAGTCGTGATTGGGAAGTTAGTAACATCCAGCTTCAAGCAAGTCACTATTTGACCAACATGGCTATGGTGATCCCATCAACTCTTCTAAAGTCAGACATCTGAATGTTAAAGTGGACTCTGAAGTCCAGACCTACTTGTCCCCTCGGCTTGAGAGTCAAAGTCAAGAGAGGATTCCAAAGATACAAACCCACCCTTAGGGGCTGTGTTTCTCCTCTGGGCTACCTACCACCTGGAGGATTTCAGAGTATTGGTTCAGAAGAAAGATGGAACTGTGGTGACTTATGAGGGGCCACTAATCTCTAAGCAGTCTAGATGAGAAGAAGATCTACTCCAGTGATGGCTAGAGTTAGAAGCAGAGTCTCTCAAAATGCTTAATTCTCGATTCGTATTCTAGGGAAGCTGAAGAGTATAAAGTCATTTCTATGGACCTGCATGTCCTCTACTGTCTCATGATGCTCTTGGGAGACTTGTGCTTGGAGTGACTCACAGTGGAACAGTTAGGGTGGAGGAACTGGGAACTGTCACACTCACACACACAAATAACTATACCAGAACCAGCTGCTTAAAATTGCAAAAAGTATTGAAAAGCACACTATTCCCTGCATCGAGTATTGGGTGTTACTGTCCCAGCCCTGCTATTAACTGCTTTGCTTACTTTGCAGAAGGCACTCTGTGGCTCTGGACCTCAGTTTCTTAGCATTTACATTCTGTGATCATTGCTCCCTCCTCTTCTTCCACAAATCATCCTATAAGTGAAGGAAAAGAGTAAGAGCTATTTTCAGAATTTATTTCAATACTAAAGGAATGACTAGTGTCATTAAAACATATGACAGAAATATAGTTAATACAAGCTAGAAATGTGGGCTTTCTTTGGGTGCTCCAAATCAGGCAAGATTAGCAGTTGATGAGCTTTTCTCTTTGGTTACATAATGTATATGATAGGATGAACCTATATAAAATTTGAAAATATTTTAAAATGGGTTTTACAAAACCAAAATGTTTTTTCTATTTGGGGCTTGATTTAAAATATTTAAAATATCTAAAATGAGTTTCAGTCCTGTACAACTTTAACACAGATCAAGTGTTTTAAAATATTTATGATAAAGAAAATGTTTCCATCTGGGCAGGGAATTTATTACTGGAATATCATACCAATTTGAATTGAAGCCACTGTGAGATTAATTTCTTCTCTGCTGCTGGAATATAAATGTGTTCTGACAGCTGCTTTCTGTAACTGAAGTGTACTTATTTGCATGCAGCATCTTCTACTTAATGAAATCATAAATATCGGAGGAATTTTGAATGGTTTAAGCAACAAACAAAGATTGATTATCAACGCAAATGCCAGCTAGGGGTTTACTATAAGTAACAAAGTATTGGCCAGTGCCTGTTTTGAAATCAACACTGGTTATTTAGAGCTTTCAGAGAGACAATCATGAATTTCAGAAGAACTTGCTGATGCTAAAAAAAAAAAAAGAATTACTCAAAGGGAAAAGATGGCCTTAATCAAACACATGTTTTTCAGATTTATTAATGATTAACACACCAGACACTCTCTTTTGGATTATATTGCCCTTTCACTATGGCTAAGAGCTAAAAAGATGGACATTATTACAGAAATAACATGTCACGAAAGATATGACACAATTTAGGCATTTATGTAATATAATTGGAGTCTGAGTAGGTACAGTTAGAGGCTATAATTCAGGCATTGATGATGATAAAAGAGAAGGATTTCAAAGTAAGAAGCTGAATTTGTCATGCTTTGTTCGGGGATAGTTCCATCTAATTGAGAGGCTATCGACTCAAGCAGAAGATCTGAAAGTCAGTATAGCTTTAATATAAGTGAAAGGAACAACTGCCCTCTAGAAGCAAATAAAGGTGAACAAACATCATTAAAATTGAGACTAATTGAGAATAAAAATGGTTTATAAACAAAATGATGCCAGATAAAATTCTCACTCTAAGTCTCAAAAATCATATTTTCTTATTTCCCCCTTTTAAGAAGAACTTTACACTAGCTGAATATGCTTTTGCCTAGAGAGCCTTCTATTCTAAGTACATCAGCTGCTGCCAGAAGGCATCTAAGGCAGCACTGGAGAGAGAATACAGTCATGAAGTCCAAGGTCTAGATGATTATATCTCTCTGCTAATAGTGACTGTTGAGCCAAAAGGAACATCCTGGAAAGAAAAGAAAGGAGGAAGTATGGAAGAAGGGAAGGAACTGAAGTGGATTCTTTCTCTATGTGTATTTAGCTGCAAAAAGAATTATGCTCAACTAACTGTAAAAGTCTATATTCCCTAAAAACGACCAAGCCGTTCTCAGATAAAAGATAATTATCCACTGTACATAGTTATAGTGCATTCCTCTATAGCAAAATCTCTAATTCTACACTTCAATAAGGACAGAGCGATTTTATAAACAATGAAAGAAAATTCCATGAGTGGCAAAGTCGAGTGAGAATTAGACAAAGGGGAAAAAGAACAATATTAGCAGGTTCTGTTGCTTGAAATCTAGAATGCTCTAGAATCCTACTGAACTCTTACATTCCAGGGACCGTCATTGTGCATGGTCAGTATTTTCCACACAAATGGTGTTTTTGAGTCGTTTTGGGGAGAAAAAAGAAGGAAGCTATTTTGAAGTATTCAATCACTTAGTTTTTGCATTTCTGTCAGAACATGGTGCTAAGTATGAGATTATGTGCGGGCTATATTACTCAGAGGTTTTCCTTTATAACAGAAAATCAGATGTTCTTAGGCTTTCTGCTGAGAGACTGGAAAGGGAAAAGTAATACTTAATGCTCGTTAATAGTATTTTCTTCTCCCCCTTTCCTTCTCCCTCTTTGGAACACCTAAGTAAGAATTTTAGGTGCGGGCTATATTACTCAGAGGTTTTCCTTTATAACAGAAAATCAGATGTTCTTAGGCTTTCTGCTGAGAGACTGGAAAGGGAAAAGTAATACTTAATGCTCGTTAATAGATATTTTCTTCTCCTCCCCCTTTCCTTCTCCCTCTTTGGAACACCTAAGACCTAATTTTAGGTGGATCAAAAGTGGTCTCTTGTAACGTGCCGCTCATCCAGCCAAGAGTTACAGCATTATTGAGACTAATGTTCTAAAAGGGCTGCTGCCTACCTGTCATGTCTGCTCTGGGCACCAGAACATTCGGTGAAACTATTGTTTGAGGTTCACCTGAATCCCCTATGTGCCTTTACAGTGGCAGAAGAAATGTTTGTTTGTTTGTTTTTTAACTTCAGCCTGCATAAAGACGAGGAAAAGTATGAGAATGCCCAGACACCTACAATAGAATAAGAAACATATATACTTTACTAAATAGTTAATGTAAATAAAATATGAAACACACTCATATAAACTTACCCAACCACAAATGCCATGTGAAGCTATAAGTTTTACAGTAAAAACTGGGGTTTTACTGTAGCCATGTCATCACCACCCTATGAATCTATCCTTGTTAATTATCAGTCTTATTTCTCTAAACTTGGATCTGCTATACCCACTGTTTATTTATTTTTTTTTTAAGGAATATTTTGATCTTTTTTCAACACCATGGACCTCTTTGGAAATGCTATTTTCAATGGCTGCATTGTGTCTATCACATAGAAGGACTATATTATGATTTACATACCCTTACTCCCCTTATCCCTTTAACAATTAATGGTAGATTTTCTTCTATGTACCAAGCATAGTTCTTGGTTCTTGGTCTCCAGGAGCTCAAAACTGATTGGGAGACAGAAAAGTATAAAGAAGAGAGGAGCACAGACTGGTTGGAGGGTGAGAGGAGGAGGAGGACACAATGGTGACATTCTGGACTCAATGATCCATCTCCTTTTTTCATGACTCAATGGAATGGATTAAATGGAGAGAAACCTCTGGTTTCAGCAACTATGGGGGAGATAATAGGACCAAGCTCATATTGTCCTTTTCAGCTGATAAAATCACATCATAGAGCCAATGCCCATTCCGACTACACGCTGTCTCTCAAGAATTTTTTTTTTTTTTTTTTTTTTTTTTTGCGGTATGCGGGCCTCCCTCTGTTGTGGCCTCTCCCGTTGCGGAGCACAGGCTCCGGACGCGCAGGCTCAGCGGCCGTGGCTCACGGGCCCAGCCGCTCCGCGGCATGTGGGATCTTCCCGGACCGGGGCACGATCCCGTGTCCCCTGCATCGGCAGGCGGACTCTCAACCACTGCGCCACCAGGGAAGCCCTTAAATTAGCTTTTTGTATTTAAATTTCCTGTTCAGAATAAAACTTACATTACAAAATGAAAGTAGACCAATCTGTTTCCTCAAGATTTATTTATTTATTGACATATTACATATTTTTTCCTTCAAAACGCATTAGTCAGTACAATGATGTTCAAAATTGTTTATAGCTAAGGGTCCTTTAAATTTCTCTAATGGTAATGTCCTGTGAATTAATTAGTAGAACAGCTGTATGAGCTGGTCCAAATTCTTCTCAAGACCTGCAAGATTTGGGGGGAAAGTATTAAGGAAACAAAGAGAATTAAGGCATAAGAAGTGCTGCTGGTCTTTCCTGATCAAGAAAACCAAACATTCTGGATTCTTAGCTTGACTGATAGGAAATAAGCCAGGGGTCCAAGAACAACTGGATTCCCAAGAACTTTGGTTTCAAAAATGTTATGACTTGGCAACTTTCTAATGTTTTATGGGGAAAATGGCAAAAATGTGTCCAGCAGAAACCCCGCTGCTGGCCTTCAAGTGGGAAAAGGTGACTGGTAGCTCAGAAAACATTGTCCATGATGGGTTAACTATATTAAAACTGTTTCCCATTTTCCATCTCCAGCAGTAAGTAGGGGCTGGGCTCAGCCTTAGGTGGGTTGTAATTTGCTAGTGGATGATGAGTTTCCATCTTGGTGGGTGTTCTTCACTGAATTTCTGATTAACTGAATGAGTGAGATCTTTGGGGCCCTGCCTTACAGATGACACGTGAGAGATGTCTGTTTTACTCTTTCATTCAGTTGCTGCTTGGTTGGAACAAATAAAAGTCAAGGGCAGTGTTGAGGCGGATGAGGATGGCATTGGAGAATGACAGTGCACATTAAAGCACTGAGAAACCCTGCAGAGCAGAATCCTCGTTAACCCAATGTTTACCCAAGAATATTTTTACCACAGAGACCCTTTCGTCAATTCTATTTCTTTTCCGGTTCATTAAGCAACAAACTCCAATTCATTTACTCAGTCTGTCACCAATTTATTCATTTATCGTATGCTGAATATAATGTACTGAACATTTAAAAAAAACCATGGTCTTCGCCCTCGAGAATCTCGGAATCCAGAAGAAATATATGTAAACAACTAACAAAAATGCTAAGTAGTAATATATAGAAAACACGGTGTGAACAGAAAAATAAGTGACTGGGTAGGAGAGGCATGGAAGGAAGTTACTGACACCCTCAACATGAAGAAATTATTAGAGCCATTCCTTGAAAGACAAGTAGAAATTCTTCACGTAAAGAAAGGTATGTGGGTTTGTATGTATTTAAGGGGTAGAAATGAGGCTGGGGAAAAGAGGGAGAGAGTTGTTCTTTGGTTGTGATCCATACTGCTTCTAATCGAAACAGTGCTAATAGAGAAAAATGAAACTCAGAAGCAAATGTTCCCTCATATACAAACTCTTCTTTACCCCCAAATCCCTCTGAAGTGTCTGATACGTGTTTTTTATATTATGAGTTCATGAGAAAAGATAGGAGGAAATAAAAGAAAAATTCCTTTACATCACAGAAAATAGTGTTTTGATAAAACGAGAAGCTACCATTTCCCAAAGAAAGTGCAAGCAGTATCTCTTTTTAACAAGCTGGTTAGTTCACCAGAATTACCCTGTTGTCATTTTACAGTTTTGCTAAATTGAAAAGCCCACTGCTACACTGGAGCCAGGCTCAACTGAAACACTTATTGGAGCTTTAAGATTTTGTTTGGAGAACGCAAATGTTTAGTGTATCGTGTATTAGAAGGCTACAGCAAATGTTGGTGGGACGGATGGGAACAGGACTGATGTGAGAACGGGAATGCTTTTGCAGTTTAAAACCAGTGGCTTTACTCACTTTTCAGGACTTGTGAATATTTGAAGGCATTAAGAGATATTCAATCAAACTTGCCATGTATACACTATCAAAAATACTTAACTAAAGAATTCATATAGGCAAACTGCCAAAGCTTAGGAACTTCTGCAGAGGGGCCAAACACAACCATTAAACTATGAGGTTCAGTAAGTGGCTTTGTGAATTATCACATGTATGTTAAGTATCTGATTTGGTAATTGGCAATGACAATCCCAGGGATGCAGGAGTGATTGGGCAGAGCAGTTAAGCCACGTGCCTGGGAATAACTTTGTGCAGGACTGGAGGAGAAGGCAGTAATTTCCAACTCTCTGGAACCCCAAACACTTTACAATGTAAGGGGTTCCTGAGAAATGTCTTACCCCTTTTAAACTTGTAGACTGTGATGAAGATCCATGAGGCATTCTCCCCCTGGGGTTTACAAGTCTGTGGGAAGATGTGATAGGCCATGCTGTTAGAAAACCACCCTACAATTTGGGTGTCAGTCCCTGTGAATACAGATCTTCCTACCCCAAGTATAACCGCAGCTATCTCGGAGTAAAAAGCAAAGCAGTAGCTTTGGCAGCTGGATGTCAAGACAAACTCAGGAGAAGAGTTAGATAGGATTGGGGCTGGCAGTCCCCCTTCCCCAAACACAGAGGCTAAAAATAATCACTGGTAAAAGTTGGAAAAGTCAGAAAACACACAAAGCAAGCAGGTGACTCCAGACGAGAAAAGGACTAAGTCATAGAAGATGCGGTGTTGGGGGGAGTCATTGGTACCCCAGGTCTGGGGGAGTAAGGAAGGCATGGACCATAAGTTTGAAGAGCAAAAGTCAAGAATCCAGGTTGAGAATCTGGAAGCAAAGCAGGTAACGAGTTCATATCAATAACAGAAAGAGTGGGTAAGAGTGGATATATGTATACGTATAACTGATTCACTTTGCTGTACACCTGAAACTAACACAACATTGTAAATGTCACACCAGTAAAAATTAAACAGGGCTTCCCTGGTGGCGCAGTGGTTGAGAGTCCGCCTGCCGATGCAGGGGACGCGGGTTCGTGCCCTGGTCTGGGAGGATCCCACCTGCAGCGGAGCGGCTGGGCCCGTGAGCCATGGCCGCTGAGCCTGCGCGTCCGGAGCCTGTGCTCCGCAACGGGAGAGGCCACAACAGTGAGAGGCCCGTGTACCGCAAAAAAAAAAAAAAAAAACAGAAAGAGTGGGTAAATACAGATGTGGCAATTTTTAAAAAAAATTTATTAATTATATTTTGGCTGCGCTGGGTCTTCGTTGCTGCGCGTGGGCTTTCTCTAGTTGCAGCAAGCGGGGGCTACTCTTTGTTGCGGTGCGCGGGCTTCTCATTGTGGTGGCTTCTCTTGTTGTGGAGCGTGGGCTCTAGGCTCGTGGGCTTCAGTAGTTGTGGTACCCATGCTCAGTAGTTGTGGCTCATGGGCTTAGTTGCTCTGCAGCATGTGGGATCTTCCCAGACCAGGGCTTGAACCCATGTCCCCTGCATTGGCAGGAGGATTCTTAACTACTGCACCACCAGGGAAATCCTAGATGTGGCGATTATAAGAACTTTGGCTATTTTTCTAAATGAGATGGGAAGACAGAGGAAGGCTTAGAACAGTGGAGGGACATGGTTTCATTTGTTCAAAAAGGGTCATTCTAGCTGACTTTTTCAGGGAATATATGCTGAAAATTATATATTGAAAGGAGAATCAGACAGTCTAGTAAGGAGGCTATGGTAATATTTCTGGGGCAAGATGGTAGTGTCCTGGACTGCAGAATGGGGGTAGAGACATGAGAGGCTGCAGTCTGAACATTTTTGAAGGTAGAGCAGGCATAATATTCTGATAGGTTGTGAGAAAAAGAGAGGGGCTAAGGATGATACCAAGAGTTTTTGCCTGAGCAAATATGAAGTTGGAGTTGCCATTTACAGAGAATACAATTGAAGAAACAAGTCTGGTTTTGGATATGTTGAGTTTGGGATATTTATTAGACTTTCAAGTGGGAATGCCCATGTCACAGTTAGATATACTGATCTGGAATTCAAGGGAGACCTGGGCTAGAGAATTTGGAAATAATCCTTTTGAAGATCCTTTTAAATAGGAAATAATCCTTTTAAAGCCAGGACACTGGGTGAGGTCACTAAGAAAATGAATGCAAATGAAGAAAAAAGACAAAGACTGAGCCTTGTACTAATTACTCTGAAATCTAGAGGCTGGGAGATAAGTAGGAACACATTAAGGAGAAGGAGAAGGGGCTGACATTAAGGTAGATGGAAAATGAGGGAAGTGTAGGTTCTGGATGTCAAGAGAAGAAAGAGCCTCCAGAAGAAGGGGCAGATCAACTGGGTTGAACGGAACTGACAAGTTGGGCAAGAAAAGAACTGAAACTCAACCATTAGTAAGCAATGAGGACATGGACAAGAGAGGCTTGGTGGAGCAGTGGAGGGGAGAACCCAGCTGTGAGAGGTCAGGACAGAATGGGCAGAGGAAAAGTACAACAGCAATGCAAGAAAAGCCTTTAATGATAGGTTTCTGGGGTCAAAGGATGGAAGGGAAATTATGCAGCTTGTTTAAAAGATCACAGGATGATCGAGTAAAGTAGGAGAAATTGATGTCTTAATTTAGGATTCTCCAGAATTGGACCCTGAAACAAGGTTTTGAGTGCAAGTAACTTATTTGGTAAGTGTAGGAAACCCCAGAGAAAAGTGGGGCGGGGAAAGGGAAAGGCGTCTTATCAAGCCAGCTACCACTGTGGGTGCCTGGAGCTTAATCCCAGGGGCAAATGCTGGGAAACAGTGTGAAACACAAGCTTCAGAATGATCCCACCCAATGACATGGGAGCAGGGGTATCTACACACTGTTTCTCATCTGTTGCTGCTTGAGGGCTGCCGGGGGTGGGAAGGATTGGTAACAGCCAGGCATTTCCAGACTGCCAAAGTGAGGGCAAAATTTGGGGAAAGACATCACTTTCTATATGCTGAAGCCTTCCAAACAGATATATGCAGCGATGTTCTCCCCACAAGACCTGACTCATTAACTGAACTGTTGCCTAAAATCTCATTTTCTAGTTGTTCTAGTTGTGTCTAGTTGTTCTCTCAAGTTTAATGTGTCCCAAACAAATTTCTGGGTACCAAAATCCCCCTCCAGACAACCAGTTCTAAAGTGCTTCTCCACCATCTGCCCTAACGACCCTCCACCCTCTTGCTCAAGCAAAGACCTAGACGCCATCTTTAATTTTCCTCTTTTTTCATAAAACACACAATCAGGTGAGTTTTGTTGGCTCTACCTCCAAAATACATCTTGAACCTAGCCATTTTTTACCTTCTTCACTATTGTGCTAACAGAAGTCAAATTTCTCCCACCTCTTCTACAGCAGAAGCCTTTTAACACATCTCTGGGCTTCTAAGATCTGCCAGTTTTTCACAATAAACCCTGATGATTTGAAAAGTATCAGTCAGATCAAATGAGTTCTCTACTAATAATCCCTCTGTTCTCCTTATAATTAGAACAAAGTTCAAAATGATTATCATGCTTACAAAATCCTATATAATCTGACTTTTGCTCCTTTTCCAGCAAACTTCCTGTAAAGTTTACATTTATTCACAACATTCTGTCCATATTGGCTGCAGTCGATGAGAATGGTTTTCTTAATTCCTCACTCCCTCCTTCTGTCAAGTGACCTTGCAACGCACAGAAATGGGTCAAGCATCTCCCTCATCCATTGGATTTGGACTTGGCCATGTGACTTTGGTTTTGATGCTTGTGAAAGTTTAAAATGTGCTTGCAAGTTTGGGCCTGGCCTTTCTGAGTCCTAAGACCCACCATGAGGAGGGCATGCACTAGGGACCCTCAGCCTCCTTGGCCTGGGCTCCAGAGGGACTTTGAAACGTGACCTGAATTCTGGCACCAAGCTCAGCTCACCCACAAGCCTAAATTAAAGTGGCCCTTACAGACCTGCAGACTTGTGAGCAAAACAAGGAAGAAATACATTGAGTTTGGGATAATCTGTTACATAACATTATCAGAGCAATAGCTGACTGCTACACTGGCCCCCTTCCTGGCCCTGGAATATGCCAAGCTCATTCCAGTCTTAGGGACTTTAGATTTGCTCTTTCCCCTGTCTGGAATATTCTTTCCATCAACTCTCATGTGGCTACATTTCTTCAGAGTTCAAATCTCAGCACAAATGTTGCATCCACAGAAACACCTTCTCCGATCACTCCAGCCATAGCAGCCAGTCACAGAAATCACCTCCTATACACCATTATCTTGCTTTATTTTCTACATAGCATTTTTTCACTATTTGAACTTATTTATTTACATGTGAATGTGCTTGTTGTCTGTCTCTACTCATGAATGATTCCACCTCCGTAAAAGCAGAGACTTGGTACTTTATTCACTGTAGTAGTTCTACGGCTTGGAACAGTGTGAATTCCTGCTGATGTGAGTGCTGGACCATCCTGGGACTTTGTGCAGCTGGGCTGCAACTACCAGTTATAAGACCATTGGCTATTATCCTAGTTTTCACAGCCCTCAAGACCGCAAGGCTGAAGTCACAAAGTCTTTTCCAATCACACCCTAAGTGCCCACTTATAGCTGGAAAATGGGGAGAGTTTGTCCAACAGTGAAAGCCCTTGGAGTTTTGTAGAGAAAGGTGACACATATGTGAAAACTGCTTATACCAGGGAATTAATGTATTGCTGCCAGGGAACAAATGCACACGTTTCCCCTTTAAACAAATTATAAACTCTATTAAAACTTTTTTTTTTTCGAGAAAGTCACACTGAATTCCAGGAAAGTTTTATATTATCCGTAGTTGAGAGAGAAATATTCCTTTGCTATTTTGCATCTTTTCTACATGACATAAGATTTTGGCTTTAAGTACAGACTGAGTTTTGATAAAGACATCGAAAATACTATTTCTTCATGTTGAGTAAATGTATATTATTCATATATACAATAGTGTATTTAGACATGATGGAAAGTGAATAGAGTGACATTTTCAGGGGCAAGTCGTATGGAAAATTTTCTGTTTTGTGTATGTATATTTTCTACATAATTTAAAATTTCTCATTTAAGCATCAATGTATTTTAACACTGTTTTTAACTATTAAGGATGGAAATATTATTACATTACCTGTTTTTTTCTTCCTTCTTAAATGAACAAAATGTGTTATCTTTTCGGTATGCAGTTGGCTTTAAGTAACAGTTTTTATCCTTCCATTACAGGGACTTTGGAAGTAGGAAGTTGCTGGCGCTGCCTCAGGGGCTCTGTATCTTCAGGACTCCAGGTCACCACCCTTAACAATTCTCCTGGCATTTCCCTGAAGTTCACAAGATGCTGCCACAGTTTCAAAAAACAGTGGAGTTGAAGGTAGGAAGGAGAGGGAAGACATAGTGGCAGAACTATCTCTGGATTTTATTTCAATAGCAAAAATCTATTCCAGGTGCTCCTAGTGAGTTTTGCTTACACTTCCTTGGCCAAGACATGGCCATATGGCCATTCTTAACTACTGGGGCTTTTGGGAAAGCAAGTATTTAACTTTTGACCTAAAGAGAAGAGGAAGGTGAGGGAGAAGGGCAGATGTGGCTTGGGGGAGCCCACCAAAGTGTATGACATGTAGTGGTTATGTGTATTAGTAACAATCAAGTGTTATCTTCAGGGGCTATTCAAGAACGTGAAGCTACATGCATGTTCACCAATATCACTGCTCCCCCTCCGCCAGTGTGGGGTGTTGCTAGGGACAGCAGGCCAGTCAGAGACTACATTTTCTAGACTCCTCTGTGGCCAGATGCAGCCACTGAACTTGTTCTCATCAGTGGAATGTGAGCAGATGTGATGGGGTATGACTTTCCACTTACCCTTTGTGCCTTAAGCCAGCTGCATGTGGACGATGTTGTGGTTGGTGGGGCTATAAGAGCAGAAGCCTGGGTACTTGAATAACTGTGTGGAGCATAATCTCCAGTGGACTAGTTACATGTGCTTAGATTGCTTTATGAGTGAGAAATAAATTTCTATGGTATTAAGCCCAGTCACTAAAATTTGGAGGTTTATTTATTACAGGTGCTAATGTTACCTTATCTAAGACAATAACCCATGCTTCTATCACCCCGGATTTTTCATTGGTTTCTTGCTTCTGTTTTCCTTATTCAGTTTTTCCGTCTTCCATTTAGAGATTTTTCTCATTACCCTACTTTCAAGAAGCTGTAACTTTTTGTAGTTTCTCAAACATGTTGAGCAATGTTCTTTCTAATGCCTTGCTTCTATTTTGCTGTGTTCTAAGAAATCAGATAATTAAACATGTTAGGACTCCGAATGACTGCTGTAATACTCTGAGCTAAGCACATGAACTTTGTGATGCTGGTTTGGGCTACTGTGGGGTCTCGTGTGACTTACCTCCTGATATATAGGATGGTTGCCTGATAAAGGACAAAGCAATATGAAGTTGCATGCTAAATGTACAGTCAAGGGTGAAGTGCAGTGGTTTGGTGGAGTATGTGAATATTGTAATATTTTGAATTAGAGCCAATTCAATATATTAGAATTAGAGCTACTTTGTTTCCCAGAGCTCTTAAGGGAATTTTTGTGAGCAGAGAGAGTTTCAAGAGTCCTATATAAAGTGCCCATCCTATTAAGCTATCTGTTTACTTTATAATGATTAAAATATCTAAATTATTTATCTAAAATATCTAACCATTAATCATTATGGCTATGAGGAAGATTCATGTGGCATAAATGAATACTTGTCTTGAAATCTAATTAAATTTAGCAGATTTCAAAAGATGTTTCACTCTTTTTAAGTTAAATACATAGAATCTCCACTGAAAACCATGCTTCGTCCAAAACTAGGGTGGCAAGTGATGGCACAAAATTGGTGGCAGAAAGCAGTGAGAAATATCATAGGCTTTGCAAATAGATCTCAGTTCCAATCTTGCTGTCATCATTGTAAGATTTACTAGAAGCACTGCCTGATTAAGTTATGAACGTTAAGCGAAACATGCAAAACACTTAATTCAAAACAGCACAGTTGCAATAATAAAATAAAATTAATGCGTGTTCTTTGTTTTTCTTTTCTAACATTATGGATTATGTAATAATATATTAAATGTTCTGGGGTGGGCATAATAATCACTTTTACCCTCATTTTCTATCCGAAACAAATATTTGTCTTGCCAAGAATTCAACGTTATATTTTGGTAATAAATTTATATTAATTAAAAAACAGTAATTCCGCTTCTGGATAATACAGGCATTTCAACACAAATCTATTTCAGAACTGAGTTTTTAAATATTTTCAATGATTGTGGCTTCTCGAAAAAGGCAGGGAGAGAAGTGGAACAATATTTAAATCATTTTATCTCTTTGTTCAACATTCATTCCTTCTGCAGGTTTTTACTGAGTGAGTACATTGTGTTAGGAACTGTGCTAGTTATTCAGAACCCATTGGTGAAAAACCCACCATCCTCTTCTCAAGAGGCTTGAAAGGTGGGGTTTCAGTTTGGCAGCTAGGTACAAAGATTGGAATTTCTTGCTAAAATCATATATGTGTACAATATCTTACTTCTGAAATGCAAAACATGTATACATGTGAATGCACCTTTATTTTAAGCAGAAGTAGTGCTTTTCTTCCCCAAGATTTTACAGTGACTATGACAACATGTATTTATAGTTTATAATCAGAAGGACGTTAAAAATCAAGTTATTTTTTTCTATTTTTGTTTTATACTGGAATTTCTTAAACTGGATTGTCTCTGTTCCCTTTTACGGCAGGCAATAGAACCTTGAAAATCTTTAGAGACTTTAATTTCAAAGGAGATATATGTGGTTAGTCTCTACAATTTACTTTTCACTGTTACCTTTGCTTTGATGTTAAAGGTCCTGGAAGGTGACTCAACCAAAAGGGGAGACAGTGACTCCAAGTTGAATAATGGCCAGGTCAAGAGAAGTAGGAAGTGGGGAGAAGAGGGCCTGAGAACCTGAAGCCATGTGGCACTTACCACGTAGGTGACTTTAGACATTTGAACTGCTGGAGCTTCAGTTTCTTCTCTGATCACTTTCCTGATCTGTAGACGTCAAAAGAGGGACTGAGAGGCTCAGGGAGATAAAAGCCTATAAAGAAGCAAGTTGTCAACTCAACACCAAATATCAAGATGAGCGTCCATCGTTCCACTACTTTACAGTGGGTTAATCTTCAACTAAGTCTCCAAAGAGATCTGTTCTTTTTTTTTTTTTTTTGCGGTACGCAGGCCTCTCACTGTTGTGGCCTCTCCCGTTGCGGAGCACAGGCTCCGGACGCGCAGGCTCAGCGGCCATGGCTCACGGGCCCAGCCGCTCCGCGGCATGTGGGATCTTCCCGGACCGGGGCACGAACCCGCGTCCCCTGCATCGGCAGGCGGACTCTCCACAACTGCGCCACCAGGGAAGCCCCAAGTCTCCAAAGAATGATCTGATCCAGGGCAAGTCCCGACATGGTGATGGAAAATCACAAGGACCAGCTGAGCAGGGACCCACTTTGGATGAAGATAATGTGGACATCTGCTCATTGCTAGCTTGAGTTTGTATTTTCAGGTGGAGTCTCTGAAAACCCATTTAACTCTTCCACATTTTTGACACCCTTATTTCCTATACAGGGCCCGTGACACAAGTTTTTAATTTAACTCA
The DNA here is from genome assembly GCF_002837175.3 of Physeter macrocephalus. Classification (NCBI taxonomy): domain Eukaryota; kingdom Metazoa; phylum Chordata; class Mammalia; order Artiodactyla; family Physeteridae; genus Physeter; species Physeter macrocephalus. The sequence continues at coordinate 29,031,749 of NC_041221.1, forward strand.
ACAGATACGGGAAACATATTATTGTTCAGGCAGTGTGCTAGATTATATATATGAAAAGATGACTTGAAACACAGCTATTAATCTCTTTGAACTGGGACAGTTGAAGTGTTATCGGTACAACACAAAACTATTTAATCCTGTCCTTGAAAATAGATGAATTTATTATTTTTCTTTCAAAATATGATCTCTCCGGAACAATAAATCTAGATTTCTAAATTTGGAAACATGATATTTTAGCTTATCTTTAAGAAAGAAGATTGTATTAAAGGAAATTACCCAAATAGAATCTATAGGCCAAGTCAACCGACAATTTCTGCAAGTGGTCGCAAGCCTTTTAAGAAAAAGGTAATTGCAAAATTCGTGGATCTCCATTCAGGTATCATAAATGCCTAAATATTACATATATGTACACATATATGTATCACTATATAAGTTTAATTTAACTTAAAACATCTAACACCTATAAGGAGAAATCGCGCTGTATGCTTGCTTCCGTACAACGTAATTTGTGCTGTGAATGCCCCGGTCTTCACTAAGATGCAATGTTATAAAAATCTAGGTATTTACATGGAAGGGGAATAAAACATTAAGAAGAATTTCCTTTTTCCATTTAAAGGAGGGAACACCAAAGGGCCATTTTAAGACTCTAGAAGTGCCATATAAATCTCCAAAAGAGGTTGTAATGTATTAAATAAAGGTTAACACCAACCACAAGAAGAAAAAAAAAATCATAGAAACGGGGAGAAAATACACTTCCTGGCTCGGAAGCTCTTAAAAGTTCTGAGCCAGGAAACCTTCCGCACCGGGGCGGGGAATCTCTGGCTCTGCAGTGACTCCCTGCTAAGCTCCCCTCAAGTTTTCCCTCCCTCGCGTCTCCATTCCCCGCCTCAGTCCCAAACGTGGGAGCCACAGGAGGATACCAGCACGCCTACCTGGAGTTGTCAGACAGAATCAGCCTCAGATGAGTGTTGATTTTAAATGCCACCACACCTAAAATAGGCCATATTTGCAGGCAAACCCAAGGGATTTCAAACGACGTCCGGAAGCTCATCTTACTAACTAGGGGCCCAGCCGGTAAAAGAACAATAGTAAAATAGAGCCAAGAGCGTGTTCCTTCGCTCGAAGCGATTCGCTGGTGGCGCGCAGGGCCTGCGCCGAGCCTGGGGCTGGAAGCCGGAGCCCCGAAAAGGCGCGCTGCCCCTTTAAAAGGCCGCGCATCTCCGGGCCGGCCTTCCTCCCCGGGGCTCCAGCTGTGATTGACGCTGGGCGGCGAGAGGAGGCGCCTGGCGCTAACAAAAGTCCGGCCCTTGGGCGAGCGGCGCCGGGCCGCGAGTGTCTGCTCGCTCCGGGCACCCGCAACAAGTGGCCGCCGCGCCCTCCCCGGGGAAGCCGCGGGTGCGCAGAGGCGCCCGGAGGAAGCGGCGGAGCCCCGGAGCCCCGGCCGCCCGCGCGGCTCAGCGTCCACCGCAGGGGGATCGGGGCGGGCGGATGGGGACCCGGCGGCGGCGGCGCGGCGAGCCTCTGGGCGGCCCCGGGGCGCGGGCTCTCCGCGGCGCTGCGCCCGCCGGCCCCGAACGCGGATTCTAAGGGCGGCGGCCGCCCCCCGGCCCCACCCGGCGCAGTCGGGGGTGCCAGGAGGGGACGGAGCGCCCCCTCCCACCGGAGTGCGGGGGCCGCCCCCCTCCGGAGATCGGCCCCGGAGCGTGGGGTATGCGCAGCTAAAGGTCCCGTCGGGCGGGCTTTCCTCTGGCGGAGCGCGCAGGCGGTGCGCCCCACCTATGGAGTGTCCAGGGAGACGGCGGGCATGACGGCGGCAGGATGGGCGCGAACAATGGCAAACAGTACGGCAGTGAGGGTGAGTGGGCCGCTAGTCCTCACAACTCCCCAGTCGCGCCCCCCTCCCTTCCCCTCGCCCTCCCGTCTGGGAAGGAAGATTCTCGCACGCTGCCGGGGCGCATCCCCATTTGGCACCCCGTCTGGGCCGTCGTCTTCCCTTTTGGCTCTGAGTCCTTCGGCGCCCAGAGGATGCTTTCCCACCGCGGGGGTCTCTCTAACCAACTTCCCAGGTTGCCTTTGGGACGGCAAGTCCCGAATTGCATTTCTGTTTCTGAAACCATGTGCCTCAGTTTCCCTTCCCTGGGCATCTGGGGTTTCGGATGATGGTTTGGCAGAGGGCGGAAAACGTTTTTGAAAAACAACGCAGTGAAAATTTTCCCAGGCCTTTGTGCACCAGTCCCCGGGACTCTCCTGTAGCAGGAAAAACTTCTGGAAGAAGTTAAGTTTCCATTCTCTGCTCACTGCCGCCGAGCTGACAGCTTCGTAAAACTGACCACCTAGGGGCTGTGTGAAACGAGGAGTGGCGGGGGGCTTTGTCTGGGCTCTCTCGGGGCTCGAGACGGGCAGAGGACCATCTGTTACGTGGGGCTGGAAATTGCACAGAAATATTGCCTGTCAAGTGGGAACTTGGAAGTTGGGGAAACTTTAAACTCCACCTACTCCTAAAAGGATGATGGATATGTGGGTTGGCTTCTCCCTCGCCCCTCCCCAGCCTTTTGCATAGAACCGTAGTGTTGTAACCCGGTTGATTAACTGCATGCCCCTCATATGCATACGGCAAAGGCATTTCCCGCAGTTGAGTACTCAGGAAGGTTTGTCTTTTCGTGAACTTGGCTGGAGGGGAGTGGAAGAGACAGGGTCGGTTTTACAGCCCGCCCCCAGAGGACCGGCGGTTAGAAACGGGGTCCAGCGCCTGAAGACTGGTAGGAATGCAGAATGGCTCTTCAGCCTGTGGTGTTAGGGAGACTCCTATCATCCTCTTCAAAACTTTGAGCTGTGGCCACAGAATGTGGATGCCTCTCCCCGTGTTTGCGTCTGTGTTCCTTCTCAGCAGCTTTGTGGAATTACAGCAGAAACCGACCCTAAAAAACCGTATCCACAAGAACCTTTTGTTTAAATCATTCTTTTCCAGAGCATCATGTTTTGAATTCCACATATATATGTGAAATATATATATTTCCTTATTCTGGGCAGTCATGTGAAAGAGATTTTTTTTCCTGACAACTTCTTTTTTAAAAAGTTAAAAGGTGGTCTTTTTAGAGAGCAACCGTGAAATTATGCCAAAAGAGATTATTGGAGAATCTTGGCCACCCCCCAAAACTTCTTGAAGTTAATGTTTTAAAAAATTGTGGAAAAATGAAAGATTAAGCCTCCTTACTCTGAGTTATTAAAGAAGCTTTCAGGGAGTGAAGTGTGTGCTTGTCTGTTCTGGGTGTGCATACATTATGCTATTTGAACACTGGTGGGGGGAATGGACACCCCAAGAGGAACACAGAGTCACTGCTCTGTGTTGTTCAACAAAACCCCTCACGCTCTTCCTAATCCTATGCAACTTGTTCTTAGATCCCAGCGTTCTCGCATTGTACAGTGTGTGGTGTATGACTACTTCCTGTCTGAACAGTGGAGTTTTCAACCCTTGGGAGAGAAAAGGAGAGACAGAGAACTAATGTTCTCCAGCTGTTATCCGTAAATGCTACCTCTGCATTTTCATTTCAGCTGAAGCGAAATTTTACTGGGATCTGACTTAGATACCCTGTGGACTTTTTATAGGAAAAATCCCTTGGGCTCAGCTGATTCAAGGGGACCAAAAGGAAGCTTTGGGAGGTAACTGAGTTTTGGCTGGAGGGACACGTTGTGTTTAGCGTTCATCAAGTCTCTTCAAGTGCATGGCCATTCCTCTGTGATAGGTGGGGGGAAAATAGAGAAATCGAATAACAAGAGCTTTTCAAAAATCTTTTCTCCCCCCAGTTACAATGGGCCTCTCCTAATATATGTCATTATAATATATGTAATGTATTATGTGGTTATAATATATGTAGTTGGGTATGGTCAGCTTTATTACATTGTGCCATTGGATGGTAAAAATCTATGCAGATAAGCCTTTTGGAATTTGATGTGTTAGTGCCACAGCAAATCCTTATCTAAATCTCTTATCTAAAATGTCAACTTTCAAAGAAAGTGAAAGCAACCCCTAGACATAGTATTTCTATTATCAAAGCAGACTGAGAATTAAGAGAGTTTCACAGGTTTAGTGCAAATTAGGTGTGGTGTATTTCAAATTATCAACAAATGCATATCCTACAGAATGGCTCAGTGAGAGATCCCCCAACTATAAAACATTGGTGTTTGTGTATACTTTAAAAAACTGTAACTTCAGTATATTTTGCTTACTAGTGGAGCTGACACCACCATGTAAATGGCCCTGAAATTTTACAGATTTTGTTGTGAATTATTAGAACTTTCAAAACTTCAGTATTTCATCTGTAAATCTCACTTTCTCGTGCCCCTGGAAAATATCTTTTTTATTAAAAAAAAATATTCCTAAGACTTACCTTAGCAGGTGCAGTGGGACAGAGGCTTCCTACTTCTGCATCATTCCAGGTCCCGAAGCATCACGTGGGAGCTTGTCAGAAATGCAGAATCTGAACCACTTATCACATGCATGTTAAAAGCTCGAGGCAGTTCTGGTATGGGATGCAAAGCATTGATTTGAGAGTCTAGAAATTTGATTCCAGCTTCTGCTTAGCTACTGTGACCTCGCTCAGTTGTCCCCAAATCTTAACGTCTTTCTTCTATAGAGTGAGAATTTTTTTTTTTTGTTGGCTTTATTTGTCATGCTCATCCTTGAGCATGCCGTCCTTCATTTTAGTTTGCTCTTATAATGCCTTAATGGACCACTTAACAGAGATTCGCCTTGGGGGAAGACATGTTATAATAAATAGGGAAGTTAAGACTATTATTGTCCTGAAATCTGTAGATGCCCCAATCCCTTTGTTATCTCCTTTACCCTCATCTCTATCTACCTTACTCATTTCCACTTCCTCTCTTAACTCAATCAGTCTCTGCTTTTTCTCCTGAGATTAAAGTTATGTGTTTATCAATATTGGGTGTTTCCAGTGTTTTGTTTTCCTAAATACTTAGTGAACGTTCAGGTTAATGATTTAGTTCGCAGCCTTTAGACAGACTTGGATTTTGCTCCAGGAAAAAGTTGCCACACCACTGCTGATGTTCAGCTTTCTCGAAATATAAGCGAATGTCTAAATGATTATTACGTTCCGGTAAACTCTTATTATGGAGGGCTGATTTTTTTCTCTTTGTCTTCTTTCATAAAATTTAAGTTACAGCCCATGTGTAGAAATCTGGAGAATAAGCTGGGGTGATTCAAAGCCATTAGAACCATTAGCTTTGACTCCAGTTAAACTAAATAAACAAATCTCTCTGTTCAAGTAGTGAGAGAGGAGCTGCTTTTCCTGCCTTTTAAGGTTTCCAGCCTCACCCTCACTTACTCAGTGGTTTCGTTGTTATGTTTATTCTACTCCAGCAGGGCTGAGTCTGTCGTCCTCACACTGTTAACAGCTCCTTTGTAACATCCTGCCTGTCGTTGAATTGGAGCTGCTGAGGCCTTGTGATGGGGCTTGACCTTGGTAGCTCTGCTGCTGTATCAACGCCCCGAGTCCCTTTTCACCATCTCAGATCTGTGCTTCTCAGATATGTTGCCTGGGAGCATAAATCATCACCAATCCATCACCACTTCAGGAAGCATATCTTGAAAGAATAATAACGATGGCAAGGAACATTTATTGAATGCTTACTTTGTCCAAGCATGATCCTGAGCCCTTCACGTACACTGACTTTTGCTGTTACCGCCGAGTCCAAGCTCACTCAGCTCGCCGCACGACAGGCCAATAAATCGGGAGACGAGGTATTGAGGGAATAGCAACTTTATTCGGAAAGCCGGGCGTCCAAGAAGATGGCAGACTAGGGTCCCAGAGTACCATCTTGTGGGGTCTGGATGCTAGTTTCTTTTATAGAGCAGAGAGTGGGAGGAGGTGAGGAAGTAAAATAAAAAGGCCATAAGTCTTGCCAAACATCTCCTGGTTTGGCCAGCTTCAGGGAGGGGATGTTACTTCTTTCTTGCAGCCATTCACAGGTGGCCAGAATGTTTCCCTGTGAACTGAACAAAGACACTTGTTTAACATTTAGGCAGAGGGGCAGGGTTCCCTGAGGGGGGCCATTAGGTATGTCAATAGCTATAGACAACATCCTCTTAGTGACTATAGTAACAAAAAGCAACGGGAGAGCAAAGGTTAAAGTAAAAGAAACAGATCCAACTCGGAGTCAGATTTTGTTCTTCCCTGTTACAGTATAATTCTCATGACAATCCTGATCCTATGGGGCAGGTGTTCCTATGTCTCCATTTTACTGATGAGGAAACAGAGGTGCAGAGAGGATGATCATTTTCCCAAGATCCTACAGGTAGCATAGGTGGAATTGGGACTCAGGGCCAAGTCTGTCTAAGCCCAGAGTTACTTATTCATTCTTTCATTCAACCAATATATGTTGACTTCTTATTTCCTACCATGTGCCAGGAACTCCTCTAGATTCTTGGAATACAACAGTAAACAGATAAAGATCCTGTCCTGGTCAGTCTTATCTTCATCTGTGTGCATGTGTCCACGTGTGTTGGGAGGGAGGTGAAATGGAACAGCTAACGTGTGCACACAGGCAGTCATTTAGTAAACCACATGGTAAGTTCTAAGGGGCTGAGTCTCTGCATAAAGAAAATTGTCGGGCTTCCCTGGTGGTGCAGTGGTTGAGAGTCCGCCTGCCGATGCAGGGGACGCGGGTTCGTGCCCCAGTCCGGGAAGATCCCACATGCCGCGGAGCGGCTGGGCCCGTGAGCCATGGCCGCTGAGCCTGCGCGTCCGGAGCCTGTGCTCTGCAACGGGAGAGGCCACAACAGTGAGAGGCCCACGTACCGCAAAAAAAAAACTTGGATTTTGCTCCAGGAAAAAGTTGCCACACCACTGCTGATGTTCAGCTTTCTCGAAATATAAGCGAATGTCTAAATGATTATTACGTTCCGGTAAACTCTTATTATGGAGGGCTGATTTTTTTCTCTTTGTCTTCTTTCATAAAATTTAAGTTACAGCCCATGTGTAGAAATCTGGAGAATAAGCTGGGGTGATTCAAAGCCATTAGAACCATTAGCTTTGACTCCAGTTAAACTAAATAAACAAATCTCTCTGTTCAAGTAGTGAGAGAGGAGCTGCTTTTCCTGCCTTTTAAGGTTTCCAGCCTCACCCTCACTTACTCAGTGGTTTCGTTGTTATGTTTATTCTACTCCAGCAGGGCTGAGTCTGTCGTCCTCACACTGTTAACAGCTCCTTTGTAACATCCTGCCTGTCGTTGAATTGGAGCTGCTGAGGCCTTGTGATGGGGCTTGACCTTGGTAGCTCTGCTGCTGTATCAACGCCCTGAGTCCCTTTTCACCATCTCAGATCTGTGCTTCTCAGATATGTTGCCTGGGAGCATAAATCATCACCAATCCATCACCACTTCAGGAAGCATATCTTGAAAGAATAATAACGATGGCAAGGAACATTTATTGAATGCTTACTTTGTCCAAGCATGATCCTGAGCCCTTCACGTACACTGACTTTTGCTGTTACCGCCGAGTCCAAGCTCACTCAGCTCGCCGCACGACAGGCCAATAAATCGGGAGACGAGGTATTGAGGGAATAGCAACTTTATTCGGAAAGCCGGGCGTCCAAGAAGATGGCAGACTAGGGTCCCAGAGTACCATCTTGTGGGGTCTGGATGCTAGTTTCTTTTATAGAGCAGAGAGTGGGAGGAGGTGAGGAAGTAAAATAAAAAGGCCATAAGTCTTGCCAAACATCTCCTGGTTTGGCCAGCTTCAGGGAGGGGATGTTACTTCTTTCTTGCAGCCATTCACAGGTGGCCAGAATGTTTCCCTGTGAACTGAACAAAGACACTTGTTTAACATTTAGGCAGAGGGGCAGGGTTCCCTGAGGGGGGCCATTAGGTATGCCAATAGCTATAGACAACATCCTCTTAGTGACTATAGTAACAAAAAGCAACGGGAGAGCAAAGGTTAAAGTAAAAGAAACAGATCCAACTCGGAGTCAGATTTTGTTCTTCCCTGTTACAGTATAATTCTCATGACAATCCTGATCCTATGGGGCAGGTGTTCCTATGTCTCCATTTTACTGATGAGGAAACAGAGGTGCAGAGAGGATGATCATTTTCCCAAGATCCTACAGGTAGCATAGGTGGAATTGGGACTCAGGGCCAAGTCTGTCTAAGCCCAGAGTTACTTATTCATTCTTTCATTCAACCAATATATGTTGACTTCTTATTTCCTACCATGTGCCAGGAACTCCTCTAGATTCTTGGAATACAACAGTAAACAGATAAAGATCCTGTCCTGGTCAGTCATATCTTCATCTGTGTGCATGTGTCCACGTGTGTTGGGAGGGAGGTGAAATGGAACAGCTAACGTGTGCACACAGGCAGTCATTTAGTAAACCACATGGTAAGTTCTAAGGGGCTGAGTCTCTGCATAAAGAAAATTGTCGGGCTTCCCTGGTGGTGCAGTGGTTGAGAGTCCGCCTGCCGATGCAGGGGACGCGGGTTTGTGCCCCAGTCCGGGAAGATCCCACATGCCGCGGAGCGGCTGGGCCCGTGAGCCATGGCCGCTGAGCCTGCGCGTCCGGAGCCTGTGCTCTGCAACGGGAGAGGCCACAACAGTGAGAGGCCCACGTACCGCAAAAAAAAAAAAAAAAAAAAGAAAATTGTCAAGTTAAGACTGATGGGGGAACTTCCTGGTGGTCCAGTGGTTAAGACTTTGCCTTCCAATGCAGGGGGTGCCGGTTTCATCCCTGGTTGGGGAGCTAAGATCCCACATGCCTCCTGGCCAAAAAACCTAAAACATAAAAAACAGAAGCAATATTGTAACAAGTTCAATAAAGACTTAAAAAAAGTGGTCCACATCTAAAAACTCTTTAAAAAAAAAAAAAGGCTGATGGGAGTTGAGAAGAGAAGGGTGTGGCAATTTTAATTAGCGGAGTCACTGTGGGCCTTATGGAAAAATTGGCGTTTAGACTGAAACTGAAGAGAAGTGAGGGACTAAGCCCTGAGGATCCATGCAGCATGTTGACTGTTCCTTTCAACCACTGTGTTCTATCAAAGTGAATACTCTTTATGTGGAGGGCTTGCATCATCCTTTTATGCAAGTGTAAAAGTGTAACATCATCAGTCTTCTGTAAGTAGTCAGCTAGAGTGGAACAGAGTTAGTCTGGCCACTGGGCATATTTTTTGCCTAGAGTCTTTACAAATATGTTTTATCCAATGGTATTCTAGCAGATGGTTTGTGACTGCTTTTGTAGGGAGGGGAGGGCGAGCCTAGGAAATGCCCTTCATTCTGCAACCAGTAGATGTTGCCTGACTTACTGGATGTGTGACTGCCCACCCGAAGATCTCTCCAAAGGTCTCTGTAATTCTTAGATGGATGTAGCTCTTTATCTAATGCCTCCAGTAAAAAAATTCATTCTGATGAAAATCAGAAGATACATGATAGTGATTCCACTGTTTGGCTCAAATCAAAGCATTAGTGAAGCTATCAGTACCATTTTTGGTCTGACAGTGTTTTCAGAGATTTGAGGAATCTTTTTGCATATTTAAAACAGAGAAGGAGAAGAGAGGTAACTTCGTTCTCCTTAAGAATCGACTCACCTCAACTTTGTATCAGCTCTCTCTGCCTTTTGAAACAGAATGAATTCTGGGTTGATTTTGAGTAATTGATAATTACTTTTACCCTTAGCCCTTATTGAGTGGTGTGTCTGGAAGTTGATTAGACTACTTGGCTTGGCTCTTTGACTGATGGAAACTCGTAGATATCACGCACCATGGCATTTGGAATGTAGTAAAATATGTGACAGTATCTTGAATAAAATCTAGAGTGAATTAATTCTCTGAATAATGACTAAGGGGGTAAATGAAGTTTAGAAACTTAATACCTTAAAAAATAATATTTGAAGAGCTGTCATGATGAAGGTTAAATTTCAGAGGAGTGCTGAGCAAAGACCAAGATATGTAAGTTACTAGCACATAGGTAGATTTGACTCAGTCTGAGGAAGAGCTGATGATAAGAGCTGCCCACATCTGAGACTGGCTGCCTAATGAGGAAGTGAGTCCTCCCACATGAAAGGGGGATCACAGTAAAGATTGTTGTGCTAGAGATTTCTGCATCAACTAAGGGGTCTACCATAGGACCGGACACCAAGATCCCTAGCAAACAATTTGCCGTGTGCAGTTATTTATTTATTTTTTTAATTGAAGTATGATTGATTTACAGTGTTGTGTTAGTTTCAGGTGTACAGCAAAGTGATTCAATTATACATACATACATATCTATTTTTTTCAGATTCTTTTCCATTATAGGTTATTACAAAATAGTTCCCTGTGCTCTGCAGTAGGTCCTTGTTGGTTACCTATTTTATATAGAGTAGTGTGTATATGTTAATCCCCAATTCCCAATTTATCCCTCCCCCCTTTCCCATTTGGTGACCATAAATTTGTTTTCTGTGTCTGTGGGTTGCCGTTATGTTTGATGAAGGGTTATTGTTTGATTTGAACTCATATTGCTACTTGCCCCCCTTAATACATTTCTATCCTTGTAGTTGTTGAAAAGTACTATCCCCACTTCCTCTAGGTTAATTTTCTCTCTCTGTTACATGTATGTGTTTATGTCTTTGTAGATATATTTAGATATTAATTGGAAAATCAACTGATTTTATTTGTTTCCCTGCCTTCGGTGGTACATAATCTCCTGAACCAAAAATTGGGTTTGATAAATGACATGTCCTATTTTCAGTGCAGTAATGGATACGGACTCTGCCTACTGTGCCTTTTATTATGACCCTAAAACAGGTAGATCTCCTGAAGGTGAAGCAAGTCCCTGAATTGTGCTTGTGTTGCCTATCTTGAATTAATGTTTTAACTTTGTTGATAAGATTTAATTGGCATCATCGGTTGGTGACATCTGATCAGAAGCTACACATTGACTAGAACCTCACAAAGACATCCTCTTTCTCAAGGAGCCCTGACTCCTTTTTGTTCAGCATCATGTCTTCTGTGCATGAGCTAGACAGGCAGTTCTGCCATGTGGTGATAAAGCCCATATCTGCTGAACTTTCCCAGAATGCAGCTTTTTTTGGGGGTTTGGTTACAGAAATTTAGACTTCTTCTTCCATCTACTCACTGCGTTAAATCTCTAGATAGAATAAGACTTTTGCTTTAAGGAAGTTCAGTATCTAACTGAAAAGCTAGGCAGGGAGGCCAGTGATTTCAGAACAAGATGATAAATGCTGATTCACAGAGGGACCCTACTTTTCTGACGTGCTAAGTGTGAATGTAGGTGAGTGATAAGTGGAAAGTGGGCATAAGACCAGAGCAGCTCTAAATAATGACAGCACTGGACAATAGCTGCAACTCCCCAAACATCTAAAGGATGCACATATTTTCTAAAACAACGACAACAATAACAACATATACACACCACTATATATAAAATAGATAACAAGGACCTACTATATATAGCACAGGGAACTATACTCAATATTTTGTAATAACCTATAAGGGAAGAGAATCTGAAGAAGAATATATATATATATACATACATTATATAATATAAATTATATGCATATATAGATATAACTGAATCAGAGTGCTGTATGCCTGAAACTAACACGATATTATAAATCAGCTATACTTCAATTAAAAAAAGAAAACAGGGGCTTCCCTGGTGGCGCAGTGGTTGAGAGTCCGCCTGCCGAGGCAGGGGACACGGGTTCGTGCCCCGGTCCGGGAAGATCCCACGTGCCGCGGAGCGGCTGGGCCCGTGAGCCATGGCCGCTGAGCCTGCGCGTCCGGAGCCTGTGCTCCGCAACGGGAGAGGCCACAAGAGTGAGAGGCCGGCGTACCACAAAACAACAACAACAACAACAACAAAAAAACAGGTAAATTGGAGAGGGAGTCACACTCTTGGGAGAAACTAAACCTTTTGTTAGGAGTCTTTCCCTAATTGTTCCCGAAAATCTTCATGTTTTTATTCCATGGGAAGTGGTTCTTGTGGGACCTGTAAGCGAGGACCTTGGGAGGCTTCAGAGGAGAGGCAGGAGCATCTGACCAGACTAGGTCCTCACCACACCTGTATCCTGCAACCAAGGAGAACGGGAGCCTGCAGGAAGATGCTTTTTTTTTTTGCGGTGCGCGGGCCTCTCACTGTTGTGGCCTCTCCCCTTGCGGAGCACAGGCTCCGGGCGCGCAGGCTCAGCGGCCACGGCTCACGGGCCCAGCCGCTCCGCGGCACGTGGGATCCTCCCGGACCGGGGCACGAACCCGTGTCCCCTGCATCGGCAGGCGGACTCTCAACCACTGCGCCACCAGGGAAGCCCGGCAGATGCTTTTTAAATGTGTTAGTTCATACCCCAAAGACGTACAACTTTCAAACTTCTGACACGAATGATTATGAACCATCTCTTAATTTTCCTGAGTAATAAAATCTAAACACGTGGTCACCATTCTCCCCGTTCCCTGGGTGAAGGAGTGTCGACTTTGTCTGGAGCCGTAAATCTTTATTCGGTTGTGCATTAGATATGCTCACTCTATCAATCCCTATTTAACTTCTAAACCAGTAACAAAATGAAAAACAGTTGTTAACACCACACGAACTCATAATTGTAACTTTAGAAGCCTTGAGCAACGTGTAGAAATGTTATTAAAACATTTTTTTGTTTGCTACCCTTTCTGTGGTAAATTCCTGTGCTGCATTTTCCAAGCAGATGTAGCAGTGGAAAAGGAATCAGAATTTCTAGAGAAAAATTTCAGGAATTTTTCTTCTGCTCATGGATTGACCTTCTGGCTGCGAGTCACCCACTTTTTGGCAAGGCGGAGAAGTCAGGAAAAGGCTCCTTGTATGTGCAGTTGAACCTTTGACCCGATGGAGTACTCGAATCTCAGGAGCCTCTGGGTTAGGTCCAAGTCTAAGGCCAGGTCTTCCACAGTCCAGCTGTCAGAGGGGGCTCAGACCACAGGGAGAGGAAGAACAGGTATGAGACTGAGGGTGGAGCGGAAGAAACATAAATAAGGGGAGAGGGAAGAAGAGGAGAAATTCAGAGAGAACTGCTGTTAGGACACCGATTGCCCTCTACCGTAAAGAATGGAATCACTGGTCTACTCAGTGCTCTTTTCTTACAAATATCTTAGCTCAACGAACAAAAACAATTACTAATAGATACTTGGTAGGCTTGGCTGTTGCCAAGTTTACTGTATTTTTGGTCATTTCAGTAATAGTGACAATTATTGAGCACTTAGTAGATGCTACTTCCCTCTCCGAGCATGTTACACACACTCATTCCTGTAGTTCAAGGCAGCCAGGGATGCGGGCACAGATCATCCCATTTTGCAGCTTGCCAACACAGGAGCTTCGAGGCAAGGCGGGCTGACTGCCCAGGGCACAGAGCTGGTGGTGAGTGGTCCAGTCCGGTCTGAAATCCCTGTGGCTGTGCTGGCTTTTGTGTCCCTCTCCGCTGTGCCCCTGACCGCCTCCTGCCTGGGCATGTCAGTTGCAGCCAGAGTCTTTCCTGATCTTTGTTTTGTTTGTGTGTTTCAAAGGATTGCAGGGACTGCAAAGTAGCCCGTTAAAAATGAAAGTGACAGTTTTATGTATGGATGAGGTGAGCAAAAATGAAAGACATCTTTGGAAGGAAACTTTCAACTCACTTTACCTGGCTCTCCCAAGGGCCAATTAACTGCTCATCAGGCACCAATCTGCTGACAAATTGGCAGGCTGACTAGTGTCTCTGAGAATGGCAGCCTGTAAAATAATAAGCATATTCTGTAGAGTCTTCAGGGCGCCTAGTAGAGCTGGGAGGCTGTCCCACTTCGCCCCAGAGCGTTAGCAAATTGTCTTGGTGCGGGGATAGCTTGTGACCTGGGACGGCCGGCCACCTGCTCACGAACAAAAGCTAAGGGAGGACTGAAAGAGGTGCGCACATTTTCCTTCCTAAATAGTTTATAAGTTATATCTTGTATTTCCCTCTGGTTTCAAAAGTACGGATTTGAAACAGCCATTAATGTGGGGAATTATTCCAATATGTATTTGCCTTTATCTTTGCTAGCCCCTGGGAGACTTCTCCATGAGTATGTCTAGGAAATTGCTTTGGAAGCTATAAAGCGTTTCAGAAATTAATCTCATTTATCATCACAGGTACTGTGGGAGGGGTGTCTGCCATGATCCCCAGTTTGTAGATGAGGAAACTGAGGCCTTGGCAGGTTAAATGATTTGCCTTGATTTTACAGTTGAGAATAGATGGGGTCATTCCGATTCTAAATTTAGTACACTTTCCATCATAATATGGCTTCCCTTAAAATGCTACGAGAAAAAAGAATATAATCATGCTAGGGTATTCTCACCAGGCATCTGTGATAGTATTTTAAATTGCTTGCACCCAAGGATGAAAGTGGGGGTCTGCAAGCATCCATCCTGTCCTTTAATTGCTTTTGGAGCTCTAGTATTGATGGAAGCAGAGAAGCCTGCTCCCTCTTGGTCATCTCAGGCCACAGAGCTGTGCCTGCTCACGGGAGCAGCCTTGCAGTGGTAAGATTATTATAATGAGAATGCAGAGTGAATTGTTAGATAAATATTCAGGACAAGATGACCTTGTTTGTTAGGGTGTCACTTGCTAGCTGATAAAACTCAGCTGGGGCTGTGAGGGGTGTTTCCTTCTGAAAGCTTCTGCTCTAGATGCGTAGAGAAAGTTACTCCACTTTTGGGAGGATCAGAGAATCAACTCTAAAATTGGGGCCAATCAGCATCCCTGGAGTCCTTATTATCTTCAGTCTTCTGGTTTCCTTTGCTGTTGAAGAACCACGTTGTTCAGAGGTCTTTGGAAGTGTTTAGGTCCTGGACAAGCCCTTTAGGGTGAGTTGCTATCAGAGGTCACTGAGGTTCTGATGTTGTTGTGATAGAAATCCACAGTGTCATTTCGCCTTTAATTGCTTTACTTTCCACTCATTGTCCTCTGGTTTACTGTCTGTTTTTTTTTCTTCTTTTTCTTGTTCCTGTGTATTTATTTATTGCTCATCCTACCACATGCTTACCCAACATGACTGTAACCCTGTTCACGTGTTAGGTCCTTAATATATTTTTGTTAAACAAATACATGAGGATGAATCTGTAGCCATGATCTTTATTGGATCTAAAAAAGCCTATGAAAACCTTATTATATTTTCAGTGAACTTTTCTTAGACTTGAACATTTTACTCTTAAAAGGAAGTTTCTCTGGGCATGTTTTCTTCTGAGGATATTCTAACTTGGACTTTTATTTTGAACAATGTGGGTCTATCTTATGGATGAAAATAGCTTGTGTACTTAAGGAAAAATGAAATATGTATTTTTTAGCATTGCTGAAAACAATTGCAGAAGACATTTCAACTTCACTGATTTACAGTATTGTGGACTTAATTATTTTCAATGAGTATTGAGTAGAATGCTACTGTCTATTTTTTATTGCAGATTGTATTGTTTGGTAATATTTGTTTCAGCTGCTTTGGAAATTGAGTTTACGTGACAATTTAAGTAAATCTAGAAAGCATTTAAAAATTGATCTCTAAATTAATAAATTACTCCTTTGGCTCTGTTCTCTTCTCTGGATTAAAGGGTTATAGCATTATGAATCCTTTTAAACTTATATATTCATCTACTTCATGCTGGGGGCTCTGCATCTTTATTTTTCTTCTTTTTATTATGCAAAATATAAAAGTTATTAGATGTGTCTGGTATGATTGGAATGGTTTCTAGTAGGTCTTCTGTTTCTGGCTTCCCTCCTTACTAAAATCAGAAGTGAAATAATCAATTTCAGAAAAAAAAAACCATTATTGAGCTGTAGTGTGTGTATGTGTATACATACATGAGATTATTTAAATAACCCTTTTCTATAAATTCAGCAAAATCCATTATTCTTCACATCTGTTTTTTTCTGTAAATGAAGAGAAATATGTAATCTATAAGGAATTAAAAAATACAATTAAAATTAAAGTACCATTTTTTTTAATAGTATGGTATCTGTTAGAGGAACAGCTTTAGACAAAGGGCCACCATAAGAATCAAACTAAAGAAGGGGCAAATAGTCCAACACACGAGCTTTCTGAGATGGAACTTGGGATAGAGGTATCTGTAGTTTATGAACAGACTTGAAATGGTTCTGTGACATGATATCCGCTTGGAACTGTATGTTTTAGTTTGTTTGTTTACCTGAATATGTGTTCAGCTCAGATGAGTGGATATAATCTCTGTTGGTGAGAATTGTACTCCGCGTGGCACTGAGCCTGGTTGACATTTGTTTTGAAGTGCCAGAGCGTAAATTCAGATTCACAGGCAGCATACAAACACTCATTTTTGTCTTTTGGTTTTTCATTTTAAAGATCAACAGCTGCTCCGTTGGTTGGAAAGATTTATGTAGCCCCATTTGGACAATGTATATTGTGGAGACTACTATGAAAATAAATTTCAAGACATGACATTTCTGTCCTGAACAGCTTACTTTTCACATCTCATTTTGCATCCACTTTGCCTTCTTAATTATATTTTAATACTTTTCTCTATTTTCCATCTCTCCCAAAGAAAGACCTCTCCTGTTGATCACCCTGTGAGCTTGTTTTGAGAGACAGTATTTCCTTGGGGAGCCTTTCTCCATTCCTGAAGCCACAACATGAACTGAGCAATAAAAAGCCAATTCCCTCCCCTTGGTTGTGCTTCAAATAGTCATTTCTTTGATACAGGCTAATAAAAACAGGAAAAGGATCATTTTTAAATGCTTTGGTTGGGGTTGCTTTACTTCCAATAAGGAAAATTGCCTCACAAGGGGGAGCATGGGTAATGAAGTTACAACTAACTGAGTAATTGTATTCAGTCTAACGTCAAAATCTCCAAGCTGCTGCCTGCAAATCTAATTTAATCGTGGGATTGCTGTGTGTCCACTGTGGTGTGTAGATTTGAATTTGCTGCTGTTGATCAGCTCCTCACAGTTAATGGAGTGAATTTCAAATGCTCCTGGAGAGGTTTGATATGTGTGGGGATTTTTCCTTCACAATCTTTGTAAGCCTGGAGGTAGGTAACAAAAGGGCTTTGAGGGTAGACCAAGAATGAAACATGTAATAGAATCTTGGATGTGTTCATGGTGAAATTGACCACAGATCAGCTGACAGTGAAAGAGACTGAGACAAAGAAATGAGAGAGTTTGGTTAAGGTCATACAGAGTCCAGGTGTTTCTTTTAAATCCATTTCTTTCTTACCATGCTTCATGCCCTTTTTTTTCTTGCTTTCAGAAGATTTAAGGTGAATGTAGTGGCTGTTTTCCTTCTCTGTGCAGTTAGCCCCTCCGGGACTGACTCTCTCATACCCCCAGCATGGCTCAGGGCTTCTCCGGAAATTACTCTAACTCAGGGCAAGGGAGCAGCCCCCATCGAATGACTTTTTGAGGCGGGGGTACAATTTGGGACAACTCTGAAGAGCCATCTTTGGTCCGGAACTCCAGTTGGCTGAGTGTCCTATATTGCCCCTGCATCACAGACCAAATTCTGTCTCTGTCTGCCTTCTCCCTTGCCTTTCCTAAGTGTGATGCCATGGGTACTTCCCAGTAAAGCACCCGTACTTCAAATCATATCAGAGACTGTATTTACTGGGGAAACCAATATAAGACAACGGAGAAGCTGAATACGATGCTATTCTGGCAGTGGTCAAGGGCAGGATGCCACTGCTGGGAAAATCATCTCTCTGGGAATCCTGGCTGTTCTTAAAAGGGAGCCTTCATCTGACAGTTAAGAGACATGAATGGATTTTTGCTTGGGGACCTAGTCTAATCCTTTCATTGTATAGATTTAGGAAATAAAGCCCCATGCACTAAAGTAACTTGACCAAAAGTACATAGCTAGTTGGCAAAAGAGCAAAAACAGGCTTATAGTTCCAGGTGCTGTTTTTGAAGAGCCGTATTGGAATTTGTTCGGAGTTGTTTTGCTGCCGTAACTCAGAATTGACTGCAGATGGGTCTAGAGACCATTTATCTGTCTGATCCGTTTGTTCAACTCTGGCACTGAAGTCAGACATCTCAATAATTTCTCCGTGGTTCTATTTTGCTGCTTGTCTACTATTCTTTGAAGAGTGATCTCTGAAGCTCACCACAGTTGGTAGTTGAATGGTGAAGAAGAAATGGCGAAGTAGAAACAGATGGTCATAGTTATTACTGCCTGAGATCAGCGTTTTGTGATACTGGCTATTAAGAGAATTGGGAAATTGGCAAGGCTTATTACATGATAGGCCGGTGGCAAGTACAGACTCAATTAGGTGGATGAAACATGCAGGGGTGGGTTGAAAGAATCATAAGCAAAATGAAAAATGATGACAAATTAATATTTAGTCTCCTGATCATCCTAAATAGTTTATTAGTCATTTTATTATGCTCAAATAATGTTCCGTTGAGATTATCAAAAGACTGTAAGCTCAGAGTCACTGTGGTCCTGAGAAATTTGGAAGGAATTGAAAAACAAATTATTAGTTTGTTATTATCACTACTACAACGATCCAGATTTTATATAGTTTCCTTGGCATAATTAAACAGCTACTCTCAGAAAATATTCTTCGACTCCTATCGTCTGTAAATTAAGTAGAAATTTATTTTCTTTGGTACTCAAGGCCCTGTGTGTGCTTAGACAGATTCCCTCTCTGGCTTTCTCTCAGGATGCTCTTCTCTGTGTACTCCGTACCCTGGCTAAGCTGCGAAGCTCAGTGTTCCCCAACCGTATCTTTTATTTTCCTAGATTTGTGTCTTGTGTTTTCCTGGACTTTTCTTTCTATTTGATTACCAGTCAAGTCCTGCTCAGTTCAGGCCCAAGTCAATGTTAA
Organism: Physeter macrocephalus; assembly: GCF_002837175.3. Lineage (NCBI taxonomy): Eukaryota > Metazoa > Chordata > Mammalia > Artiodactyla > Physeteridae > Physeter > Physeter macrocephalus. The sequence goes on from NC_041221.1 coordinate 29,050,569, forward strand.
CTTCTTACAATAAAAGTGTCTTTGATTTCCCTTAGATATATCCTTGTCCTTAATGCTTATTAACCCCTTACTTTGAGGGAATATGTCAGGTGCTCTCAGCTGGATTTGCTTTTTCTTCCCTCTGATCCACTGTGGCATTTTATTTGTATGGAATTTTTCTGTCCTTCTTTGCATTTAGCTACTTGCATCTCTCTAATCCAGTAAATCTTTGTAGGTATCCATGTACCAGAATCTGTGCTCGGTTTTGAGGGGTAAAAAATATAAGAAATTGTTCTTGATTCAGGGACCTGCAGTCTAGTAGATGGAATAAGGTACTGAAAGAGCCATGGATGGCAAAACTAAAGCATGCGATGGGGGACAGACCTGTCTGTGGTGAGCTTTAGCTGGGGAGGTTCACAAGGACTTCTTATCTGAGGTGACCTTGAACTGGGTCTGCAAAAATGAGTCAGGGCTTGCCAGGCAAGGCTATTAGGGAGGGAATGAGAGAAGGTCAGGCAAGGAGGCAGGAACCAGTGGGTCAGCTACGAGGGGAGGAGAGGATGATCTGAGTTCAGCCCCGTACCTGGAGTAGTAGACTGGTGCACATGGCTGTGAAAGCAGCGCGAGGCCCTGTGAATGAAAGGAGGGCGCATCAGTGCTTAGCAAAGGCAGCCGGCCTGGGACAGATTTAGAGAGATTGCTGGTCAGGCACATAGATTCCTCTTCTCTACTCCTTGCGAAGGGAGTGCCATTAATATAATTCCTGGCCTGGTAAATACTTACCTGGTTGGTAAATCTGGAAGGCATAAAGTCGACATCTGAGCTCCATTCTGTTTTCCTCTTGGGGGAAGCTCTTCTGCCCAGAAGTAGACTGGCTTTGGTCTCATACTTGCCAACACTTGGATTCAGTATTAGCCACTTGGCTGTAGACCTAAAACTATATACAGCCTCTGAACTAGAGTTCCTGGAAATAAAGGAGCCATCTTCCTCTCTCTGCCACTCCTCTTTTCTGATTTCCTCAGTCTGTTTTGAATCTGACTGGGAGAGAAGGGTGCTATTCCTGGAGCCCCATCAAGACCCCAACAGTAGTATCCGTAGGAGGGAGGAAGAACGGCTAAGTGAGGGCAGGTGAAAGCTTGAATTATAGCGGGGACATAATGACTGAGGAAGAAGGTGTGGGTTTGAGCAGTGGAAAGAAGGTAGAAGAACTTGGGGACTCATTGGCTGAAGGGGATGAATGAGATGGAAGGTTCTAGAAAGACTCCGCCTTCTGTTTTGGGTGCTTGGGGGCTACATTAGCTCACAGACCTTATGTTCTGATTGACCTGAGTTTCCCCGAATTGGTTCTGGAGGCCAGGACAGTTAATTTGGTCTTTGATCTCTCCTCTTGTCATCACCACCCAGGATCTGAAGGAATTTTTCAGGGACTGATACACTTGGGCATTTGCTCATCTAAATTGTTCAGTTCCTTTATTAATTCATTTAGCCAGCAGATATTTATTAATCTCTATCTGTCAGGCCCGGGCATGGCCCGCCCATGAGATATAGAGGTGAATAAAACATTCGCGCTTGTTCTCTGCAGACTCAGGGTCTGGTGAGGAAGTCAGAGCATACAGTAGGGGGTTACTGGTTAAGCAGCTTTGGAGCCAAACAGCCCGAGTTAGAATCTGGATCCCACTACTTGCAAGACAGGGGACCTCATGAGAACCTCGTTTTTAAGGGAGTTAAGTTGGTGTCTCCCTCAAATAGCTGCTTCACAGTATTTGTAACTTCTCCTCATTTGGCCCAGTAAACTGGTGGGATTGGCTTTGAATAAATTCTTCCAGAAACTTAGAAAATTGAAAAAAAAATTGCTTTTGGAATTCATTTTTTAAAACAGGAAATTCCTGTCTAAAGCTAGAAGAAGTTGTCACAGGAGCAGCATAAGTTATGCTCTATTTATCCCTCTTTTGGACGATCCCTTTAGATCAGCACTTGATGGAGGGAAGCTAGAATGTGGTTTATTTTTTGGTAAAGTTTTCATTTTTGAGTTCTAATTGTATGAAGGATTTGAAAAAGAGTTGAGCTGTTTTTTTATTATGGCAAATCTGGTTATTCCTGTGAAGTAGAGAGATCCAGTGTTTGTGTGATTTGAAGATAGACCTGGTATTAATAGGGGGTAATATTCTTTTTTTAATTGAAGTATGGTTAATTTACAACGTTGTGTTAGTTTCAGGTGTACAGCAAAGTGATTCTGATTCTTTTCCATTATGGGTTATTACAAGATATTGAATATAGTTCCCTGTGCTATACAGTAGGTCATCGTTCTTTGCCTATTTTGTATATATAGTAGTGTACGTTAATCCCAAACTCCTAATTTATCTCCCCCACCCCGGCTGTCTCCTTTGGTAACCGTAAGTTTGCTTTCTATGTCTGGGAGTCTTTTTCTGTTTTGTAAATAAGTTCAGGGGGTAACACTCTGATTTGTAGTTTTCTCTGCCATTTCATACAGTGATGGACATTTTCATGGTTCTAAAACTGGAGGAAAAATCCCATTGTTTCAAGAGTCCTCAATCGATGTGAAATACCATTCACACACACAAATTGTGTGTGTGTGTATGTGTGTGTGGTGTGTATATATATGTGCACTTTATTGTTCCTCTTTTAAAAGTCACAAGATCGAATGATATGCTACGTGCCAGATTCTTGCACATTTATTTGCTATGATTTAGTTTGTCCACCAATGTCCAATCCTACAGAAATTGAAAAGGCTGAATTAGACAGAAGATGGCACAAAAGTAGTGGTCGGGTTTCCTAAAGGGTAATATTTGCTTTATTTAAAATTACTGATATTTAACCAAGAACAAAAATGCCTCAGTTTTGTCCTGTAAGCTTTTTTTCATTTTCTTTTTTCTGTAAGTGAAGAGAAAAACAGCAACCTTCTGTAAGGAATTTAAGAAATCAATTATAGAGTAGCATTTGTTTCTTTAATAATATGGTATCAGCCCTACAAAGGGAAGTGATGTACTCTCTTTCATGTCAGGGCACCCTGAGTTTTAAAGATGGATTAGAGATGATTAGTCCAGTGCACTCCTTTGGAGATTAACAAGAAGCTTGGGTACCAAATGCTTGAAAAGACATGCGAAGTCCTGTATGAGGTACAGCAGCGAGCGTGTTGGCTAAGAGCACAGACCTGGGTGCCAGACTTCCTGGGTGTCAGTTGGCTCTGCCAATTACTAGTCGTGTGACCTTGTGCAAGTTACTTAACCTCCCTGTGCCTCAATTTCTGCATCTGGAAAATGGAGTTAGTAGCAGTTCTTCCCTCCCAAGAGTTGTCAGAGAGTGGATTGAATTGGTAGCTGGTACTTGGCATGTAACAAATGCTACTTTCTGATTTACTCTAATCTGCATTTCATCAAATCTAAGATGATTTGAGGCTGCTGCTTTCTTGAACTCAGAATATATGACTGGAAGGTTTCACGAAATTACAGTATGATTTGCCAGAGTGATTTAAGATAATATTGGTTGTAAGATGAAGGTGTTATATGGGTAGTGGGAGGGGTAGGGAAAAGGAGCTTAGAGTCCATTGAATAGGTTGCTATTATTATCATTATTATTATTTAACTGACTTAAGGCAGAGTTGGAATTGGAAGCTACATGTCCTAGTCCAGCCCTTAGTCCATTGTTCTACAATACATTGTATGTCTGGGCAATGTTTATAAACTAGAGTTTTAGACACTTCCACTTTGGGAAATAAAAATTTTAGCTGTTTATTTTGAGCACACAGAGTCTACTCCTCTTTGTGTAATATCGTTTGATTTAAAACTATTGCAGCACTGAAGTTTTGTAGTTCCAAGTCCTAAGGACAGCTGGGTGCGATTCTCCTAACTTATTAGAAAAAGCAGGGCAAAGAAACACCCAAATTCCCGGGTAAGGATGAGCATCCTCTCTCTGCACGTGCTTGCAGGTTCAGGGGTGACTGAGCTGCGTGTATGTTTCTCTGTTTGTTATTGCTTTGTATTTGGATAGGTTAAATCTTTAAACAGTTATAAATGTCTTTCTACTGAGTGAAGATTCAGATTCAGCTTTTAATAGTAGTTAGAAATACCGTTTTCATTGCTGGTCAAGTTCATCCAACAACGGAGGCTGGAGTGTCCCTTTCCGGTTACTACTAAACTGACTCTGGGGCAGAAACCATGTCCATTTTATATGTGTCTATGTAAATCCTCCACAAAAGTGCTTAAATGAGGGCTCTTGTGAATACCTTTAAGACTTCGGGCCAGTCACTTCTCTTTGGTTTGCCCCTTCGTTGCTAGTTGATTATCTGTCCTGCTCTAGGCCACTTACCTTTCCTGCCCCTCCCTCCCCGCCCCTCCCTCTCGCTCACCCGTGGTTCCCCCTTCTCTCTTGCCCTTATCCCCCCCTGCCGCCCCCTTCTTGTCTCAGCATCCTCCCTTCGTTTCTGTCTCTCTCCAAAGTTTATATTTGACTGTTGTCTCTGGGCAGTGTGCCCAGTTTGGTTTATTTGTTTCTCATAATTGTATTCAGAGCCTCAGCTGCAGGTTTCAGATGGACGTTTCCCATGGCATTTGTCTCCTTTTTAACACAAGTCTTTTCTGGGAGTTTTGTAGTGTTTTACAATATAAATGCAAACTTGACCTCTCCAAAGTGGAGTTTTACAAAGTGAGTACCCAGATTAATCAGAAAAGTGGAGTTTTACAAAATGAGTACCCAGATTAATCAGAAGATGTTCCAAATCTTAATCTCTCAATTAAGTTTTACTGTCCCAGGTCTCAGTGTGATGGAATAAAGATAGTAACGTATTGGTTAGCCTCATTGTTGCTATAACTGCTTTGCATTTGTCTCTCCCACAAAAAAATCTTCTGCTGAGTTTAGTTTTATGGAAGATAAATGTATTGATGGTAGTGTAAAAGAATCCCAAGTGTCCTTCATGTTGAAATATAAGCTAGTGTCAGCTTTAAAGTGACAACCCTAAACACCGCATACTTTAGTCTCAGCCCAGTGTCTACTTCTACTTTGAGAAAATTGTGGTTTGAGGCCTTCTGTTACGCTGTGACAGGCTAGCAAAAGCTCTAGGCTTTAAAATATGGGTCTTTCTGTGATGATAATGGGTCTTCCTAATTGTTGTACATTCACAACTTCACATGTTCCAGATACTACATTGTCCAGTAAAGTAGTAACTGGCCACTGGCCTCATGTGGCTTTTAAATTTTAAAGTAACTACAATTAAATAAAATCATAGATTCAGTTCTTGAGGCACACTAGCCACATCACAAGGGCTCGGTCTCCCCGTGCGGCTACCATGTTGGGCTGTGCAGATACAGAACAATTCCATCATTGAGAAAGTCTTATTGGACCGTGCTGTTACAGAGGATTTCAGTTCGGGTAAGTGGGCCTAACGGATCGATTTCACTGAGTTTATTAGTTAGAGTAAAACGAAGCTGCTGTAATAAGAGACTACACAAATACGGTAAATGAAAGAATTTTTAAAAATTATGTAATATTCAAGAGGTGAGCTGTCAAGAGGGCACATGGTAAGTCATACCGGGATATGGTTCCTTCCATCATATTGACCCATCAGACTCATGACATTATCTGCACCGATGTGTCCCAATTTACGGGACGATCAAAAAGAACTCCAGGGCGAGTGGCTTGCTTGTAGGTAGAAAATGAACCAGACATTGTAGCATCACTTTTGTTCACATCCTGTTGACCCAGACAGAGCTGCACATTGACACCGTGCTGCCCGTGAGGCTCGGAAATGTGGCCTGTAAATTATTGCTGCGGAAGAGAGAATGGATTTTGGGGCAGAAGCAGCAGTTTTTACCCTACAAGCTAATGCTCAATGTAAAGAGATGACGTTCAAGGTGACGGTTCATTTGCCATCGTTAATTTGGGTGTTGGGAGAGATGATATGTGGATTTAATTTAGATGGTGCATGGCTCTCAGCGTTTACGATGTTGTCATTTAAGCAAATGTGGGCATAGAGTTCCAGTAAACTAAACCGGAAGGTTTTACCCGGCTGGTTTTGTCCCACCATCCAGTAAGTAACCTAGCGTGTGGAGTGGCTCCATCTGGATTCTCATACGAACCACAGACCTGCGACTTCCTGTGTGCTTTCAGTGCTCAGTGGGTTTGGGGATTTGGAAGACATGCACATTCTTGCTACTCTAAGCAAAAGGCTTGACTAAGGCAGTGAAGTACACTTTGAAGGAATGGATTTTATAGCCCATTAGTGTGAGTAAATGGTGCTTCCTTCGTGGGAGACGGAAGGGCTCGTGTCTATAATGAACTGATAAACCTCTTGCAGAGAGGCTGGAGACATTCTTTTCAAATTAGTGGAATTATATTTTACTTTCCCTTTTCTATTTTAGAATGAAAATGGGAAATGATTTGTATGTCAATGTGTGTGATTTCTCTCCTCCTTGCTGCCGATGACCCTCCTCTCTCTTAACCCAGACGTGGTAGGATTGTGAAGTTATTAGAATGTACTTTGGAGCATTGGTGTTATTATCAGTTATGGCTGGGAAGAATAACTCATGCAACTTCATTAATTTTGGCAGGTCAGTAAATTTCCTCTTTTTCTTATTATAACCAAACGTTGAATTTTATCTCTTCTCAGGTGGTGTGCTGGATTCTACTTTATCCATTTATCATAGGAGATTAAGTTATAATATAGGTAACCTTCAACTTGCCTACATTAATCTTACTGCAGCTAATTGTACGTTGTAACTTATGTCCCGACCCATGAGGAAGGGACAGGAGTGGCCTCAGGCCTGTGGAAAGGGAAGATGCCTGGGTGAGATGTTTGGTGGACCCCCTCCTCCCAGAGCCTTGTTACGTTTATCATCTGTTCCACTGGGTTTAGAATTGGAGAATGTTTTCTTGAATTTCTGATATTGTTTAGCTCTCTGCAGAAGCCTCTTTCTATAGCATATATGTCTGTCATCTCATAGTTTGGCTCCTGGCTCTGTCACCTAATGAGCTATATGACCGTCAGCCAGAGAAATAACCTCCCTGTGCCTCAGTTTCCCCATCTTTAAAATGAGAATAGCAGTACCTAGCTTAGAGGGCAATTGTGAGATTTTTAAATGAGTTAAAAAGTCCTAAGTGAATTGAAAGTTCCTGGCTCGTTGTAAGCCCACTATAAGTGGTGGCTCTTCTCTGTATTTACTCAGTTTCGGTACATTTTTATGTAGAAAAGTAGAGACCCTCTCTCTCTTGGAAAAGGAACACTTGAAAAGGCACCTGTCTTCAAACTTTTAAATTATTTTTCATATAGTTACTAATGAATGAGTCTGACCTCATTCATTTAAAAAAATCCATAGCAATGCCTTCCTTTTATCATGGTACTTTTAGAATGCGACCCCCCATCTCTAGAATGTTCCAGTCATATTTTTCCATTTTGCAAGTGGGATCATTGAAGCTGGTTAAGTGCCGTCACCTGTGCACACGGACAGAGTTAAGCTGTTGAGTTGTCCCTTAGCCCAATTATCTGGCTTCCCGGTAGAATGCTTTTTCCTCTGTGCATTGCTCTGTGTGTGTGTGTGTGTGTGTGTGTGTGTGTGTGTGTGTGTGTATTCCATACCTACATATATCCAAATACGTATACATCTGTAGCCGAGGGATCTATTGTGTAAGAGAAGGCACAGGGGACAGAATTCATGACATGCAATATAAGAGGAGTCCACAGAATGTGATGAGAAGGGATTTTAGAGCAATTTGAGTTTTGCCGATCTGGATCCCACATTAAAGATTCTAGCCAGTCAGCAGCTCCCTGACTCAACTCTGGAAACAGTCTCCTCCCTGCAAAGTGTCGCACAAGGTCATTTAAAATATAAGAAAACCATTAGAACATATATGCCTCCTGCTGTTTAGGAGCCGGAATGCTTAGGTTTGGGGTTTCGTAGAGGACACCCACACTTGCACAAACACGGTGATCAGTTCTGAGCATGAAGTCACCCATCAAAAAGTAAAGTACTGTTCTGTGTGCTTGTTGGCAATGAAGGTGGAAGTGATGAAAGAAACTGGGGAGATGAATGAGATCATCTGCGGTGGGCGGGGCGAAGGAGGGACTCCTGCCGGGGAGCCTGGATTTGGAGTTGCTGTGTAAAGTCAGAGGGACTTTGGCTTGGCAGAGAGGACGGGCAGCACTTTCTGCCTGTGGGACGGAATGTGTGACGGGGGTGGCATTTGGGGGTAAGTTCCACGTAGGGGAATGGCAGGCAGGGTTAGTGGGATGGAGCAGAGATCCTGGGTAAGGGTTACCCAAGAAGAGTCCACATAGATCACCCAATTTACTTACTAGTAAAAACTCTCCTGCGATTTCTGTGTTATACTAGCCCCTTCGCTCACACCTTGTCTAGGGAGAAAAGCAGAATGTCTGTTTGTGGGAACAAGACCCCAAAGGCATCTTTTGGTTGCCCTTAAAGTTTTGGTTAACATCCAGTCCTGGGACGAATGATCAAGAAGCCATTTAATCAGTGTAAAACAGTGAGTATCTCATGTCAGAATCTCAAAACAATTAGAACCTTTTGATTCAAAACAGACCTGGGACGCTCCAAGGAACAGGGCAAGAGCTTGCTGTTCCAGTAGAGGGAAACCTGCTTAAAAAGCACTGCATCCACAAATAGAAGAGGAACATTCCTGCATAAAATCAGATTATAAACAAATGAAGAGAATATGAGCATGTCATCATAGGGAATGGGAAAGCTCATAATCAAGTCTAGACTGAGAGAGTTAAGGGGTGTAAAAAGTGTATAGTCCACTTAGACTGTCCTGGACCACTTGCTTTCTGGTGCCTGTGAGGATTGTCTATGCCAAGAAAGGATTGTAGCCTTCCTAGAAAGTACTTGAAGCTATTGTAAGCTTCCTGGAGGGCTTACAATGCTCGGGCTCTCAATCTCATTCCTGGGTTTACTTCAGAATGATTCTCCATTCTCTCAAGGTTGGGTGGGGTCCTGCTAAATCTTGCTTACCATTCGCCTCGCCTTGCAGGAGTTCAGTTGGTTTATTGGCCTTTACAATATTGAGTGCCCTTTCAGACTGGGTACACTTATGTTAGAAAAAAATACACAGTTTGCACTTACTCATTTTCAGGGTTTTTTTTTTTTGTTTTTTTTTTTTTTTGCCTTTAAACTGCCTTGAGCTTAAAGTAACTCGAAAGTGAGATGAGATACTTGGAAAATGAGCATTCGTCAGTAATGTAAGGTATAATAAAACTATTAGGTCTATATGCTTTCTTGCCTTTAGTGATTATATTCTAGTATCACAGTGTCTAAATTTAATTTACTATAGCTGAAAGAGTCCATTGAGGAAGAAAAAGAAATATCACTGATGGCTATTTTTTCTTATTATCAGCTTGAGAAATTATAAAATATTTATCTCTGTGACTTAACTGTTTCCAAAAATTACCTTCAAATGTTACTATGCCGTGAAGATGTTTAAATTCAATTCATGAGAAATGAAAGCTAGTGTGGTTATCTGTTGCCAACTGGCTAAGTATATGTAGACAAAATATCTCCTTTTACCTTAAAGGACTTTCTCTAAAATGTTCTCAGATATTTACTACAAAACATTTAGAGGATATAGCTGAGCAAAAAGTATAAAATTACAATTACCATAATCCCACTACCCAGAGGTAATCACTGTTAACATTTTAATCCATTTCCTTCCAGTTACATGCTTCATAAACTTTATTCAGAGAAGTGTTTGGGGGATATTTTAAAACAGAACATCATAGAATCTTAGACTTGCAGGGTGTCGACTGAAAAAAAAAAAGCACAACCTAAAAGCTGAGAATTATATTTTATTCAGTGGACTTTCTGAGGACTTAAGCCTGGAAGATGGCCTCTCGTATTCTAAAAGACCGCTCTGAAGAGGTAAGGGTGGAGCCAGGATGCATAGGAGTTTTTGCAACAAAAAACCAGGTAGTTGGAACAGCAAAAGATTATTGTTAATTACAGGAAACCGGACAAATCAAGTTAATGAATTTGTTATTGTTAATTACAGGAAACCAGACCACTCAAGTTAATGAATTTAGTGCTTTTCTGTGTGTGGGAAGATGCAAGAGTCTGGGCTCATTGAAATCATTCCTTTGATATGCACCTTAGCTATCTTGGGCCAGTATTCTGCTTTCCTCCATCCTGAATCCCCTAAGGGTGCCTGGGTGGGGGTAGCTGTAGTGGCTGCTGGCTTGATGGCTACAACCTCCTTTGTTTAGTGATAATGGCAGGCAACATTTTTCATCCATAAGGGGATCCTTGATTATCTGGTACAGCCTTATCCAAGAAGGAATGTCTTCCATACTGCCTTGATTGGTATATATCCAATTTCTCCTGTTTCAAGGTGCTTTGCCTGTCAGCACAGATCACTTTTAAGGGTAGAATGGTTCTAATTCTTTTGGTATTCTTCCCCAAGACAAAAACTGTTTTCTTGCAAATATCACTTAATGATCTTCAGAAACACATTCTACTTGGTTCCTTCTCTGGATAAACATTTCCCTTTACTTCTGTTTATTCCCATCTCCTCCTCATGGATTTTGTTAAAGAAAAAATTATTATGACATTTGTTAAAGAACTGGAAGGCAGGGGGACTTATCAGAATAGGTGTAGAGATCAATCACTGCAATGGGGCTTTGCAGTAGGAGAGAGAGATTGGGCTCAACTTGCAATACAAGGAAAAGTGGAAATTTATGGTCAAGGGGCAGGATGAGGGGGTCAGTGGATGGAAAACTACTAAGAGGAAGCATGAGGGACAAGGGGAGATTCTGGCTAACCAACCTAACAGGATTCTTGCTGAGGGCAGAAAGGGTGATCAGCCGTCACCTGGGGGACAGTGGGGGATGAAGAATTTGGTCACATATCGAGGGTGGAGGATTCTTGTTAAAATTTGGCAATGCAAAGAAGGATACAGAAGTTTGAAGTCGAGGCTTACTTAGGAAGGCGGTTCAGAGGAACCTAATAAGAGTTTGGTCAAGGAGAGAATCTTTCACTTTGAAGCCCCAGGATGCAAGGCAGGCATTGGATAGGAAAAGCCTTGGGCACCTTCAGTAGTCTACTATGACTGTCTAAGAGGGAAGCCTCTGTATGAGCCCAGGAATTTCTTTTTAGCTCATTTACTCAGGACTCAGTTTCCTTAGCTTTCACGTTCCCCAGAATATGTTTAGGGCCCTGTTTGGTAGAATCCAGCCTGACATTTATGACCTTGCTCATCACCCTTCCTCACAAATTAACTCTCACATTCCCAACAAAAAGGATTACAGTCCACAGACTAACTGTTTTAACCCAGCTTCTTCTACTTTTTCAAAGGCATGGTTGCAAAAATATTACTTTTCTTCTGTATTTCCTATTACCTTCCTTCTTAATGCTCAGTTTTCTCTTTTTCTTATTTGCATCAGTATATGAATTATCCCTTTCATCGATAGTGTTATAGACACTATTGGTTGTCTACATATCCATGTCCCCAGCCATCTTGCTAGTAGAAACCCCAACTGGGGTGGTGGTGTGTCAAATAAAGCAGTTTCCCTAGACTCCTTCATGACTGGAGTAGCTTCATGGCTGCTGTAGTCAGTGAAATGTAAATCGATATCTCTGGGAGTTCTGGGAAAGCTTGGCTGAAATTGCAATGTCTGGAGCTGTGGCAACTATCTTGCAACTCTTAGGTAATACGCATGGTGATGAGATCCAACGTGCTGAGGAAGGTAGAACAGAATGACAGAAACAGTTTGGTTCTCTGATTGAAACAATGAGTAGTTGAATTAATGCTGCTATTCCTGACGGTACTTTGTGTTATGTGAGGAAAAATGAGCTCTAAACTAGTTTAAGCCATTTTTAGTGAGGTTTTTCCTTGTATTCTAACTGATACAGATGGTTTACAAAACTATCAACCATCCTGATTACCCTTCTGCATCCAAACACCACACTGTTGATGTCCCTCTTAGAATATAGACACAGAATAAGACACCATCGTGAAACTGCTGCCTCCTGTTGTCTGGTGTATAATGGGACTTAATACATATTTGTTGAGTGAGTTACTAAATAAACCTTATGTGTCCATTAATAGGTCCTAAGAGTGTGCTCTTTGAATTTTTAAAATAAGTCATGGGGCTTCCATGGCGGCGCAGTGGTTGAGAGTCCGCCTGCCGATGCAGGGGACACGGGTTCGTGCCTCCGTCCGGGAAGCTCCCACATGCCGCGGAGCGGCTGGGCCCGTGAGCCATGGCCGCTGAGCCTGCGCGTCCGGAGCCTGTGCTCCGCAACGGGAGAGGCCGCGAAAGTGAGAGGCCCGCGTACCGCAAAAAAAAAAATAAAACAAAACAAAAAAAAGTCAGATACATGGTTGGGTTATATTAGAGTGTGGTTCAACTAAAGCTTACAGATTTCTCAGCTAAGCAAATTGTGTCAGAGGCCCCTAAGGCCACCTTCAGGCTTGATGATTCACAGGACCCAGAAAAGCTATTATACTCATGGTTAGGTTTATCACAGTGAAAGGATACAGATTAAAATCAGCAAAGAGAAAAGGCTTATGTGGCAAAGTCCAGAGGCAAGGCACAAGCTTCTAAGTGTCCTCTCGCAGTGGAGTCACGTAGGGTGCCTAATTCTCCCAGCACTGATGTGTGACATCACGTGCAAAGTGTTGACAACCAGGGAAAGTGACTCTAGCCTTGGTACCAAGTGGGAAAGCTCACCTGAACCTGGGTCTTTATTGGGGTTCAGTCATGTAGGCATACAGCACCCTCATGACTGATGTCAGCTACTCAGATACCAGTCCCCCTGGAGCAAAAACAGGCATTCCCCATAAATCCCGTTGTTAGAATAAATTGATCTGGTCACATTAGTCTGGAATGGCTCAAAGTCTCGGGCATACAAAAACATTCTTATCAGGCAGAATATTCTAAGGGCTCGGAGCTTATCTACTAGGAGCCAACCAAGGGGCAGACACAGATAAGTAGGAAATGTATAAAACATATATAGTATACATGAAAAAGAACCTAAAGCAAGGGCATGAAAGTATTGTGATCCCTGAGTTGTGAGATACATGATTTATTCTTTCCTAATCATACTTTTAATAATTTTCCAAAATTTCTCATTAGAATAAAGGATTATTATCAAAAATATTAAATGTAATTTAGGGTGATACGGTGGCTTTATGACAACATGAAATGCAGCTCTAAAAATGTAATGTCAAGGTTTGCTGATAGAACTGCTATTGGACAGCAATTGAGTATTTTCAGGAGTGTACTGGTGGTTTGGGAGGGTTATATGGGCGGGCTCTAGGATGGAGGCAAGTTGACTGGGGTCAGATGACGGCTTGTGGGAGGCCCAAGTGGTCACGTGTCCGGAAATGCTATTTACTCTGCATGTTCGTTATAATGTAATTTTCATTTCAGTTTTAAAAGTTCTGCTCAAGATGTTACCCCGTCTAACCCAATTTTCCGTAATTACTTGCACATTCAGCTTTATCAGTCATAGTTGATTGAAGCCTACTATGTACCTCACACTAAATTGATCTTTGTACACTACCATTTTTCTCCCCCTTCTGTCTCTTCCCCTCACCGTTTTTAGGACATGAACTATATCAAATTGAATTTACATGCCTGCCCTTCTTGCCATTGCTCTACAACATAGAGTCATACTCAAAGAAACCCTTTGTTTGTCTCGTTTGGCTTAGGGTGAGGAGTGTTTGATCTCTGATAAATTACCAACCTCCCTAGACCTTGGTGTTTCCAATCATAAAATGGAGGTGCTTTTAACAAGAGTAGCATAGCTTCTGTGAGATGACATGTTCTGTAAAAAATGTTAACATATTGATTGGTATGTAGGGAGAGCTAGGTAAAAGTTATTCCTGGTTGTTGTTAAAACTAAGCCATATGTGCCTGAATGTACTTGGTGAATATGTGTTCAGTACTGCGTAGTCCGATAAGTCCTCTTGCAGTGTCTGCTTCTAGTAGACAGTAGAATAAAGAGCTTTGGGTTCCTGAAAATTCTTAGCATATTCACAGAGTACCCCATTTTATAATAATTTTTATTGGAGTATAGTTGATTTATAATGTTGTGTTAGTTTCAGGTGTACAGCACAGTGCATCAGTTATACACATACATATATCCACTCTTTTTTTTTTTTCAGATTCTTTTCCCATATAGGCCATTACAGAATATTGAGTACAGTTCCGTGTGCTATACAGTAGGTCCTTATTAGTTATCTATTTTATGTATAGTCGTGTGTACCTGACAATCCCAATCTCCCAGTTTATCTCTCCCCACCTTTCCCCCTGGTACCCTTAAGTTTGTTTTCTGCATCTGTGACTCTATTTCAGTTCCCCATTTTAATATTACTAATATTGCCTTCCACTGTTTAAAAAATATTTTGAAGTGAGGATGAACATTTCTTGAATAATCCGACCAAGACATTGTTTTAGTTTGTTGAGAAGAAAAAGCTGTGACTGATGCTTCTTCAACAGCCTCTATTTTTCTGGATTTAGCACTTGGATAAAGGCCATGTTTCTTTTTTTTTTTTTAAACAACTTTATTGGGGTATAAATGCTTTACAATGGCGTGTTAGTTTCTGCTTTATAACAGAGTGAATCAGCTACACATATACATATATCCCCATATCTCCTCCCTCTTGCGTCTCCCTCCCACCCTCCCTATCCCACCCCTCTAGGTGGTCACAAAGCACCAAGCTGATCTCCCTGTGCTATGTGGCTGCTTCCCACTAGCTATCTATTTTACGTTTGGTAGTGTATATATGTCCATGCTACTCTCTCACTTCGTCCCAGCTTACCCTTCCCCCCTCCCCGTGTCCTCAAGTCCATTCTCTATGTCTGCATCTTTATTCCTGTCCTACCCCTAGGTTCTTCAGAACCATTTTTGTTTTTTTTAGATTCCATATATATGTGTGAGCATACGGTATTTGTTTTTCTCTTTTTGACTTACTTCACTCTGCATGACAGACTCTAGGTCCATCCACTTCACTATAGATAACTCAATTTCGTTTCTTTTTATGGCTGAGTAATCTTCTTTGGAGAAATGTCTATTTAGGACTTCTGCCCATTTTTGGATTGGGTTGTTTGTTTTTTTGATATTGAGCTGCATGAGCTGCTTGTAAATTTTGGAGATTAATCCTTTGTCAGTTGCTTCATCTGCAGATATTTTCTCCCATTTTGAGGGTTGTCTTTTTGTCTTGTTTATGGTTCCTTTGCTCTGCAAAACCTTTTAAGTTTCATTAGGTGCCATTTGTTTATTTTTGTTTTTATTTCCATTTCTCTAGGAGGTGGGTCAAAAAGGATCTTGCTGTGATTTATGTCATAGAG
>NC_041221.1:29065895-29150556 GCF_002837175.3 Physeter macrocephalus
CTTACATTTAGGTCTTTAATCCATTTTGAGTTTACTTTTGTGTATGGTGTTAGTGAATGTTCTAATTTCATTCTTTTACATGCAGCTCTCCAGTTTTCCCAGCACCACTTATTGAAGAGGGTGTCTTTTCTCCATTTTATATTCTTGCCTCCTTTATCAAAGATAAGGTGACCATGTGTGCGTGGGTTTATCGCTTGGCTTTCTACCCTGTTCCATTGATGTATATTTTTGGGTTTTTGCCAGTACCATACTGTCTTGATTACTGTACGTTTGTAGTATAATCTGAAGTCTGGGAGCCTGATTTCACCAGCTCCATTTTTCTTTCTCACGATTGCTTTGACTATTCAGAGTCTTTTGTGTTTCCATACAACTTGTGAAATGTTTTGTTCTAATTCTGTGAAAAATACCATTGGTAGTTTGATAGCGATTGCATTGAATCTGTAGATTACTTTGGGTAGTATAGTCATTTTCACAATGTTGATTCTTCCAATCGAAGAACATGCTATATCTCTCCATCTGTTTGTATCATCTTTAATTTCTTTCATCAGTGTCTTATAGTTTTCTGCATACAGGTCTTTGTTTCCTTAGGTAGGTTTATTCCTAGGTATTTTATTCTTTTTGTTGCAGTGGGGAAGGGGAGTGTTTCCTTAATTTCTCTTTCAGATATTTCATCATTAGTGTATAGGAATGCCAGAGATTTCTGTGCATTACTTTTGTATTCTACTTTACCAAATTCATTGATCAGCTCTAGTAGTTTTCTGGTAGCAACTTTAGAATTCTCTATGTATAGTATCATGTCATCTGCAAACAGTGACAGTTTTACTTCTTCTTTAAAACAATTTGGATTCCTTTTATTTCTTTTTCTTCTCTGATTGCTGTGGCTAAAACTTCCAAAACTGTGTTAAATAATAGTGGTGAGAGCAGACAACCTTGTCTTTTCCCTGATCTTAGAGGAAATGGTTTCAGTTTTTCACCATTGAGAATGATGTTGGCTGTGTGTTTGTCATATACTGGTTCAATCTCAGAAGGTTGTGCTTTTCTAAGAATTTGTCCATTTCTTTCAGGTTGTCCATTTTCTTGGCATACAGTTGCCTGTAGTAATCTCTCATGATCCTTTGTATTTCTGCAATGTCAGTTGTTACTTCTTTTTCATTTCTAATTCAATTGATTTGAGTCTTCTCCCTTTTTTTCTTGATGAGTCTGGCTAATGGTTTATCAATTTTGTTTATCTTCTCAAAGAAGCAGCTTTTAGTTTTATTGATTTTCCTATTGTTTCCTTCATTTCTTTTTCATTTATTTCTGATCTGATCTTTATGATTTTTTTCCTTCTGCTAACTTTGGGGTTTTTTTGTTCTTCTTTCTTTAATTGCTTTAGGTTTAAGGTTAGGTTGTTTATTTGAGATGTTTCTTGTTTCTTGAGGTAGGATTGTATTGCTGTAAACGTCCCTCTTAGAACTGCTTTTGCTGCATCCCATAGGTTTTGGGTCATCGTGTTTCATTGGCATTTGTTTCTAGATATTTTTTGATTTCCTCTTTGACTTATTCAGTGATCCCTTGGTTATTTAGTAGTGTATTGTTTAGCCTCCAAGTGTTTGTATTCTTTACAGAATTTTTCCTGTAATTGGTATCTAGTCTCAAAGCGTTGTGGTTGGAAAAGATACCTGATATAATTTCAGTTTTCTTAAATTTACCAAGGCTTGATTTGTGACCCAGGGTATGATCTATCCTGGAGAATGTTCCATGAATGCCTGAGAAGAAAGTGTATTCTGTTGTTTTTGGATGGAATGTCCTATAAATATCAATTAAGTCCATCTTGTTTAATGTATCATTTAAAGCTTGTATTTCCTTATTTATTTTCATTCTACATGATCTGTCCGTTGGTGAAGGTAGGGTGTTAAAGTCCCCTACTGTGATTGTGTTGCTGTCGATTTCCCCTTTTATGGCTGTTAGCATTTGCCTTATGTATTGAGGTGCTCCTTTTTTGGGTGTGTAAATATTTACAATTGTTATATCTTATTCTTGGACTGATCCCTTGATCATTATGTAGTATCCTTCTTTGTCTCTTGTAATAGTCTTTATTTTAAAGTCTATTTTGTCTGATATGAGAGTTGCTACTCCAGCTTTCATTTGATTTCCATTTGCATGGAATATGTTTTTCCATCCCCTCACTTTCAGATTGTATGTGTCCCAAGGTCTGAAGTCGGTCTCTTGATGACAGCATATGTATGGGTCTTGTTTCTGTATCCATTCAGCCAGTCTGTGTCTTTTGGTTGGAGCATTTAATCCATTTACATTTTAGGTAGTTATCGATATGTATGTTCCTATTACCATTTTCTTAATTGTTTTGGGTTTCTTATTGTAGGTCTTTTCCTTCTCTTGTGTGTCCCGCCAAGAGAAGTTCCTTTAGCATTTGTTGTAAAGCTGGTTTGGTGGTGGTGAATTCTCTTAGCTCTTGCTTGTCTGTAAAGGTTTTAATTTCTCCGTTGACTCTGAATGCTTTTAATATTTTTTCTTTGTATTTAATTTTTGATAGTTTGATTAGTATTTGTCTTCACATGTTTCTCCTTGGATTTATCCTGTATTGGACTCTCTGCGCTTCCTGGAATTGATTGACTATTTCCTTTCCTATATTAGGGAAGTTTTCAACTATAATCTCTTCAAATATTTTCTCAGTCCCTTTCTTTTTCTCTTTCTTCTTCTGGGACCCGTATAATTCGAATGTTGTTGCGTTTAATGTTGTCCCAGAGGTCTCTGAGACTGTCCTCAATTCTTTTCATTCTTTTTTCTTTATTCCGCTCCGGGGTAGTTATTTCCACTATTTTATCTTCCAGGTCACTTATCAGGTCTTCTGCCTCAATTATTCTGCTATTGAATCCTTCTAGAGAATTTTTAATTTCATTTATTGTTCTGTTCATCATTGTTTGTTTCCTCTTTAGTTCTTCCAGGTCCTTGTTAAACGTTTCTTGTATTTTCTATATTCTTTTTCCAAGATTTTGGATCATCTTTACTATCATTACTGTGAATTCTGTTTCAGGTAGACTGCCTATTTTCTCTTCATTTGTGTAGTCTGGTGGGTTTTTACCTTGCTCCTTTATCTGCTGTGCGTTTCTTTGTCTTCTCATTTTGTTTAACTTACTGTGTTTGGGTTCTCTTTTTCACAGGCTTCAGGTTCGTAGTTCCCTTTGTTTTTGGCGTCTGTCCCCAGTGGCTAAGGTTCGTTCAGTTGGTTGTGTAGGCTTCTTGGTGGAGGGGACTAGTGCCTGTGTTCTGGTGGATGAGGCTGGATCTTTTCTTTCTGGTGGACAGGACCACATCCTGTGGTGTGTTTTGGGGTGTCTGTGACCTTATTATGATTTTAGGCAGCCTCTGTGCTAATGGGTGGGGTTGTGTTCCCGTCTTGCTTGTTGTTTGGCATAGGGCGTCCAGCACTGTAGGTTGCTGGTCGTTGAGTGGAGCTGGGTCTTAACTTTGAGATGGAGCTCTCTAGGAGCGCTTTTGCCATTTTATATTTCGTGGAGCTGGGAGGTCTCTAGTGGACCAGTGTCCTGAACTCAGCTCTCCCACCTCAGAGGCACAGGAAAGGCCATATTTCTAAGATAATTCCTTGAAGATGTATTCTGAAGTCCAAATTATTCTTTATATCAGTCAGATACTTCCTTGGGTAAGTTGAAAATTAAAGGATTTAATTAAGCGTGAATAAAAATCATCCTTTCAAAAATCTTACTGACCACCTGGGACCAATACTGCCTGATTGCCAGAAATAAAATCTCAGTGACCAGTGTCCTTTCTCATGGGGCTCTATTTCCTTTGGTTGTATCTTCTAGATCTCTACCCAGAGAACAAAAGCTCTTATGCCTTTAGAGGGAGAAAGTCAGAGTTAAAGACAAACTCACTTCACATCAACGTTATCAATTAGATGCAACCAGAATGGTGGTTATGGGGTGAGTGGTGGATTCAAGAACCACTTAGGACTTAACATTGGCAGAACTTTGTTGATTGTTTGGATATCTGAATGAAGAGGACGAGTGAAAGAGTATCCCACGTTTCTGACTCAGATGAAGGTTACGTGAGTGTGCCATTCACTGAGACGGGAAATGCAGCAAGAAGAGCACGATTTGGGGGCAAGATAGCGTTTTCCCGATTTGTTGAGTTTGGGGTGACTATGGGGTACCCAAATGGGGATGTCCAGTGGACTTTCAAGCTTGAAGCTTGGGAAGGAATCTGGGTCAGAGAGATTTTGGAGCATGATCCTGGTGTTGAAATCACTTGAGTGGATGAAGTTGGCCAAGGAGAGCATTTCTTAGAGAATCCCACTGTAAGTCCAGTGCAAGCTGTGCTCTTGTTTTAATGCTCTGCATACTGGGCTGCTCTATAAACATTTGGTGAAAATGATGAAAAACTCATTGGCTCATGGGGATAAATTGTTTTCTCATTTTGGCTCCAAGGAAATGACAAAACATTTTTGTGGTAGGATAAAGAGGGCATGGCGTGTGGTTATGAGTGATATTAAGCATTGTTTACGTGTAGGGAGCTGAGGGAATTTATGAATGAGTTTCAGAAAGCCTACAGAGACAGGAAATTATATACAGATATGGGTAAAGGAGACATAATTTTTATCAGATTCTCAAAGCGTCATGAAAGTGGTTGAATAAATGCCTGTTATCCTGGAGGCAAATAAAGGGAACAAAGGTCACGTCGGAATAACTCAGAAAACCAGAAAAATCACCTAAACGACGAGGGATCCCATTTCCTCTGGGCTCTGCTTTTGTGTCCCGTGCTGGTATTGTACAATATTGGAGGAATTTGGGTCAGGAGTTTCACTGTGTGGCTTGGCAGAATCAAAGGCCAAAATATGATTAATTCTAGATGTGGATAATTTGGAAGGATAAGGAATGTAGGGAGGTTTAGGGGTAATTTTCAAAATCTGGCTACTTCTTTAGCCAGCATATCACTCTCCTGTTTACTATAGATGAGACAGGGAAGGTACTTTTGAGAATATTCAAGTATCAGTAGTTACTTAATGTAACCCCGCCCCCCTGCCACTCTTTCTGTTTCCTCTTAAATAGGTTTTATGTTTTAAAGCAGCTTTAGGTTCACCACAAAACTCAGAGGATGGTCCAGAGATAGCTCATGTACCCCCTGCCCCGCTACACTCACAGCCTCCCTCATTATCAGCATCCCCACAGAGACGTGCGTTTGTTACAGTTGGTGAGCCTACAGTGACACATCGTTATCACTCAGAGTCTTTAGTTACTGTTAGTGTTCACTCTTGGTGTTGGACATTCTAGGGGTTTTGACAAATATTTAATGACATGTACCCACAATTATAGTATCCTACAGAATAGTTTCATTGCCCTAAAAAATCCTCTGTCCTCCCCATGTTCACCCCTCACTCCCCTCTAACCCCTGGCAACTGCCGATCTTCTTACTGTCTCCATAGCGTTGTCTTTTCCAGAATGTGAGATACAGCGGTTGAAATCATATAGTATGATTTGAAAGATTATACTATACGATCAGAAAGAAAAAGATCATCTTCTTTCACTTAGTAGTATGCATTTAAGTGTCTTCCGTGTGTTTTCATGGATGGATAGCTTATTGCTTTTGAACACCGAATAATATTCCATTGTCTGGGTGTACCACAGTGTATCCACTCATCTACCGAAGGACATCTTGGTTGCTTCCAAGTTTCGACGGTTATGAATAAAGCTGCTATAAACATCCATGTGCGGGTTTTTGTGTGGACATAAGTTTTCAGCTCATTTGGGTGAATCCCAAGGAGTGTGATTGCTGGATCGTATGGTAAGAGTATGTTTAGTTTTGTAAGAAACTGCTGAGCTGTCTTCCCAAGTGGCGTTTTCAGTGCTCTGGATTTTGGCTATCCTAATACATGTGTATTGATATCTTACTATTGTTTTAATTTGCATTTCTTTAGTGACATATGATGTGTAGCATCTTTTTATGTCCTTATTTTCCATCTGTGTGTCTTCTTTGGAGAGCAACATTTTTTTTTTTTTTTTTTTTTTTTTTTTGTGGTATGCGGGCCTCCCTCTGTTGTGGCCTCTCCCGTTGCGGGGCACAGGCTCCGGACGCGCAGGCTCAGCGGCCGTGGCTCACGGGCCCAGCCGCTCCGCGGCACGTGGGATCCTCCCAGACCGGGGCACGAACCCGCGTCCCCTGCATCGGCAGGCGGACGCGTAACCACTGCGCCACCAGGGAAGCCCTGGAGAGCAACATTTTTAACAAAAAGTTAAATTGCAGGTTTTGACTGAGGCATGAAAACACAGTAGATATGACACACCAAAGACTCCAGAGCAAGTACAAGTGTTTTTAATGACATTTCAAAAACCATTTTGTAATGCTTGAATCACTCACTGCATAGCGTCTAAAAGAGCTGGGTTACTGAAGATTAAAAGAGAAGCTGTGAAAGCAAATATGTTTAGAGAGAGCTATCAGTGTTACGTGGGCCTCGTCCCCTAACCCATAGGGGACAGGAAGGGTGCCTGCCCTTCCCGTCAAGGCCATTTGAAAAGCTTCAACCGGACAGCTTGCAGTGTTCCCTGAAGAGTAGGAGGAGTGACGGAGATACCAGGGTCTTTCTTCTACTTGCAGAATCTTCCTGGCTGGCTACTTGAGTGCGTAAAGTGAGTTGATAGGGAAAAGGATGCTTGGAGTATTTCCCAAGGAGGTGAGGCTCACAGGAGCAGGAGCTAAGGATTTAGATGCTGTCAGACAGGCAGCCCTGGGGTTGACTAGCTCTCAGCAGAGGGAAGCTGGAGCTTGGACCTTGGGATGTAGAAGGAGTAAGTGGCCAGCTAGAGAAAGTGCTCTTCCATATCAGAGGCACTGCTGTGAGAGACACTGAGCTATGGTGAGGAGAGGTAGCCCCCAGAACCTGGAAAAGTGCGTTAAACGTTAGCCAGACCCAGGCTCTTTCAGCACCAGTAAAGTAAGATCTTCTGTTCACCTTGTTTCTCCTCCTCGTAGGACTCCATTCCCTGTGTTTTTATCCAGGAGCAATGGGAAGTTTTTTTCCTTTATTGAATACATTCTAAAGGAGTAGTGGAGGACCAATGTAAATTTGTACCTTGGGAGTCTAGCTTACTCACTGTGCAGTTACATACTGAAAGGGTGGCACGCTGAGAAAAACAGTTTGACGGTTGTAACTATCTTTCGGAAAAAGTTCTTGATCCTCTTTATTTCTGAGAACGTGATTTTCTTTTAGAAGCAAGTCACTAATATCCTACTATTCTTCATCTGCTAATAGAGTGGAAATACCCCAAATGATGCTTTTCCGTGGGTTTGTTATTAGAAAATTCAGGCGAAGACAAAGCATCTTCAGGGGGTAAACTGAAGATGGCAGCCACCCCTCCTGTGTCTTACACACGACTTAATTGCCTTGATAGGATTGGAGAAGGGAGAATAATTGGTTTTTGCTAAATCATAGGACAGAAACCAACAGATTCAAGTTGACATTGAAAGTCAAGTTTTCAAGAAATTACTGGCATTCATGAGTTCAGAATATTAATGGCAAATGTGCTCAGGGAACCTGATACTCTCTCTTCCCTGTATCCTGGCAGAGCCACTCTTTAAATCTGTTTAAATGCATCGACTCTGATTATGAAAGGGCCCACACAGGCCAGTGTGCACTTGGAGGGGCTGGCGGGGAGCTGGTGGGTCAGTGACATTGTGTTGGTTCGATTCCAGCTGAAATGGGGGAATCAGTTTGTTTGCTTACTTGTGGGTTTACACAAACTCAGAAAGCATGTTTGGGTAATTCTTCTGTACAGATTTAGAGACAGTGTATATTAGAGGAGCCAGTAAAAAATGTTGATGGAAGAGAAAATAAAAATGTATTCTTATGAGTGGTAGACAGAGGAAAAATTCTAGAGGATAACTCAGAGGAAAAAGCACATACACTTTTTATTAGCGTACAGAACGCAAATGATTTGCAGATGTTCGGCTGAGCGTTTCACATAAAACATACTTATATACCTGGGCTTTTTTTCCCCCTCAGTTATTTTAATAGCTGAAGCATCTTTCTTTTGTGAACAATTTATTCTAGTGGCAATAAAAATGCAGCAGCACAACCTCATTATGCCCAATAGCAAATGACTTATGCGGCGTCTTAGCTTGCTTTGTAGGGTTGAACTCTGAAGACTGATGGCAACCCTGGCTAACCAGGCACTTGGATGAGTGACTTTGTAAGTAAGGAACCATAGGAAAATAGCTCAGCTCTTAAAGTGGTACTCGGCTTTTAAGTTTCTCCTCACCTACACGCAAACATAAAGTTCAGAACAAGGATGTTGGGAAATCTTTTTGGAGTGTGCCGAAGAGCTTTTGTAAGCAGAGTCATTCTTGCTGGTCTGCATGGTACTTTGTTTACTTGCCACCATTTTTAAGTTGACTGTGAGTCATCTGTGCATTTACCAGTTGGGCTGTGATGCTTTTTATCTTCAGTAAAAGCTTCTGTTGATGAGGCAGACAGACTGGGGACTCTTGGTGTCCTAGAAGAGGGATTTTATTGGACACTGTACATTTATGTTTTTGAGGGTGTGGGCAGATGCCCCCTCCTGTAGTTCATCCCCCTGCCTTGGTGCATTCATGAAAGGAACCATTTTTCTTTTCTTTTCTTTCTTTTTTTTTTTTTTTTTTAGTGGTAGCAGTTTTTAATTTATTTTTTCATGTTTATTGGAGTATAATTGCTTTACAATGGTGTGTTAGTTTCTGCTGTACAACAAAGTGAATCAGTTATATGTATACATATATCCCCATATCCCCTCCCTCTTGCGTCTCCCTCCCTCCCACCCTTCCTATCCCACCCCTCTAGGTGGTCACAGAGCATCGAGCTGATCTCCCTGTGCCATACAGCTGCTTCCCACTAGCTATTTTACATTTGGTTGTGTATATATGTCACTGCTACTCTCTCATTTTGTCCTGGCTTCCCCTCCCACCCCGTGTCCTCAAGTCCATTCTGTACATCTGCTTCTTTATTCCTGCCCTGCCACTAGGTTCATCAGTACCATTTTTTTAGATTCCATATCTAACACCGTATTAGCATATGGTATTTGTTTTTCTTTTTTTGACTTACTTCACTCTGTATGACAGACTCTAGGTCCATCTACCTCACTACAAATTGCTCAATTTTGTAAGGAGGCCATTTTTCCAACAGACAGCTCTTAGGCTTTCTTTTGCAAATTGAAGAATACTATGTAAGTAATATTTTGATTATTTTATAAAATAATGGCATTCTGCATATAACTTAAATTATTCTTTTAAATTCATTAAAAAATAGTTAACACTTAGAACTACCATATGATCCACCAATTCCACTCCTGAGTATACATCCAAGGAAAACAAAAATGCTAATCCAAAAAGATACATGCACCCCACTGTTCATAGCAGCAGCATTATTTACAGTAGCCAAGATATGGAAGCAGCCTAAGTGTCCATCAATAGATGAATGAAGAAGATGTGGTGTGTGTGTGTGTGTGTGTGTTTGTGTAGAATGGAATATTACTCAGCCATGAAAAAGAATGGAATTCTGCCATTTCCAACAATGTGTGTAGACCTAGAGAGTATTACGCTCAATAAAATATGGTGGACAGAGAAAGACAAATACTCTATGTTATCACTTATATGTGGAATCTTAAAAAATAAAGCAAATGAATGTATATATCAAAGTAGAAACAGACTCACAGATATTGAGAACAAACTAGTGGTTACCAGTGGGGAGATGGAAGTGGGGAGGGACATTTAGGGGCAGGGGATTAAGAGGTACAAACTACTACATATAAAAAAAATAAGCAACAAGGATATATTGTACAAGGAAATATAGCCATTGCTTTGTAATAACTTTAAATGGAGTATAATCTATAAAAGTAGTTTAAAATTTTTTAATTTTTATACAATTTTAAAGGTTACCTTCCAATTACTACCAAAGATTAGCTATGTTCCACGTGTGGTACAGTACATCCTTGGGCCTATCTTACACCCAGTAGTTTGTACCTCCCACGCCCCACACCCCTATATTGTCACCCGGCCCCCGGCCACTGGTAGCCACTAGTTTGTTCTGTATATTTGTGAGTCTGCTTCTTTTGTGTTATATTCACTAGTTTGTTGTATTTTTTAGAGAATCTCTGTGTTGTGCACCTGAAACTAATACAATATTGTAAATCAACTCGTACTTCAATAAAAAAATTTTTTAAAATAAAAATATTTAATACAACTCTTAATAAGGATCCTTCATTTTACTCTGTTTATGGGTTTTCAGGAAATACAAAGTTGGGTGAAAATCTGATTTCTTGGTTGTCTTTATCATTGTTTCACAATAATAGCTTTTTCAGAATGACTTTATTATCCATTTTTCCCAGGTAAAGATGCAAATTAAGCATTCTGCTTGGGCTTCCCTGGTGGCGCAGTGGTTGAGAGTCCGCCTGCCGATGCAGGGGACACGGGTTCGTGCCCCGGTCCGGGAAGATCCCACATGCCGCAGAGCAGCTGGGCCCGTGAGCCATGGCCACTGAGCCTGCACATCTGGAGCCTGTGCTTCACAACGGGAGAGGCCACAACAGTGTGAGGCCCACATACCGAAAACAAAAAACAAAAAACAAACAAACAAAAAAAGCATTCTGCTTGATTTAGCCATGGTCACTGGAGTAGACTATGGAGGAACCAGTTTGAGGGAGATAGAAAGCCCTGAAAAGAGCACTTTGCCTTAATTGTCAGGGACGATGTCATTAAAAAGGTCATGAGTTGTCATCCATGTTAACTTTCTTTTCTTGCCCTTCTAATCAAGTATTTGTTTAACTTAAGGGAAACTTTTTAATAAAATAAAATGCCCAAAGTACATTTCACTGATTGGTTATATGGTCCTTTTGTAGGGCATCTTGTTATTGTAGCTTAAAATTCTAGATTTGCATATCTTTTAAAAAAATTAATTTTATTAGAGTATGTTTGATTGACAGTGTTGTGTTAGTTTCAGGTGTACAGCATAGCGATTCAGTTATACATGTACATATATTCATTCTTTTTCAGATTCTTTTCCCATACAGGTTATTACAGAATATTGAGCAGAGTTCCCTGTGCTCTACAGTAGGTCCTTGTTGGTTATCTATTTTATAAATAGTAGTGTGTGTATGTTAATCCCAAGCTTCTAATTTATCCCTCTCCGACAAGTTTCCCCTTTGGTGACTCACAAATTTCAAAAAAAAACTTCTGGTTACTGAAGCAGATTTGCATACCTTTTACTGAGCCATTTTGCCTCAAGGAATCTGACCTGCAGGAAGACTTGTTCCACGTTGTTTCTTTTCAGCCACATAGGACTAAGATGTTTCTTAGTAGGTTTAAAGTCTCCATGACCCAATCTCATCTCCCAAGGGGTAATCTCCTGCCTGCCTCTCTGAGCCCCTGGCCCTCCAGCCCCTACCAGTGAGGCCAGTCAGCCCTTGGCAGCTCTCGAAGGCTCTGGGTAAAATCCTGTTCAGTGCTAGGAGAAAAAGAATGAAGGTAAAATGTTTTCTGGTAATACCTTCCCCTGGGCTCATCAAGTTGTAAGATTCTGTCTCACTGTATCTCTCTCTCTTTCTCTACCTTCTCTGTGTGTGTGTGTGTGTGTGTGTGGTGTGTGTGTGTGTGTGTGTTCTCATATGTGAGTATGCACTTGCATATACATTTTCATTTGTCTGAACTATTTGCAGATAAAGTACAGATGTAATAATGCCTCACTCCCAAATACTCCAGCATGACTCTCTTAAGAATAAAGCCATTGGGCTTCCCCGGTGGTGCAGTGGTTAAGAATCCGCCTGCCAATGCAGGGGACACGGGTTCAAGCCCTGGTCTGGGAAGATCCCACATGCTGCAGAGCAACTAAGCCCGTGCGCCACAACTGCTGAGACTGCGCTTTAGAGCCCGCGAGTCACAACTACTGAAGCCCACGTGCTTAGAGCCCGTGCTCTGCAGCAAGAGAAGTCACCGCAATGAGAAGCCCGTGCACCGCACCGAAGAGTAGCCCCCGCTCGCCACAAGTAGAGAAAGCCCGCGCGCAGCAACAAAGACCCAACGCAGCCAAAAATAAATAAATAAAATAAATAAATTTATATATGTATAAAAAAAGGATAAAGTCATTCTCTTACATAATCACAATGCCAATATCCCACCCTTTCTATTTGTATTCAAATATAGAGTTTATTTTTCTTTCCATTTTTGGGGGATTTAATTATATTTTTTAATATGGGAAACAGAAGGTTCAAAAGTCAAAACTCTGTGCATATAAGAAGGTGTAGTGGGAGAAGCATTCCTCCCATCTCCATCCTTTAGCCCCTCCCCCTCCTCCCACCCATCCCTGTAGGAAGCCATTTTCATTACTTTCTAGTTTACCCTTCCTGTTTCTTTTTTGTCCAAATAAGTGTGTGAGTGTGGAGTTCCTTTCTTCTCTCTTACTTACACAAAAGACAGCATGATTTTACATGGAGCTTTTTTTTTTTAAACTTAATACTCCTGGATATCACTCCCTATATGTTCCTAGAGATCTTTCTCTAAATGAGGACTTGTTAGTTGAAAGGTAATACTCTTTAAGACATCATATAATTGAATTACACATCAGAATTGATGCATCATTATACTTTATACCAGTGACCTTGCTTTATTTAAATTTTTAAAAGAAAAAAATAGCAATTCTCTTAAATATTTATCTTTAGTTAATAACCAAACAGTATGGTTCTTTATATGTTTCCAAATAACTTTCATGTAGATTTTTTTCGTTTGCTTTCATGTAACTATGGGCATTAAGTGAGAGTGTGTGAATGCATCTGCATTTTCTTGGTTATCCCATTTAGCTGACTAATAAATGCAGGTCCAGAGGGTATAGGAGACTTTCCTGCCATCACGCATCAGACCTTCCTATGAACATTCTACAACCCTGCAATGACAAACTATTTTTAGTCACAATTTTAGCACATTCCATAATTTTTTTTCCAATATAATTACTGTAACTATCTACCATGGGGCATATGATCATGTATTTCATACACTTAGACCTATAACTGTTATTATTCCTTTGGCATAGTTTCAACATTTGTGAAGAGCCAGAAATGTCAAACTTTTAATTTTTTCTTGCCTAAATCATGTGACCCTTTGTGATGTTAGCAGACGTGGGACGGAGAGATAAACTTCAGAATCCATAAGACCTTTTGCATATTTTGAGACAAATCTGAAGTGTTCCAAACTGCAAATTCCTTTTCTGCTTTTTAAATCAGATTTAGATACACTAAAGCACGAACAAGGTTACTCTTGTTTTCTGTTAATGTCCCTATGATTTTTATGCCCCTTTATGCAAACAGGGAAGGTGATGTGCTTTCAGAATAGAGAAGAACTGGTTTCCTGAAGTAGAGACAGGTTGGGGATCAGTGCAGAGAATGGGGTGATCCTACCAGATGCCCTTTCCATGCAGAAGGGAAACTTGAAGTTCCTAAGCAGTGAAAATCTAAACATAGGTTTAATGGATGACCATTTGTGAGTAATACACAGGAGAATTGGCCTTGGAAGAGAGACTTTTTCATCCAGTGTTTCCAAAAGAAAATCAGCAACCCCAGTTTCGTCCAACAATTATTTATACTGTTTTTAATATCTAGCAGGCTTCAAGCTAGGCACTGGGGATAAACTGATGAGTAAAGCACACTCCCTACTCTGAAGACTAGTCTAGCAAGGGCTAAATGTTTCTCTCAGATTTGGATCTTTATGACTTTGGAAACATGCAGGGAGGACCTGCTGGTGGTCAGTGGGCATTTGACAAGCCAGGGTCTGGTTATCAGTCACAGGCACAGAAGGGAGAAAAGTGAAGGGTCAAGCTCAGTGGGGAGGCTATTGGCTAGTGATGGTTATTGGGCTATTGAGCCATAGATCGGATATCTGTTTCTTTTAAAGTCTTCCAAATGTTTTGAAAGGGTTCTCAAAACGAAAAGAAATGTACTTGGCCTGCCAGATTTGCATTTGCTCTGCCCTCTGTCAGCCGTTAGAATGCCCTTGCTTATCCATGCATACTTCTCATGTTTCAGTAGGTCAAGGGAACATCAAATGAGTACCCACTGGAAATACACCTAAGTCGGTATATGTGACAGTCAGAGCGTCCTTGCAAAAATTAATTGTTCCCTAAGCCCATTTTTGACAATTACTCCTTTCATTGTATGGTTTGATTTTATAGTTATTTCTTATCTAATTTGTTATTTAGACATATGATAATGTCAGCTCACCCATTTTTTGGTGCAATGTCTGCAACACACACACACACACACACTATCCTTCCACACATGCTTAAGTGCCACTAAAAATAAGTAGCAAAGAAGGAAAGATAAATATACTTTAAGGATTGGGTCTAGGCTTATGCTCATGATTACTTTCAGAGTAGGGTGTAGGTACAGAATTTGCTCGTGAGTGGGGCAGTTAAACAGCCCACTGGAGGTCACTTCTAGCCTTGAAACTCTTTATGGCTTCAGAGCACAGCGGAGTGTCCTGTTAACTACTCCGTAGAGTTTGCCTTCCTGCATGAAGCATGTGAACTTCACCTTCATCTGACCTCATTCGTTTTAGCCCATCTTATTTCTTACTTGTTCAGTTTTTGATTCGGGGGTCATTATGTAGCTAGTGTGCCGAGTAAGATCTGCCAACACTTTACTAAGAAGGATTATTGAGGTGATCTCCATCCCGAGGAGGAAAGAGAAGGGTCTTCCTGGAGACATAGCCACCGCATTCGAGAGGTGATATCTCCCCACTTTACTGTTTCTGATACACGGGAATATCCTTAGAACGATCAGGAAGACGAGTTTATTTCTCTCGTGCTGTCCTCTCCGCTCACACTGCTTCCATATTTCCCATCACGCACGTTATCCTCATTTTCATCATCATGGTTCAGGTACCAATCCGATCTGTTACTCGTTCAGTCAGTAAACCTTTACTGAGTACCGGTCCATGCCAGTCACTTCACCGGCTCCTTTACCCTACGTTAACAATAGATTTACCTTATGAGATGAGGTGGTCTAATGTTTTATTAGCAGATATAATAGTTTATAATTTAGAAGTGGAAATCAGGAGCAGTGGAGTAGTGGAACTTACTGCCCCAGGACTGGGGGTTCAACATGAACAGACAGGCAGCCTGTCCTGTACACTTGAGTCTGCTGATGGCTTTACCAGCTAATCAGGGACCCCCTCCCCACCGAAACAGTGTGATAAAGAGCCTCTGTGCTATGTGTCTTTTTAATTTGTTATCATCTCTAGTTTTTCTCTGGTGCCGTTCCCTCATGTTCTATGAGAACTGCAGGTGTGGTATTAGTATGCCAGCATTTGAAACTTACACAAAAATACAGATTAAATTGAATAATAGCTCTATGCAAGGGTAAAAATATATTTTCATATGATTGTCATTTTCTTCAACCAAATGTCGCTGTGTCTTTGCTGCTTTGGATTTTTTAATGATTCTATCCTCAATTTCTCCTTTTATTTACTACTGACACAATTTGTTGGTTCCTTGTCAACAAATTAATACATATTTATTGAATGGCTATGCCTGGCATCATGGTAGATAGATACTCTGTGGATAAAACAGATGTTTAATATGTTTGGAGCTTGGTTGTGAAGATAAAACTTATAGTCATAAAATACGTGGAAAAAAGTGTCCAGCAGCGTGTGTTGGTTGTCATTATAATGGCAGTTCAAAGAAGAAGGTAGAAAGGGTTGCAGGAACTAGAGGAACCTTGCAGGAGGAAGGCGTTTAGCTGATCCTGAGCGCTGGGTAGAATTTAGACCTGCACTGTGCGTGACGGTGGCTACTGGCCACGTGTAGTTCCTGAGCACTGGAAATAATGGCGAACTGGAGTCAAGACCGGCTGTAACAGGAAAATGCGCACTGGATTTTGAAAACTTAGTATGAAAACACATTTAAAATATCTCCTTAGTATTTTGTATTGATTGCATGTGGAAGTCATAGCCTTATGACTATATTGCGTTAAATATATTAAAATGAGTTTTGCCTTTTTTCGCTATTTAAATATAGCTTCTAGAATATTTAAAATAACATGGAAGGCTGGCAGTTTGGCTTGCATCATCTTGGATAGATCCATCTGTAGAGAGGAGGGGGCTTTGAAAACTGAATGAGGTGGAGGGGCAGGGAAGGGGGAGGCAGGCGGACCTAGTCCTCTGGTGTGAGGATGTGACCACGGATCGAGTTGAGAGCCGGAAGAAAGAAGCTTTTGCACACACTGTGGTTGACACGCTGTTGGGGGAGTGGGCACCCCAGGTTGACATTCCCATCGGGCATATGGTCTGGCAGATTAGATGTGTTTTTGACTGGGAGGAGAGCTTTGGGTCAGAGATATGGATTTGGAGACTTCATTTTGCACTTAAAATTCCGGAAGGTACCTGAGGTTTTCACAGGAGAGAGGGGCCTTGGGGTGGACCTCTAGGGCTCGGTTTATGAGCTCCTTCCAGGAGGTTGGCATCTGCTGCCCTGTGCCTCTTCTGTTTCTGATGTTTGCCTTCTGGGAATGCATGTTTAAAGCAAATGAAGAAAACTGACTAGCTCTTGGGAAATGTTCTCCTTCAGTTTAGTTCCTAGGGACCGGCAGGGGACTACATGGATGCTTGGCGAGGAAGGTCTGGCAGCTCTGTGCAAAGGCTGGAGAGACCAGGGACCCGTGAGAGCTGAGTGAAGGACCCATGGGCAGCAAAGGGGGTGTGCCGTCAGGCCGTGCGGGCTGGTTCCCTGGCTCGGACTCCTAGGGGATCCGGGGGGATCCTGGTAAAGGGACCAGGATGACAGACACTGACAAACTGGGAAACATCCTGGCCTGGCATTTTAGTTTCCTGTTTAACCAAGAAAGGACGCTGGGAGTTCTTTTCCTAAGTCAACAATAGACCATCTGATGAGGCAGTCTAATATTTTTCATTGATAGCTTATAATTTAGAAAGGGAAATTAGGAGCAAGGGAGGAGTGAGTCTGGATGCTCCCTGGAAGTTAGTAACCATGGTTTTGAAAGGGAAAACCAAGAACTGTTTGAACAGCGATGCTTTATTCGGAACACTGAAAACCTCCAAAGGTGAACTCCTTTGAAGGACAAAACTCATTTCGGTGTCTGCGTTCTGGAATGTACGTTACAACTTCATCCTAATTACTTCATTGACATACCTCATTAGCAAGAATAAAAGTGATAATAGCTCACATCCATCAAACACAGCTCGCAGGCACTGGAGGTGAAGAGTGCTATCCCTCTCTGCCTGTGTTCATGCCTGGTTGGGTAACCATGGCCATTTTGCTCACCCTCTCTGTTCCGCAGTCTCCTCACCTGAAAAACGGGTGTCAGAATTGTATCTACCTTCTAGGAATGTTTTGATGACCAAATGAGTTAATACAGAGGGACATAGAGCGCACAGAATAATTTCCGGGACACAGGAGTTTGACAGACGATAGCTGTTAGGTCACTGAATGCTTACACTTATACCTTCTTGGCCTTTAATATAAAGTGGAGAAAATTCTGTGTTGGAGAAGTCAAGCCAGAAGCTGGCAAGTAAGTTGTGGAACCAGTATTCAACCCAAGCCTAGCCAGAATCTCAAGCTTCTTCCCTAAACCTCCTTTTTAAACAACTAAAAAAAAAATTTTTAATTGAAGTATAGTTCATTTACAATGTTGTGTTAATTTCTGTTGTACAGCAAAGTGATTCAGTTATACATACATATATGTTCTTTTTTATATTCTTTTCCATTATGGGTTATCTCAGGGTACTGAATATAGTTCCCCATGCTATACAGTAGACCTCCTTGAATCAGTAAACTACGGCACGCGGGCCAAGTCGTGCCCTGCTGCCTTCCTCTGTAAGGCCCTAAAGCTGAGAATGGTTTTTCAGGGATGAACACTGCAGTTGAGTTAATCATAGGAAACACTACCTTTGAACCCAAATTAAGGGAAATGTTATCCCCACTCCCTCCCAAATAATTACAATCTCTCATTAGTAGACTTGTGTTCTACAAGCGATTGTACTCAGTCATTATTATTGTATTTTGGATTTCATGAATCGAAGACTTGGAAATGTGTTTTCTCTTTTGTTCTGTAAGTATCTGCATAGTAACCTTGATTTTGACACTAGACCTGCAAAGCCTAAAAGACTCCTTGCTGGCCCTTTCTAGAAGAGGTTTGCTGGGTGCCACCCAGACCTCTCTTACTGCCTTCGTTTCTGCTAGCTACAAGGGTGCTCAATGTAGGAGAAAGTTTGGAAAGCCGGAGACCTGGTCATTACAGATAGGGGGCAGGGGACTGAAGCTGGGTATTGGGGCGGGGAGGCGGGGAGGAGGATGCTTGTAGAAATAAGGCTGTGAGTGGCCACCGTGCTGTTGCATGTAACGTACCTACCGAGGTTGTGGCCGGAACCTGTGCCCAGCAGGCGCTTCTGTGCAAAGGCCTGGGAGGGTATGTTTCTGAAGATCGCTTCTGCTAGGGAACATTGGCTAAATTTGTAGAAATAGGAACATTCTCCCAGATTACACTTTTCTTTCCACCTCTCAGGGGTGCTCTAAATAAAACAGGTCCTCTAAAGATGTAAGGCTAGAAGCTTGGCAGGGCTTTTCAAGAGCAACTTTAATATTTTTATTTTC
Source organism: Physeter macrocephalus (assembly GCF_002837175.3). Lineage (NCBI taxonomy): Eukaryota > Metazoa > Chordata > Mammalia > Artiodactyla > Physeteridae > Physeter > Physeter macrocephalus. The sequence goes on from NC_041221.1 coordinate 29,084,530, forward strand.
CCTTGAAGGAGGCTTGGAAAACTCATTTCCACCGCTGAGCTACTGGGAGATACCTGGTGCCTGGAATAAAAATTGTGTAACGAATGGCTTCTGGGGCGTGGTTAGTGGGCTCTGGTAGCGGAGATGGTGTCATCTGGTGACAAGGAGCCCATGGTGATTTTGATTTTGTGAAATGAAAATAGACCAAAGTATGTGGAATCTAAAAAAAGGGTACAAATGAACTTATTTACAAAACAGAAATAGAGTTACAGATGTAGAAAACAATCTTACGGTTACCAGGGGGGAAAAAAGGGGAGGAATAAATTGGGAGATTGGGATTGACGTATATACACTACCATTTATAAAATAGACAACTGATAAGAACCTACTGTATAGCACAGGGAACTCTACTCAATACTTTGTAATGACCTCTATGGGAAAAGAATCTAAAAAAGAGTAGATATATGCATATGTGTAAGTGATTCACTTTGCTGTACACCTGAGACTAACATAACATTGTAAGTCAACTATACTCCAATTAAAAAAAAAAAAACAGACCAAAGAGACAGAATTCTGGAGGGTATGAGGCTTGAAGGAAGCCCTGAAGATGTTCAGGCTGTGTCAGCCCTTTCATGTCACAGGTGTGAAGATGGGGACTCAGAGATCTCAAATAACCTCTTGCCCAAGCTGGTGAGTGGCCCTGAGGTAGACGCAGGGCTTCTTGCCAACCTCCTCCTGTACTTTGTCGCCGAACTGCTTCAAACCTTTTCGTTTTCTGAAACTTGTTTAACGTTGAAAACAAGTCCAGATCTCTTCGTGAGGACCCCAGTTCTCCTGAACCCTTCACCAAAAATGCCTCGCCCTCTGTTCCAGAGACTGCCCGCAGGGGTAATGAGACCGCCGTCACTTTACACCTCACCTGGATCCTGACTAAGGGGGCGCCCACCTGGCCTTGAGCTCGCCTGTCCACCATTTCTGCCCTCTGCTTTCGAGCAGCTGAAACAGTTCAAGACTGGACTTAAACAGTAGCCTACGAGCAAATGTTACAATTGAAATCTGGGCTTTGGGCCATACAAAACAGGGTGGGAGTTTTTATTTTCTGCCAATTTTGAGTAAAATGAACATCCACTTTTTTTAGATTGGGAGAATGAGGCAGAAAACGTCTTACTGGGAAACCCCTGCCTTTCATCTCTAGATGTTTGTTGTCCTGGGCACTGCTGCAGAATTGTCACTTTATGGCACAAGGACCTGATTAAAGAAAACCCCACCAGAGTAAGCTAAGCCCTGGGCCATTAGTTTGAGTTCATTTGCATGTCCCTTGCTTTCTCAGAACATGTACTTGACACGGGAGCATCTGTGTTACCATGGAATCCTGTTTCTTTAGGTGTTAGGCACCAGCAGTTGAATAGTTTCCCTCTCAAGGCAGAAAGCCTTTGTGCTCTGCGGGCTGCTCTCTACAGAGCACGAAACCCGTGCCTTATTTCTGCATAATTATCCAACTGGTAGTCACACTAGGGGTCTGTCCTGTATGCGTTATGTAGCCTATGACCAAGAGCAAGAATTCTGCTCTTTCAGCCTTGGAAGGGGATCTTCACAAGAGCAAGAGTAACCCGTTGCCTGAGTGGTTAAATGATCGCCCAGCCTCACACTGAAGTAGCAGCAGAAGGGTGTCTGGTGTTCCAGGCTGGGCTTCCTGTTGGGCTTTATCTGGTTATGAAAATAATTTTAACTTTTTTTGATATGGGGTAAGTCTTTAGCAATTTCCCAAAAAATACATCTTAAGGGTCTTTCCGAAGAAATTCATTTTATGCCTATTCATTATTTTTCTGGATTTGAAGGTGGTGGTGTTTTTGTGTGTGTGTGTGTGTGTTTATGAACGTGTGTGGAAATGCAGTACTTCCGACCTCTGCTTCCATCATCGGCTGGCACTGGGAAAACCTGAAAGTCAATTTCACTCTTGGCTTACACGTTGTCCATTGTAACTCCTGGTTTCTTTTGTGCCAGAGTCTCATCTCTTCCTGTTTCTTCAGTGTTCATCTCATTTTCATATCATCTTGCCTATTTCATGGTATCCCTTAGTCTGGCAGGAATTTGTACACATAAAATAACTCATCCAATCTTCAAAAGGGGACAACGGGTTGCTACCTCGATCTGTTGAAAGCCTTCCTTCCGCTTGTGAGGTGCTCTGACATATGGATTGTCTAGTTTGATGCGCACAAAATCTGTGAGCCATTCATGATGGTAATTGCCTTTTTATTTTCAGAGCTCACTTCACCGTGCCCTATACTGCCCTGGAGGTTTTGTCTGTTACCCAGTTTAATTCCATTAGCCATCCTGTCATTTGATGGACGCTATTGGCCACTTCCTCCTGTCCTCGTGGAAACACCTTTATCCTTGGCTCATGACACATCAATCTCCTGGTCTTGCCTCTACTTCCCCTGTGGACCATCCTGCTCTGTGCCAGTCACTACCCACTGGTCACCCTCTACCTCTCCTCTCCTCACACCATCATCTCTCCCTTGGCAAACTCACCTATGCCCGGGTCTTCCGTTAGGTCTACCTGTTGGTCTCCTTGACTCACAAATGTATATCTCTGGTCTAGACCTTCTCAGCAGGTCCTACACTCATAGGCACGGTAGCCTTCTGAGACAAAAAGTCAATCTCATCCTGGCTATTTCAGAGACACCTTGACTCAACACATCCTTAGTCAAACTCACGACTTTTGCCCCTGTCTCTGGTCCTCTGCCCTGGACCTTTGAAGCAGCCTCTTACCTGGTCCACCCACATCCACTCCTGTCTCATCCAATACATTCTCCACGATGTGGCCAGTGTGATCTTTTCAAAGGCAGATCCGACTTAACATCTTTTTATCTAAAACTATTCATTAATTTTGGCATGCGTATCTTAGAATAAAGATCAAAATACTCATCGTGGCCCCCGCAGCCCTTGGCATTTTGACCCCAGCCCTCTTGTGCAGCTTCATTCCATATTACAGTTTCTCCTCTTTTCTCTACAATGCCCCCTTCCCGCTTGTTTTTTTTTTTGCAGCCATCGTATTACCATGCTTCTTCTTTCCTAGGAATCTTTGCAAATGATGCGCCTTTTTGCCTAGAATGCTTTTCTCTTCCCTCTTTGCCTTGTTAATCTCTACTTAGATTCCCTCTCAAAATTCCTCTTAAGTCAGCTCCTTTTGAATATACTTTTATCATATCAGGTACTTCTGCAGTTGTAACACTTACCCCAGTTGTAATTTTATGTTTATTCTTATGATTGATTTATCCACTAAAGCTTGTATCTTTTTTTTTTTCTTTTTGGGTGATCTGTACGTGAAGGAAGTTTATTTTTAACACTGTTACGATTTTGTTGAAAAACAAAAGGCGTACTGGAAAAAATTAAATACAGAAGTAAGCAAAGAACTAAAAACTGTTTCCCCTCGTATTTCATTGCCCTGAGATAACCCATAGTAACGTTTTGGTGTGGCTTTCCGGAAGTCAGTCTGCACATACGTAAACATATGTATGTTTATATAAATGATTGTGTACACATTTAGAGAAATGGGATCCTCTGTGTTGTTTGCCAGGCTGCTTGTTCTGTTCAGCGATATGTCGGAGACATCTTTCCGTGTCGGTGTTCTCTGTATCACCATATTGGACACTTGTATTGTTTCTGTGATACCCACGTACCGTGACTGACTTACAAGCTTATGTCGTCTACTTTACTGTGAACTCCACAAAGTTGGGGATACTTTCTGGAATATCTAACCGTTGTTTCCCCACTACTTAGTTAGTGTTTGGCAATTAGTAGACACTAAATAAATATTTATTGAACAAATGAGTCCCATTTTACAGATGAGGAAACCGAGGCTTAAAAGAGGTTAATTGAAAGCTTACTCAAGTTTCTTAGACACACACTGTTTAGCTGTAAGTTCTAGAATTCCCCACAAATTAGCCAAAGAAAAGGGGGAAAAAAGGACACAGGGTAATTATTGAAGAATACAAGTGCAGGACTTGAAGCAAGAAGAGAACTCTGTCAGCAACCAGGAGGGTGGTACAGTGTCTCTGTCTGTCCTTTCCTTCTGTCCCTTTTCACGGGCTCTTTCTCTCCCTCAGCATGTGGGGTTCTCATCCTTGCTTCTCTCTATTCACCTCTGTCCTGCTCGGTTGAAATGGCCACACAGCTCCTATTATCATCCACGTTCAAGGTCTGGGGCCACTGAACAACTGACTCACAGGGAAAACCATGGGAAAGTTGTCATGCTCCAATTAAATTCCTGGGAGAGAGATCAGATTGCCTGGGTCTTGCTTCCGAATCATTTCTGCCTGTTAGGTGTCCATCCAGACCCACTCCCTATCCATTGTCCTCTGGGTGGGCCACCTGGTGCCAGTCCTCAGAATAGGTTGGAAGAGGTGATGTGTGGAGACAGCAGCCATCTTCCAAAGCATCTTCCATCACAAAGATGGCAGAGTGGAAATGCAAACTCTGTGGTCTTTTCATCATGCTTCCTGTATGTTCCCCGAAAGTAAGCAGATCTCTGTCCAACTCATTTGTGAACTTTGAGATTCTCAGTAAAATGTGTCCTTTGATGTATGACCATTATATCTACCAATGCTGAGTGCTCCATATCTGCCAGGTATCTTAAATGTGCTTAAATACTGCCTCTCATTAAACTTCATAATAGCCTGTTTTTATCCCCCTTTTGTTGGATGAGGAAACTGAGAACAGGAGAAGTTAGGTAATTTGATGAAAAATGTGGCACTCGAAATCTGCTTGCAAATGGAAAAAAAAATCCCTGCTAAGTTATGAGCTAAGAATATTGGTATTGATACCTCTTTTGCTGTGGCAAATCAGAAAGGAAGTAAGGTATATATGTAAACTTAGTTTTAGGATTTTCCCAATCTTGATGCTATTAAGGAACAGCCAACATCTCTTTTGTATGGAGCTTGAGTTACATGGAGCTCATCTCTTCTCAACTTTTTTTTTTTTTTTTTTGCGGTATGCGGGCCTCTCACCGTTGTGGCCTCTCCCGTTGCGGAGCACGGGCTCCGGACGCGCAGGCTCAGCGGCCACGGCTCACGGGCCCAGCCGCTCCGCGGCACGTGGGATCCTCCCGGACCGGGGCACGAACCCGTGTCCCCTGCATCGGCAGGCGGACGCGCAACCACTGTGCCACCAGGGAAGCCCCTCTTCTCAACTTTGAAGTGGCGTTTAGAGCAATAACCAGTAACCAAAATGAGAAGTCATTAAAGAATCCGTATTCTTAACTCTGCCTGAAATATACCATTCTATCATTCATGTACAGGGACTTTTTATTTATTAGGCTTTATTGGCATAGTTCCTAAGCCCTACTAACACGTTAAATACAGAAATGAGACCGTAACATTATAATGAGTAAAGGTCGTATTAGGAGTCTCTGAAGTGTGTCATAGCAACAGCATAATGCAGTTTGATTCGGAGTTATACATAATTATATTTAAAGTGAGCTGTGGATCATTTTAAAGTGATATAGGATAAGCCTTCTAGAAGTAAGAGGCGTAAGGCGTACGACGGGCTTAAAATGACCCCACTTGCACCTTTTATAAAAAAGAACCTTACTTTATGTTAGCTTCTCCATCGGTGTCTTGGACACAAGAGTCAGGCATGCTTTATCTGAAGTTATGGGGCCTGAAAGCCGTAGAGGTACTTGAAGGAAAGATGCGTGAGAGTCTTGTATCCAGCCGGGTGCAGAAGGCATTTGGGTCTGCTGTTCCTGTTTGATCGCTGGATTCTGTGGAACCTTGGGGGATGAGATGGCTTCTTGGAGGCAAGCGGTGGGAGAGCTCCGAGGAAGACGCAGGTCTCCCCAGTCTCCTGCCGCCCAGTTTCTAGGGCCTGTAGTAGTCAGCCGTGCTATGAGGAGATAAACATAAAACCTTAAAATGAGGTGACACAAAAGGACAAATATTTTATGATTCCACTTCTACAAAACCTCTAGAACAGGTAATTTCATAGAGACAGGAAGTAGATTAGAGGTGACTGGTGATGAGAGGCGCTGGGTGAAGGGGTCACGGGGAGTTTTTGCTTTATGGGGACAGAGCTTCTGTTTGGGGTGGTGACAAATTTAGGAAATAGTGGTGACGGTGGTGCAGCGCTGTGTATGCCATTAATGCCACTGAACTGCACGCTTACGTTTAAAATGGCAGGTTTTTATTTAAAATTTTTTAAAGAGTGAAAAAAAAAAAAACCACCCTGCAGTGGGATGTTTTGCCCAGTGCAGATCCTGGCAAGGGCATCAGTGGCAGGCCGCAGGGCCTCGGCTGCTCCCTCCCGGATCCTGACGAGGTCGGGCTTGTTTTCCCTTGGCTCTCCAAGAGGATAAATCTTTGCGTCCCTTCAGAACGCGGAGCACAGATTCTGGCTTCTGCCCTGTTATTTATTGCTGCCAGGCCAAGGGGAGCCAACCAAGGGCATCACACAGGTGCCAGGCTGGGTTTGACTCTAACTGGCATATGTGGTTTCTGAGGACCGAGTGTGCTATGCCCAAGGGACTGAATATGGAAATAGCTCGTTTCCTGCAGCTGGATTCCCAAAATAACCCCAAGACTCCTAAATAAACTGGAGTCCCTCATCAAGATCCAAGCAATGGCAGCTCCCTGTAGGTGAGGCCACATATGAGGCCCTTTGGGTACTTGGAATTAAACCCACATTGAATGGTCTCCAAGTCAGACTCGTTTTATAGAGAATTATTTTCTCCTCTTATACTGAGGTTGCTCTTTTATTCTTTAGAGTCTCAGACATAAATTGTGCGTGCGTGTGTGTGTGTGTGTGTGTGTGTGAGTGTGTGTGTGTTCGCACGAGTGCGGGTAAGAAAGCATCCACGGTTCTGGCATTTATAACGGCGGGTTGGGAGCAGGTACCCTAGAGCTGGACTGTCCAGATTCAAACCCTGGGTCCTCCATGCAGGAGCCACGTCATCTCCACAAGGAACGTAACTCCCTGGGGGGTTGTTATAGGAATGAAATGAATTAATACAGATGAAGTGCTCAGGACCGTGCCTGGCACAGGCAGTCAACGGATGTGAGCCATTATTATTAGCAGTCATAGTGGTGGTCTGAGTACTAGTGTGTTTGTTTGTTTGGATGCTATATAAGGAGCAAGTTGTGTTTTGGGAAAGAGAGTGCATAGGAAGATAACATAAAAGGTGGAAATTAAGGACACGTTAGGAAGACATGAAGTGCTGAGAGGTGACACGTGTCTGAAACAACTGGAAACCCTTCAACCTATTGCCATTCAGTTTAAAGTGAGATTTGTAAATAAATTCATTTTTATCATTTTTTAGATTCCACATATAAATGATATAGTATGATATTTGTCTTTGTCTGACTTACTTCACTTAGTAGGGTGATCTCTAGGTCCATCTGTGTTGCTGCAAGTGGCATTAATAGACTCACAGACATAGAAAACAAGCTTATGTTTACCAAAGGGGAAAGTGGGGGGAGGGATAAATTAGGAGTTTGGGATTAGCAGGTACAAACTACTATATATAAAATAGGTAATGCATACCACCGGGAAGAGTAGCCCCCGCTCGCGGCAACTAGAGAAAGCCCCTGCACAGCAACAAAGACCCAACAGAGCCAAAAATAAATAAATTTATAAAATAAATAAATGAACAAAATAGATAAACAACAAGGACCTACTGTATAGCACAGGGAACTGTATTCAATACCTTGTAATAACTTATAATGGAAAGGAATCTGAAAAAGAATATATATATGTATATCTGAATCACTTTGCTGTACACCTGAAACTAACACAACATTGTACATCAACTGTACTTCAGTAAACATGAATAGATAGAGAGAGAGAGAGAGAGATTGTGGAAGGGCTCTGGTCGTGAATAGTTAACATAACCATTTGAAGACTGCAGTCATGGAGCTAACGATGGAAAGTATCCGTGTGGTAGAAACTCTCATCTATATGTGTATAAAGGGTGTGTGTGTTCAGTAAAAGGTCCCTGGCTAGGTAGTTGGACTTCCTGAATTTGTAAATAAAAATTGGCGTCTGAGAACTTAAGTGACTTACCCTAAGTAATATTCGCTTTAAAAGTGATCTGGAAATTTCTCATTGAAGGCCCTTTTCATTATTCTATGGGACAGTTTTCCACACATCTTGTGAACAAGGGATGAAAAAGTTATTTTGCTAAGTTCCTAATTGGTCAGAATGTACCTAGTATTTGAGGAAGCAAAACATCTTTCAAAAACCAAAAAAAAAAGAGGAAGATTAGTGGAGTTAGGGCAGAGGTTTGAAAGATTTACAGCATATTTGTAATTGCTTTGGCAGTAAAACACTTGGAGGCATGAATGATAACCGTTTACATTGATGGTAAGAGTTAGAACCGATACTGAATAATGTAAGGCAAGGCAGCATTCAGCAGTGAACACTGTGGGTCTTTTTCCTTGCATGAGAACAAATTTGTTCTCATCCCCTCTTGTGACATCATGCAGAAACCGACCCCGACATGCACAGTCACTTTTGCTGTTCAAGGGTAACCCTGGTACCTATGCCTATGGTAACGATTGTTATGTGTAAGCCTTAACACTAGCGTATAAGCTCATTGAGAACATCTTCAGATGTTTGTACCTTCCTGTATATCTAGCAAATATCTTTCATTTTGCTGCTACTCAGTAATTATTTCTGAATGAATAATGGATGAATATACAGTAGAACAAATAGTTCATGCCATTATGGACAATAGATTCTTTTAAATTTTTATTTTATATTGGAGTAGAGTTGATTAACAATGCTGTGTTATTTTCAGGTGTACAGCAAAATGATTCAATTATACATATATCTATTCTTTTTTAAGTTCTTTTCCCATTTAGGTTATTACAGAATATTGAGCAGAGTTCGTCCTTGTTGGTTATCTATTTTAAATATAGCAGTGTGTACCTGTCAATCCCAAACTCCCAATTTATCTCTACCCCCTACCCTTCCCCTCCCCATAACCATAAGTTTGTTCTCTAAGTCTGTGAGTCTGTTTCTGTTTTGTAAATAAGTTCATTTGTATATATTTTTTAGATTCCACATGTAGCGATATCATATGATATTTGTCTTTCTCTGTCTGACTTTTAGTTCACTTAGTATGATAATCTCCAGGTCCATCCATGTTGCTGCAAATGGCATTATTTCATTCTTTTTTATGGCTGAGTAATATTCCATTGTATGTATGTACCGCATCTTCTTTATCCATTCGTCTGTCGATGGACAGACGAATTAGGTTGCTTCCATGTCTTGGCTATTGTAAACAGTGCTACAGTGAACATTGGGGTGCATGTATCCTTTCGAACCATGCTTTTCTCTGGATATATGCCCAGGAGTGGGATTGTAGGATCATACGGTAGCTCTAGTTTTAGTTTCTTAAGGAACTTCCATGCTGTTCTTCATAGTGGCTGTACCTATTTATCAATACATTCCCACCAACAGTGTAGGAGGGTTACCTTTTCTCCACACCCTCTCCAGCATTTATTGTTTGTAGGTTTTTTGGTGATAGCCATGACCAGTGTGAGGTTATATCTCCTTGTATTTTTGATTTGCATTTCCCTGATAATTAGCAGTGTTGAGCATCTTTTCATGCGTCTCTTGGCCTTCTACATGTATAGACAATAGATTCATAATAGCACCTACCCAAATGACCTTAGTCATACTTAATAAAATATTTTCTTTGGTTCCTGCTGTAACCTTCCAAATTCTGCTTAAGCTGGGTAAGATTTCTTCCTTAAAATATTGTTAACAATTATTTAAAACACTTCTCTTGATAATTGACAGTAGCCAATGAACTATAGGTTTGAAAATATATAAATCAAGTGACAATTGGAGACCAGTTCCCTCAACTACTGTCAAAAGAAACGTTTAAAGCTGTAAATGGTTCCAGTCTGACCAGCTGACTGGGCGCTGCATAGCCCACACTTGCTCCTTTGTCCAAGACCTCATCCCCGACTGCTGATTCATCTCTTGTCAGGTTTGACTTTCTCACCAGATGGTAGGCTCCTTAGGTGACTTGATGTTTTTGTATTAATTATGAAAGTCATAATCATGTTTACTACTTATATGAAACATGGGGAATACTAATAAAATGTAAACCCACAGCCCATCTTAAGGAATAGAATGTTACCAGCACATCCAAGCCCTCTCTGTGCTTTCTGCAATTCCATTGCCCACTGCACGCCATCAACCCCGATTTTGTGCTTACCACATCTTTGTTTTTCTCTTTCCAGTTTTTCTACTTATGTATGTATCATAATAGTAATTTTGTATGTTTGGAATCTACTGTAAATGGAAACATACTATATGTATTCTTTTCTATCTTGTTTTTTTCAATCAGCATTATAATCATGAGACTTGCTCATGTTGAAGCTGTAGCTATAGTTCTTCCATTTGCACTGTTTTTAGCAATTTCTTGCCTGTCTCTCTCCCTCCTTCCCTCCTCCCTTTCGTCCACGTAGATTTATTGAATTCTTTTCATGTGCCAGACACTGTTCTAGGCTCTGTGGAGAGGCACAGCAGTAAATAAAGCAATCTCAAAATTCTTGCCCTCGTGGAGCTTAAATTCCAGGTGGGAACACAGATACTAAACAAAATTAATTGTTACCATATTTGTAGATTAGATGTTTATAATTGTTATACAGAAAGCTAAAGCATGACAGAGGTTAGGGAGCCTGGTATGCAGGGATGAGTTTCAAGGAAAAAATCATTGAAAGGGATGGGTAGGGAATATGGCACAACTCATTTAACTATTTTCCTGCTGATGGCATTTGGTTGTTTCATTTTGAGGCCATTAGGAACACTGCTTTGTGTGTCTTCAGCTGCAGAGGTACAGAGTTATCTCCCAGGTGTATATTCCTAGGGGTGGGACTGTTGAATTTTCTAAAAGTGCCAAATGGTTTTTCATTGATAATGATATATTCGTCTTTGCATCTTTAGAAGCTAGCACAGTGCACGGCACAGAGTTGGGCTAATATTTGCTTGACTAAGTGGAACTTCATTGCAGAAACAGGGACAACAGGGGTTGATATTCAAAATCTCCTTCACCGTGTTGATTGTGCTCTGCTGTCAAGGTGTTGGACCTTGCGTGGAAAGCAGAAATTGGCCTTCCATTTGTCTTCTGTGCTAAATTATTATTAGGGAATGCCTTCCGACATTTGCCAAGTTCGTGTTGGCTGTGACAGTTGGAGTTGCTAAAGCCTCTTTAATAATGAAGGAACACTGCAAGTAGATTCTAGCTGTTTATTACAAGTATCTCCCACTCTCCTGTTTGAAACAACCCTTGAAGAAGCCAAGTCCTCTTTATAGGACGCCCTCCCCTCCCTTCCTCTGTGCTCCTGGCTTCTGAAGCCTGAGGAGAGAGTGCTCCAGCTTCTTGTATGGAATCACAAGTCTCCACTTGAACTTGCCCCTTTGTACATTCCTGTCTGGCTGATGTTTTGGCAAACAGAATGTTACACTTTAAAATTGATCCTTGCTTGCTTGTGGAAAATGAATCTAAGGTACTTGGGGAATTATTTGGGCTTGGGAAGGCTTGATGCCTCATAAAATGAGGTTCTGGACTGAAATACCCTTGAAATATGTCAAGCCCCAGAGTTGTGTCTTTACTTTCTAAATATTTAAAATAAAAATGGGTGGTTATATCCAGTCACTCTGTATGAGTGTCTCATCATGTTATAAAATGTCCAGTCTCAGCGCTTAATATAAACAAATTCATTTCTTAGGAAGCCCTTTTGAGACACGATCATTGGAAGCTGTTCATCCTCGTTAGCATATTTACCAGATGAATTGGGAGTGCTGTTTGTTTTTTTTAAACAGTCCTCATTCTTTCCGGTATATATTGAACCCTTTAGTTACCAGCTAACTTTTCTTTATTAAAAGTTGGGGTAACATATTCTTCCTACCAAAGGGTTCTTGGCATATACGTTATAAGATTCCTATGTACTTCTCTCTCTGCTCCATCATAACAGAAGTCGTAAAGTGCATTTTTGTCATATTAATGCAAAACAACAGAACAGTTGGGCCTTTTTTTCTCATTTTAGTGTAATTGATCATTCTTAAATTTTGGCTCTAGCTTTTAAAAGTAATTTTCATCTTCAATCTGGTGGGTAGGTCAGTTATGATGTCAATAATATGTGTGTGTGTGTGTGTGTATATATATGTGTGCATGTGTATGTGTGTATGCATAGGACATATTTGGTGAAATTTACTCTAGGTTTTCTCAGAGAAGATGTTAAAAGTAAACACCAGTGTTTGTGAGATTTATTGAATAAATACATAAAAAAGAGACACACACTCTCAATATCAGTTAGAGCAAGACATGAAAAAAGGAATTTAAAAAAGCCTGAATTGCCGTTCAGTATAGAAAAAAGTATTAGTCACCATATGCCTGAAATACATTCAAAAGCCTGAAATACATTCAAAAGTTATAAGGTTTGTTTGCTCTTTTAGTTCCTGTACTGGTGATGCACAGCACTGATAGTAAAAGGCCTGGTAACAGTTATGTAGTCTTTATTGAAAAAAGTGAACATTTCAAGTCTTTCAGCACATAAGAAAAAAGTTACATTGTATTTGTGTGTGGCTTCTTTTTGAAATAAAGATACAACTTGGAAAAGTAAATAAAACTCAGCATTGATGGATGTTTCTAGTATGTCACTATTAAAATAGCAGTAATAAAAATAGTACATTTCCCTGTTTTTAGAGAGAAAAAGGCACATGATCTTTCCCATTAAAGTGAATGGCAGTTGGCTGCAGTTCCCTATCTTTCTGATATGATTTTTCCATGCCATAAAAGTATGATGAGCTTGTGCTTAAGAAAAATTTGTCAAGTTTCCATGGAGAAAATATCTTTTGAAACCTAGACTGTTTCTAACGTGAGAGCATATTTTCACAACAAAAATGTGAAGCTAAAAATAAAAAAACGTGAAGCTGAGGAAGGTTAATAGTCATGCTGAAGGAAACCTTCATCTTCATTCAACAAAACAGTTTGATTATATTTGTGAAAGTAGAAAAGGGAAAAATGCGGTCTTTGTTAGAGACCCTCCATGTCGTGTTGTGTAAGGCAAGGTTCTCTAGAGAAATAGAACCAGCAGAATGTGTGTGTGTGTGTGTGTGTGTGTGTGTGTATGTCCACACGCCCACACGCATAGGAATTGGCTCACACAATTATGGAGGCTGACGGTCCCAAGATCTGCAGTTGGTAAGCTGAAGACCCAGGAGGGCAGGTGGTGTGGTTCCAGCCTGAGTTTGAAGGCCTGGGAACCAGAAGAGCCAATCGTACAGTTCTAGTGAATGCCTGCAGGTTCAGCACCCAGAAAGAGCCTGTGTTTTCTATTCAAGTCTGAAGTCAGCAAGAAAACTGAAGTCCCAGCTCAAGGCAGTCAGGCAAGGAGGAGTTCCCTTACTCACTGGAAGGGCAGCCTTTTTGTTCTCGTCTTCAACTGATTGGACGAGGCCCACCTACACTAGAGAGGGCAATCTGCTTTTCTCAGTCTACAGCTTCAAACGTTAACCTCATCCAACACACTGTCACAGACACATGAAGAATAATGTTAGACCAAATACCTGGGCACTGTGTGATTCAGTCAAAGTGACATAACATTAACCATTATCCACATCAAAAAAAAAAAAAGATGTTATTTTTGAAGGATAAGAAGAGAAAATCACAGAGGATGGGAGAATAAGGCAGTTATAGGAATCTGTCCTGGAAAATTCACATCTCTTCTGTGTCCTGTATTGAAAATAGATTGAAGATGATGTAAAATGCTTCAGGCTGTAGACATTTTAATGTTTTAGCAAGAGAAGAGTGTGGGGTCCAAGGTCACTGTTACACTGAAAGAGAATTTGGATAGGAATAAGACTCAACTGAGCAGGTTTCCCAAAACCTGTGCTCCAGGACCTTTTTAAAACTTTTGAGCATAAGTAGTAAAAATAAACAGCTAGCGTTTCAATTATGAGTGCCTTTGGCCAAGAAGCACTGGCTTCTCGTTTTATTTAGGCCGGCAGACTTAGGAATACCAAACAATAGTTGAGTAATTTCCCCCAAGGATGCCTATAAAGCATTTAATTCAGTTTGGTGAACTTGAGTAAGCACCATGTGCACGGCACTGAGCTGGGTGTGATTATATGGGACGTGACTCAGAGCAAACACTCAAGGACAGAAAGGACCTTGGCTTTCTAAATGTGAACATGACCTTTGGGAACTAGACACTAGTTCCAGCCCTGGAAACTGTGTTTTGTACAAGAAGCAGGCTTCTGAGAAACATATTTTACTGCAAATGAATAGATATTGCAAGCATTTGAAAAAACAAATGGCTACTTTCGTGCCGTCTCTGCAAGAGTTTTGAATGCCAGGGGCTTCTTAGCACTGGTGGGTGAAATGCAGTGTCCTGATTTGTATTTCCCTCTTTCGTGACCTATCTGTAGCGACTGGCCTTTCTCCTGGAAACTGGCAGTCAGTTCTGAAATAGATGTGGTGTGTATACCAGAGAAAGGTTGTCAGAAAAGGTTTATGGCAGGACTACTTTTTCTCCTAAATTATAGACATTGAGTCTCACAGGCTCCTTCCAGTGGTGGAGCTGAGAAAACAGTCATTTTTAGTATCAAAGTGATGTGTGTTTACTGCCGATCTGGTTCATACCGTACTGCCACACTTTCAACAATTTTAAACCTATAGCACCCTGAGGGCACCAGCAGCTCATCAGCATCACTTTTCAGGACTTTCCCCCCCTTGTTTCTTTTTTTTTAGACTTTATTTTTTAGAACAGTTTCAAGTTCACATCAAAATTGCGTGGCAAGTACACACATTTTCCATTTATCTTTTTTTTTTTGCGGTACGCGGGCCTCTCACTGTTGTGGCCTCTCCCGTTGCGGAGCACAGGCTCCGGAGGCACAGGCTCAGCGGCCATGGCTCACGGGCCCAGCCGCTCCGCGGCACGTGGGATCTTCCCGGACCGGGGCACGAACCCGTGTCTCCTGCATCGGCAGGCGGACTCTCAACCACTGCGCCACCAGGGAAGCCCCTCCATATATCTTGTGACCCTATACCTGCGTAGCCTCCGCATTGTCAACATTCCCCACCAGAGTGGGACATTACTTCCAGTCGATGAGCACACACTGATACATCATTATCACCCGGAGTCGAAGGTTACATTAGGGTTCACATAGATGTTGTACATTCTGTGAGTGTGTGTAGTGACATGTGTCCACAGTTACAGTATCATACAAAGTAGTTTCACTGCCTTGAAAATCCTCTGTGTTCCACCTGTTCATGCCTTCCTGCGCCCTAACTTAGGGGACCTTTTTTTTTTTCCTGTGGATAATTAATGACTACTGTACTTTTAGAGCTCTACTTAGTTCATACATTTCATCATACAAAAAAAAAATTCACTTCTTTTTCATCCAGACTATAGAGGAGAATATTAAATATTTCAAAATTTTAATATTCTACTCTACAGTTAGGAAGAAGAAAAAAAAAACCCCATTTTTTTGTATTGTGAAAATGTATGAACTAAATAGAAATCTATAGAATCACAGAACTGGATTGGAGGGAAAGTTAGTGAATACTGAATTAAATTCTTTCATCTTATACATCAGGAAACGGAGGCCATGAAAAGAGGCCATGAAAATTTAAGGTGTTTGCCCAACTGTAAGTGAAATATGTCTAAAAATGTTTCCTGGTTTGTAGGAAAAGATGTCTCCAAAGTTTATTTTTCTTCCCAATAAAACTATACTAGTTGAATTGAATTATTTAGAAAATGTGAGTGTCTGCTTGTAGATCAGCTTCAGTGCCCATTACTTGGAGGTCTAGATGATCTTCATTAAGAGCTCCTTTCCTTTTCTTTAAGCCTGTCTCTTTCTTGTCATCAGAATTATGCTATTCTGCTGGATTCAGAGTGTGCACGTCCAAGGTAAAGGAGGTGACCAGGGTCTGTGGCTGTCCAGCTCTACTGAAGGCCAGGGATGGTCCACCTCTCACTCCAGGCAGCCCCTGCGCACTTGCCGGCTCTCAAACAATGCCTTCCAGTGTCAGGCTGTAGGGTGTGTGTTTTCTGCTGTCCACACACCCCTCAGCTGAAACTTGGAAGACCACTTGCCCCTCATCTGACTGTAACTGTGTGGGCTGGTTCCTTTTGAGCTTCTGTTTTATAGCTGTGCTTTCATTTAATGTCATTTATTAATGACATTTTAAATAAAACTTTAAAGTGTCATTGTTTCAGCAGCTGAACATCTTTTTACCACAGGTGATTCAAATCCCAAAACAGAACTGAAATCATAAAACCTTAACCAAGACTTGGATTCTACTCTTTAAATCAGCGGCAGCTTAACATTTTTTCTCTTTCCAAACGATGCCTTTTAACTAGCAAAGTAGAAACTGAGAAATGCCGTAGCTTGGCCATCATTTCTTTAAAATGGTACTAGCAGCAATTGAAGTGACTTCTGGGGAATCTTCTAAGACCTCTAGTGACCTACCCCACAGTAATTGGAAAATGAACAGGTGTGGCATGCCAGAAGATTAAAGTTTTTGCTTTAAAATAGAGAGGTGGAATAGGGCTTGAGACAGTGATTTGAGTCCAGTGACTTTTCCCCTCTACAAATATGTAAATAGTTTATAATAATAAAATTATTTGACCATGGTATAGACATACTTTTTCAGAGGAAGTATTTTCCTTTTTTTTTTTTTCCTTTCTGTTCCTGTTTACGTACGTATGAGGTGGTAGCAATTGAGCTGATGACATTTGGATGGAGTTTGTGTGAGTGGAACCACCTGGGTGACATAAAGGAGAATAAGGCTTTTGGGTGAGATTCCCTCTGGCACTTGTAGATCTCTGTCTCTTGATCATTAACGTTTTCTTCCATTGTGATGGGGTTTAGCAGTGCCGTGACAAATTCAAGTGCCCCCATGGCTGGGCAGATAAGATGAACGACTAGTTCATTTGGTCGGGGCAGGGAGGGAGGGGGGAGGGGTTTTTCACCCTGTTCTTGGCACAGAGATTTAGCCCAGAATTATCAGAGCTTCCAGGTTGCATTTTCTCAGAATCCCATTTTTTCAAGGGATTCTAAAAAAACAAAACAAAACAAAAAAAAACTGTATTTTTATGTGAAATATCCAACTTAAAAATTTTTAATTAAAAAACAAACAAACACCACGTGGACCAAATCAAAGATGTCTGTGACTCCCTGGTTTGTGATTCTGGGTGTCAGGTTACCAGGTCTGTCCAAATGTTTTTAACATTTACTACTGGAAGAAACTTGCCATAGTAATTTAACCTTTCTGGGGTGTAGTTTTTACTTTTTAAAGTTGAAGTAATGATGCTTGCTTTAGAAAATGATGAGGGTGAAATCAGAGAGGGAAAATGGAAACACTTCGTAATTGCAAAGTCTTTTAGAGGCTTTGAATATTACGTGCAAGGACAAAATGTGGTAACGTTAGGAATAGCTTCAGCAGAACCACGGGTAGTGGCCCCGGCTTGTGCCAGCTGCTTCACAGCTGTATCCCACTAGCTAAACGGTGAACGAGGCTAAAACGAGGAGGAAACCAGCCTAGCTCTTTTGCTGAAATACCAAACAGAGGCCAATGACCAGCAGCTGTTTTTTGTGTCCTCTTTGACTTTGAAGAAGAAGATGGTATTTAGATTGTGGACAACTGACTTAAAGACAGATGTGTCCCTTGGGGGTGGGAATTTGAATTGATGGCTGCCATTAGGGGCTTTGAGGGGCTGGAAATGAGCCCCTGTCATGTTGGCTGGTATGGCTGCACCTTAACTCAGAAAGTAGACGGCTTAAAGCCAGGGTGAGGTGAGGGCATAGATTCTGGAAACCTGCACTCCACCTCTCCCTTCATGCCCACGCCAAGCACTGTATACCCCAAGCCCCCGACCCACCCTTGTATAGTCCTTTCCCCTTTTTATACTTTTCCATTTTTGAGGCAGACTCTCTTGATTTATATTAACTCAAGTTTACCCAGGTAAACATAGAATTTTTGTTTGTTAGGGAAGGATCAGGAAGAGACCCAGAGATATTGTCTGACTGTAGGTCTTGAAAAAAGCCTGCAGGATCCAGAGTTCATCAGGCAAAACTGACCATTTCCCCTCCTCCAGCTTGTGTCCCATAGAACCTGGGTACGCCTCTGTTATTGCACTCTTTTGTTTATAGCAGATGTTTTTCTTCTATAATAGACTGAAGTCTTTCAAGGGACACTGCTCAAAGGTGATTTATTTTTAACTCTCAGGCCCAGTGAGCAAATACAGCAGCTCAATAAATGTTTGCTCAATTGCATTGAGTGACTCTGAGCCCTCCATGTCTTCAGGTCTCTGGAGAATGTGTTTACAAAAGGAAAAGCATTCTCATTCACTCTAAATAGAGAGGGAACAGGAAGGAGTGGCAAGCAATAATAATACTACAGCAGAAAGTTTCAAGGAAGGCTTGAAACTGCCCTGCCAATAAGATGGTCAAGCTAGCTAGAAAAATATTTTTTTTCCTTTTTTTTTTTTTTTTTTTTTTTGCGGTACGCGGGCCTCTCACTGTCGCGGCCTCTCCCGTTGCGGAGCACAGGCTCCGGACGCGCAGGCTCAGCGGCCGTGGCTCACGGGCCCAGCCGCTCCGCGGCATGTGGGATCTTCCCGGACCGGGGCACGAACCCGCGTCCCCTGCGCCACCAGGGAAGCCCTTTCCTTTTTATAAAAAGTCATGGTGAGATGGTAGTTTTAATTTTCTTAGTAGAAGGGGGAAGAGGGCAGCTGTGATGGCTTTTTTAGTGAAGGTGATGTTGGCTGAAGGGAGAATCCTGCAGTGGGGATCCCTCAGTACTGCAAAGAAGGGCAGCGTTACTGATGCACTGTGGGATTTTCTTTGTCTCCCCCAGAATCAAGATGGTCTTGCGCAAGCAGTGGCTTCTGCCAACGTAAACTAGATACTTTCTGATGCTAGACGACGCCCTGTGCCCCTCATTGGATGCCCTTCTTCAGCTGGTCAGCACTAATGAGTAATGTCAATATGCCTCACATCTCTGTAGACCATGAATATAAGGCCATCCATTCAAACTGATAGTTTATTATGTGGTCCTTGATTTGTACTATCATAAACATAGATAAGCATTAATAAACATTTATCCCATTTACATCAACTCCCCCACCAAAGAAAAATAATATAGCTGGAAAATTTTGAGTCATACAGACATGCCCTAAAGCTGATGTATATATAGCATTGAGTGTTCCCCTACACTGGATATCTTGCTGAGACAGAATGAAGCCCATAATTTCTTTACTTCTAGGAAACCCTTTTAAGACTTCTGAAGGCAATTTATTTTTCCCAGAAATCCTTTGGTAGCTTTTGATTGTCTATACCTGTCCTTATTATTATTTCAAAAATATCGCAAATATTTGGCAAGTCTTGTAGGTGCAATAACTCTGTAATAATATATATCTTTTAAAATTCAGAAATATTTTATGAATGCAGAAACTGTGCCATCTCCAGAGTGGTTTGTTATATAACAGCTTTGGCTTAAAAAATAAACTTTAATGCCTCCAGCGTAAAAGTACAAAGGAAGAAAATATGGTTTAACAACAGAAGTACTTACTGAGCAGGAACTTACCAGGTTCCAGAAAATAATTCAGGTTCAACCCAATATTCACTAGTGTAAGAGAAGAGTGTCTTTTAGGGTAAAATAAATTCAAATCTTAGCAGCCTTTGGATATGTCTTTCATTATTTTATGAAGAAATGTTTTGTGATGTGTTAATATTTCTGGACTATTGAAATTAGATTAAGACTAAACATAAACTATGAAGGATTGAAGGAATCCAGTAACTTCATTACTCATGCATGCCCTGGATGTTTCCATGTGAAGAAAGTTTTGTTTGCCCTAAGGTAAAGTTTCACTCTATGTTGGTGTTTAATATATAATGCTGGAGAGAGTGAGAGCGTGGGCCTGATGGTGGGCTGCTCTTAAGCCTGCACTAATTATGGCACTTGGGCTTTCGGCTGGAATGTTCTGGTAGCAGCCAACCTTAGGTCATTTGCTTTAAATAAAACTAGGGCTTTTTGATGTAGGAGTTGGGATGGTGGAAAGTAAAAAAAAAAAAAAAAGGAAAACAACATAAAAATGAAACAAATCAACTAGAATCAGGATAAGTACTAAACTAGTTGCTCATATTTCTTAGTTATCCAGACTTGAAATCTTTCTAGTCATCCTTGATTCTACCTTTTCCCTTTAAATTTAGCATATCTAAATTGGAAGATCTCTTGACTCTCTTCCCTGTCTCCTTTAGTGGTCTTTCCGATATATTTTTTGTTCCCTGCAGCCCCATGCTGGGATGATTTAGTGGTAAGACTGGTGGGAGAACAGGTATGGCTCAGATACTTGCATCAGGTGTAAGTCAACCAAATGTAGAATTGCATCCAAGTCAGGAGCTTTCAAAGGAAAGATGTACTGTAAGAGCCTGTTATAAGGCAGGGAGATGACGGAGGCTGCCTGGGGGAAGTGATGACTTCATTGGAATCTGAAGGGTGGCTTCGAGTTTAACAGTCCAAAAAAGGAGACCGAGCTCTTGGCGGATGGAACTGTGCATACAGTGGCCCTGTGGCGGGGTGAGCATGGCACACTTGCGGGACTAAGTCATTGGTAGCTGGTTTCTGATGATAGTCAGGCCTTGCTGAGGCACTTTGTACATATTGTAAGATCACTGGGAAGCCATTGAAGAAGTTTAAGTGAAGTGGTGATGTGGTTAGGTTTGGAATTTGGCCTAATGACTTGGTGTTGGCAATAGGGCAGCAAGAATGAATTTGGGTCAGTTAAGTCAAGACTGTTATGGAAACAGTCAAGCAAAGGAAAATGGCAGGTTGGGCTAAGGAGGTGTGCAGATAGAGGGCAGAGAACAGGAGGGATTGGAGAGATGCATGCGAGGTCATATCCACGGGACCTGCTGGTAGATTGGGTCGGGGGATGAAAGTGTGACATGCAAATATCTGGCCTGTGTGACTGGATAGGATGTGGTACCGTTTCCAGAGAGAAGGGACATAGAGACCACTAGGCTGTGTGGGGGATATCGTGAGTTCAGATTGGGACGTGGTGAGTTTGAGGCAACTTCAACATGCCCAAGAGATTAAATAAGCAGTTAGTGCTGCCACTCTGAGTGTGAGGCGAGGTCCAGGAGGAGAATTTCCAAACCACATGCATACAGATGGGAATCGAAAGAGCAGCCATGAGAACATCCGGGGGAAATAAATGAGAAGAAATGACTACAGGGTGCCCCGCCCCCTCGGGGAATCTGCCCTGCGCTGGATGAGCCTGAAAGGGAGTCAATCAGGAGTGTTCCCATGGCAACCAAGGGAAGCTGGTGTTTTATTTTGGGCTTCTGGCTTTATTTTTTTATTTTTTATTTTTATTTTATTTTTTTGTGGTAGGCGGGCCTCCCTCTGCTGTGGCCTCTGCCGTTGCGGAGCACAGGCTCCGGACGCGCAGGCCCAGCGGCCATGGCCCACGGGCCCAGCCCGCTCCGCGGCACGTGGGATCCCCCCAGACCGGGGCGCGAACCCGGCTCCCCTGCATCGGCAGGCGGACGCGCAACCACTGCGCCACCAGGGAAGCCCCATGGGCTTCTTGCTTTAGACGTGAAACTCGACTTCCTGCCTTTGTCTCTTCCCTGGATCCTTTATTTTAAGAGCTTTTGAAAGATTAATTTTTTGAATTACAGTTTTACTCTTTTCTCAGAAATGTTCAGAGGTTCTCCATTTTGTACACAGTTTAACACCCTCCGAGGTCTGGTTTCCATCCACCTTATTTTCCTTTACTGCCCTAGTCAGACCCTGTGAACGGAGGGAATTGAGCCACTTGTTTTTATTGTCTGTTGTTATATGCCCTTGATTTTCCATCATGGTGGGTTTTTTCTCTTGTAATTTCAGCTAGAAATGCCAACCCCACTCACCCACTGTCTATGTCCAAGTCCCCACCAACCTTCATGGTCTAGCTCAAAGGCTTTTAAGAACTGTCCAGGGATCCAGATGCTTATGTAACTGACCCGGATGTAAGCCTGGCCGTTGGTAATTTGAAGAAGCTCTCCCAGATGACTTGAATATACAGCCAGGTTTGAGAAGGACTAGCCTATATGTCTCAGATCTTAATGGGTCCCTAAACTCCCTAAAATGGCAGAACCCAGTTCTCTCTTATCTTTTTATCTCATGCCTTGAATCCTGATAGGTGTCCAATGCATATTTATCAAATGAATTGATGATTTATCATTTACAATATCTGAGGCATCTTGTAAACCTTTCTTCCAGTATTTCTTATATATTTTAGTTTCTTGATTATTTTTGGTGACTGTTAAATGTTTTCCCTCTCCTTTCCTTTCTGTTGGTTTCTAAAGTTTCTTCATCATCTAGACATGTTAAATAGACTTTGCTTATATAGGTAGCTCTGCTAAAGTCCCAGTGTATAAACGGAAAATGTCACTCTCAGAAGAGGAAATGCTCTGGAAGCGTTTTGGGACAGTGTGAGGTTTGAAGTTTCCCCCCCCTTTGCATTGGTCTAGACATACTGCCTCTTGAGCAGAGAACATAGTGGGCTCATTTGAGCACCTTGGACAGAGATAGGCTAATTGCATCTATGGCCATGCAGCGCTGAAAGCTATTTGGCTTTACCTTGTTGACATTGGGTTAGATTAGTGGTTCTCAATGGGGACAGTTTGACTCCCTAGGTGACATTCAACTGTCTGGAGACATTTTTGGTTGTCACAACTTGGAGTGGGTGCTCCTGGCCTCTGGTTGGTAGAAGCCATGGAGGCTGCTAAATGCAGAGGACAGGCTCTCAAAACAAAGAATTATTTGGCTTAAATCAAAATGTTAGAGTGCCAGGATTGAGAAACCCTGGATTAGCAAAAGCCAGCTCAAAAAAATCACTTGTCTGCTTTCTTCCAACCTGAGTTATGGAGCATTCCAGGCTTGCTGCTAACTCTTTCTGACATGGAGATGTGTTTTCACATAGATTTCCTCCCGTTGTGCACTTACTTATGTGTTTTTCCGTTTGTGTGTACTTTGCCTTTTCTGTGAAATATGAAATACATCTAGAGTTTGATTCCTGGATGATCCCCACAAGAGGATTAAAAATCACACGAAAGACAGTCATCTTCTTGGAGTTTTCTTGGTTCTCTTCAGTTATAACAGCTTTCTGTTTTGAATGATCAGAAAAGACATATGCTTTTGCATTAGAGGAACCTATGGTTAGCCTCATTATTTTCGGTTAGCTGTTTCTTTCTTGGTGGCTTCATATTTTAAGTCTGTGATAATAACTGAGTATTGCTTTACTTTAAAATACAGTTTTTGTTTCTTTGTCCTTAGTATTTGGACTGCTTAGCTGAACATTTCATCTTCTATGAAGAATGGCTGGTAACTATAGCTAGCATTTCCTTATGTCTTGCACTTCAGTTGTTTTCAGGCTGGCATGCAATAATATAAGTTGAATGAAATATATTAAATATTGTTTATATCTATTGGGAAATATGGTGTAATCTCAGGCTACTTATTTTGTTTCTCTTTTAGCACATCCAATATGCCTGTCTCATTGCATACCAGTCTAGGGAGCAAAGAGCTGCAGTTTTCTACAAAAGAACAACAAGAGACCTATAAACCTATAAATTATTGGCAACTCCCATCCCTGGTCTTTGACGATACATTCTCAATTCCCTGCTTTAGTTTGTACCATAAGGTTTTGTGTTTGATTTATATTTTTAAATGGGAACTGGGTTTCGTGGTTTATTAAATAATGTCAAAAATAATGTTTGTCAGAGAAATTCTTAATATCATATTTTCTTTTAGACATTAAAATTGGTTTATAGCTCACTACTTTCATAGCAACATGAAAGATGATGATTTTTGAATCTAATGGTTAAAGCTTCATAGTAGTATGATAACATTTAAGTAGCTAGACTTTATAAATAAGCAAGAAGCTATATCTTTGGAATTAAGAATAATATTTATGTTGTTAGTGCTTAGTGAATGGCAAAATGCACCAGGCGAAGTTGATGTAGAGCCCTTGCTTAACTTAACAGCTGGTGTGGGTCACTGGCATTTGAGATACATGCCTTTAAAAGATTGATTTTTTTTTTTTTTTTTTTTTTGTCCTTAATAACTTGTTGGAACCATAAAGTTTAGATGAGGTAGTTGGCTGTCTGAAGTTTGGTCCATCAGTTAGAAAAATCATTCCCAAGCGTGTATGCATCTCATTACAGTAGTCATAACTACATTTTTGACACGCTGATTATCTGTTTGTTTCTGATCATCTTTCTATCCTGGGCGTTTCCTAACACAGTGGTGTGCATATTAGCAAACATTAAAACATTTTTTAAAAAGTTGAATTGAATTGAAAGAAAACAGTATCCATTCTATTGCCATAAAGGCTTTGTGAGACAAAGCCTCCAAAGTTATGAGATTTTATGTAAAATATTTTGAGAAGCACCTTGTTGACAGTGTCCCCTAAAAGACTTGCTTCATTTTAATCTGCCCACCGTGAAGCCACTTGTGACAAGCGTGACTCACTCGCTCATTCCTCATCCTCCAGTCAGTAGCTGCTTCTCATTCCCAGATGCTCTGGCTTCATGTGGTTTCTGATGATGTCATCTCCCAAGGCATTCATTCTCCATATCACAGTATGTGGGTTCTTCAGAAGACTGGCTTCCATCGTCCTCACTGGCATGAGGGCATTTATTTTCTTTCCCTGGAGTATGTGAGCTTCCTGTGGGCATCACTTATCTTCTAAGGAAAGTCAGACAGTATGGAAAGTATCTATTTGCTACTGACAAAGAGTAATTGGCTCTCCATTAGCTAGCTGCATTGCATCTTCGTTCTGTAAGACTTCTGAAAAAGATGTGTTCTGGGCGGCATCATGATTTTCAAATAAATTAAAATGGTTTCTAGCTGTTTTTGTTTTTGCTCTGATTCTAATAATAAAACATTATTAATATGTAAAACATTGTGTGTGTGTGTGTGTGTGTGTGTGTGTTTATAGGCTTAAAGATGTGATAGTTTAGAGGACTTGAGGTCTAAATATACCCTTTGTTCAAATTTGTTTTAAAATTGTTAAGAAAAAAGAAGCCGGAAGGTCTGGCTAATTATTTTACAAATACAACCTGTTGTTTTTGTCAGCCACCGTATGTCTCCAAGGAACTCTGCCTTAAGTGCTTTAATCTGTGGTCATGTTTAGTCCAAACCCCATATATTATAAAAATAATGATAGGTTATTGGGGTTGATGTCCATGTTTCCTAGCTATAATTATACCCTTATAATCTTGTTTTGAAGGAATTGGTGCTTACGGAGCTGTTTTTCTGCAGCACCTGTGGCTTTTGTCCTTTGGATTCTGTGAGTTGTTTATGAGATGAGTGATCATGGTTGTAATTTGGGCTGTACAGGTGTTTCCCTTGGCTGATAGGAATGCTGTACTTTGTCTGAAGATATACAAATGTTAACTGGCCATCACCCATAACATAAAAGCTTCTTTATTATACTGGGAAAGTGCCTAGAACTATTCTTGTGAGAATAGAGAAATTTCTGGAACTTTCTGCCAGAAACAGAGAAAATCCGTATATAAAACAGAGGGATGGAGAACAGCATATGGGTCATGTTTTGAAATAACTAATGAATTTCTTGAGACAAGACACAACAAGGAATTGAAAAAGATCCCCTTTGGGCAATAATTAGGATGTGGTTTCCAGTAGGCAGAGACTTGATCCCTTAAGAAAAACAGTGTTGTTTCCAGACTGATTCCAGATATCAAAAGGCCATCAGTTGGTCTGACTGGTCAGCCTTTCGGGTGGTTTTGTGTAAGCCCAGTGGATTTGGAACTTCTGTATCTTCTTAGGAAAAGTCTAAACAAACTAACCCATAGCAATGGTCTCAGATGTAACTTTGGAAAGTCTGGAGTGCACTAAATATTCTAAATGCATCATACAGTACTTTCAGCATCAGACCCCTCATGATGCTGCCAGAGGTCCAAAGTACTTTCATAATTTAAGCAGGAAATAGCACAATCACCATATGTTTAGAAGGAAAATTGATACAATTCCAATCCAATATGAAGCAAACACAGGTGTACTAATTCTGCAAAACAAACATGTTCAACTTTTCTTGTCCCATCTTATTTCCCTCTGAAATTTTTTTTTTTAAGTTTGGTGGTTGAATTAACTTGGAGTGTTTTGAAATTGGCTAAATGTTTATGTATGATTTTGTCATCCATGACATAGAACATCTTGATGAAAAATAAACGACTCAGCTGCTTTAGGCATTCACTGTTTCCAAGTGAGTTACATGTTTGTCATCAAATAGATACATATAGATATACAGCTGCTGCCAAAGAGTGCAGTGTGTTAGTTTGGTGAGATTGAACAGTTTCACATTCTTTGGCGTTTTCATCTTTTCAGATTCTGGGGCTTAATGCCTTTAGGCTTCTAGGTTCCTACCTGCATGTGGGAGGGTTACAGTATGAAACAGGAAGACAGTGATATTCCTCATTTCATGAAAAGATATAGGAAGAGGTTTTATCCCTCATTACTTATGTGTAACCACATTCAAGTTAAGACTCTCCCCTGCTGCCCAACCCCCGCCAGCAGTATTTGGCCATAAGCAGTATGGGAAGTAGATTTCTTGAGGGGAATTTGAATATATTACTGTTGGGCTCTGTGAATAATTGGTATCCTAGGGGGATGTAGGACTCCAGGATGCTGCTTCTCCCACAGGCTATAATTTGTCCATTAATATGTGGCTTTAGAGTATAGCCTGTAATTCCTTATCCAGAAAAACAACATGTCTGAAGGGAAATAATGAAAGTTATAAAACACAGATGCTTCCCTAAGCTAACCAAAATTGCTTAACAAAAGGGCAAGAAATCATATTTCACAATAAAGCATTTCTAGTCTCTTTATTATTATGTCACAGTGTGTTCTGGTTACTGCTGCTGCGTAACAAATCACCTTAAAACTTAGTGGCTTAAAACAACAGACATCGTTTTATGACCTCTTTTAGTTTTTGTGGGTCAGAAATTTGGGAAGGCTTAGGCAGATTGGTTCTGGGGCCAAGCGGTGGCTGAAGCTGGAACATTAGGGCTGGAGCAGTTCTGGACGGGGCTGGCCTCTCTCTTTCTCTCTGTCTCTCTGTCTGTCTCTCCCTAGGGTCAGGGCCTCTCCTTGTGGTATCTCCACATGGGCTTCTTTGAGCTTCCTCACAAAATGGCAGTCTCAAGGCAGTCAGTCTGCTTACATGGTAGAAAAAGTTCTCAAGAGTGGTTTATTCCAGTGAACAAGGTGGAAGCAGTGTTACCTTTCACAACCTACTCTCAGTGGTCATGCAGTGTCACTTCCCACCAGGATTGAAGAGGAGGGGAATTAGACCCCATCGCTTGATAGAGTCTAGAGGGCATGTGGATATAATGTGTCATCCTTTTTGGAAAAATACAGTCTATCATACTTTTCTTTATAATTACTTAAAAACAGAGTTTTAGTCTCTGTTCCTGGATAAGCAAACGGAGAAGCCATCCTTTTACAATCTTTGAACAAGTCTTGGAATATTTAACTCCTTTCTTTTGTAATAGGCAAGTGCCAGGCCGTGCCTACCTGGGGGAAAATACTAAAGCCAACATGAACATAAACCTCAGGGTCAGTGGGTGTCAGAGGTGCTAGAATAGGCAAGGGAGCTAATGAGGATCCTAAGAATCTCACAAATTGCCCTTCCTGTGTGTGTCTCAAGCCCACGATGAGTCTCTTGGCTGCACATGGTCTCCCTCTGGTGTCCAGGTGAGCAGTCAGGAGTCTGAGAGAATGTCTCAGTGACACTTACAGATGCAGCAGTGTATTTAAATACATGGCTGGAAGGAGAAGTGGCAGACAGGAGGGTGGAATCCTGTGGTAGTTCTACTTTCAGCTGGCAAGGTGACACAGCAAAGGTCTCTTCAAGATTACAAGTTATGCCAACCCCTAATCATGGTTGAAAAGTTCCAGCATCCAGGGACACATGCCACTAGCTGATGGGCACAGCATTCTTGCTTCCTCATGTGTAACCAAGGTCACACTTTAATGGGCATCATATCTGAAAAATCCTCAGAAGTCATAGTAGAGGCCACTTCAACATATTGACCGATTTCACCGTGATGCATACTGAGTATAACATTTGGGCAAATCAAGTATCATTTGTAATGATCAGCATCGGCAATTTCCCTACTGAAACATTCACTGGCTACTGTTTATTATTTCAAATTAACCTAGAGAAAGCAGCCTCTAGGGCTTGTCTGGAACCAATGTAGCATTTTTACCAGCTTTATGGGACCCGATCTCCCTGTTGTGGAAATTTCTCCCAGATTAAAACACTTACGACTCCTGAACAGTCTGTCCCTTTTCAGCTGGAAGACTCTCAGACTTCAGTGTTATAAATAGATTCTCTTTTGCCTGTTTGCCTACTTTCCTCCTTCCCTCCCTCCCTCCCTCCTTGTGTTTGTTTATGTGCTTGTGTGAGCATTTATGGGTGTAGTACGCCTGTGTGTGAATTTATGGGATGGGAAGAAGGCGTGAAGGGTGGGAAAACAAGATTGTTTCTGACAGATACCCAGCTCCCTCCCTGAAGCCCACGTCTCATAATGCTGACATAATCCTGCTTAACACAGGCTTGCTCACTTCTTATGTTACTCACTGGGGTTCCCGGCCTTCCCCAGTCAATAGAAACTGGTTAGAGGCCAGACAAGAAATTCAGGCAAGGCGTTATTGGGGCCCCTGCTGCAGCAAGGGGGAGGGAGAACAAACAACAGGTTCCATTCTTGCTTGCTTCCTGAGGGGAGAAGAGCTTGTTCCTTATATGGGGTGAGGATAGGGATGTGTCCAGGGGTCGCGCTGCAGGGGTGGCTTAGGTGTAGCTTAGGTAGTCTGCCCACCCCTTAGGTGGTGGTGTGTGCAGGGAGCGTGTACAGTACCCTGCTTTTGCTCCAGGGCTCTTTAGAAGTGGCAGTTGGGCATTTTTGCTCCAGAATTTGCCCCAAGTGTGCATGCCTGTTATTTTTAGTCCCTTATAGTTTCTTTGTATTTTGTTGCTCAAGGAGAGGTTTGTCCAGGTGCAAGAACTGCAGCACTGTAGCAAAGGGTCCCAGGTCCCAGCCTGTCTCACTTGCACTAAAATATATTCCAGCTAGATGAGAGATCGAAATGCATACACTGAAAATTGAAGAGGTATTAGAAGAATGTCAGCATGAATTGTTTTCTACTCTGAAATCTAATTGAATGATATTAGGATATACTGAAAGCATACCGGAAATGATGAGTAAATTTGACCATCTGTGTTCTTCTATTTAGGAAAAGAGGAAGGAGAAATCTAGATGTTCATACAAAGGTAACTTACATGGGTATCGCTCCACACATGTGAAATTATGCCACACATGCTATTCTGTAACCTAATTTCATGCAGTAGTGTCATTGACAGATTTCCATGTCAATAAATGCATCACATTTTAATGTTTGTATAATCTTCCTTTGGATGTAAGTGACAATTTACTTAACCATTTCTGTATTGTTCTCTTTGTCTTAGAAACAATTAGATGCACAGCCTTAGGAATAAACATTTTCAACTTGTGCAGTTCTTAGGCTAAATTCTAAGAAGTCTTCTTGGGTTAAAAGACTATGCTCCTATTAAATTTTGATACATGTTGTCACATTGGCCTCACACATGGTGACCAGCTTCCGCTCTTACTGAGTGCTGCAGAGTCCTTGTTGCCTCATTTCACAAATGTGGTTTGGTCAATCTTTTCAAATCTTTTATGGTCTCAGTAACACACACACAATTTCTTCTTATTTTCATTTTTATTATTACCACTGAGATGGAACATTTTCATATGTTCTTTAACCACTTGTGTGTTTTCTTTGCTAAACAGCCTAATCTTGTCCCTTGCTCAGCATTATGTTGGAGCTTTTATTCCCTAGTATTACATGGTAACTGTTCTTTGTCCATAAAATGTGTTATTCATATTTTTTGTAGTTTTCTTAAGTCTTTCAACTTTCTATATGGTATTTTTAGGGTTTCTTTTTTCTTTTCCTATTTCATTTCTTCTTGCATGTGCCTGATTCTGAGTTTCTCTCTTTCCTCTTTTTGCTACATAGAAGTTCTACCTTATTATTAGGTCTCCCTTATGCCTCCTTTCTGTTAGGATTTCTCTAATCCAGAGCAGAAAAGCTTTTACACTTGTGTTCTTTTAAGCACCTCTTCAGTTTTCAGTTGATGCATTTTAATGATTCATTTGTCTGAAATATATTTTAGTGAAAGGAGTGAGGTCAGATCTAGTCTTATTATTTTTTTCTAAATTGTTCAATAGTTGTCCCAAAATATTTGTTGAAGCATTTGTAATAGGGACGGGGTGGGTGTGCGTGCAGCCATTCACGTGACTGTTAATCATGAGACCATTACTGTGAGACCCTGAGCGCAGCAGTTAGGGGTCCCTCTTTGCCAATAGTCAGCTTGCAGTGGTCCTCGCGGTGGCAGAGAGTGCAGTGAGCGGTGGATCGGGGCCGGCGGGTGAGCTGGGGGACCCAGGGACAGGCTGAGGGCTGTGTCCTGCAGAGCCTCCGAGCCCTCGCCAGGCCACCCACTGGCCAGCCCAGGCCTTGAAGCAGCAGTGAACCTCTCCCCCATCCTCACCTCTGTGACCTAACGGCAGTGGCAGTCTCTATATGAGCCCATGGAGGCCTCAGCAGCTGGAGTCTACGGACACTGCCATTAAGGTAACAGCTTTAACCAGCTTCAGTCTCTCCATTCGAGTTTCACATATTGGTCCAGCTTCCATCAGTTGTCTACCCCTAGGAGGTGTCCAGAGGTCAGGGTTAAGTTGCAAGGACACTGCATATCGTTGCTTCAGGTCCACCTCTGTGATGGGGCTGTTCTCCAAGAAGGGCAGTTGTTGTGAGCTGGGAATTCACCTGATGGGTGTTTGCTACCACATGTATTCCTATTGATCCTGTACAAATGATTCTCTCCAGTTTACTTGTCAGAACAGAGAGTAACATTTGTTTTGGTGGAGGTTTACGGGAACATTGTGACCTGACCGAGACCTGACCTCAAGAACAGAGGATCTGACACCAAGAAGTTTGCAACCACTAATCACACCCCTCCCTCACCTTTCCTATAAAAGGGTGTTGCTGAAAGCTCTCGGGGAGTTTGGGGTTTTTAAGGCGTGAGCCACCCATCTCCTTGCGTGGTCCCGCGATAAACCTTTCTCTGTTCCAGACTCCAACGTTTCGGTGTCGTTTGGCCTCACTGTGCGTTGGGCATCCGGACTTGCGTCGGAGAACACATTCACCTTTCCTCCTGCTGATTCGAAATGCCACCCTTCCAATGGACTGAATGTCCATGCGACTTTGAGTTTGTTTTGAAACACTTGGGTATTTCTCATTGCTTTGGGGACAAAGACTTCTGTCCTTAATGGGTTTTGAAAGTCTGGCATGATCTTCTTTCTGCCCGCACCTTGTCGCCACCTGCTACGCGCCCCAGCATGTGAGCCTTTTTAACTCCTAAACACATTATGCTCCTTTTTTCTTGGGGCCTCTGCACAGGCTGTTCCCTCTGTCTGATATTTTCTGGACCCAGATTCCTCTTTCCCCTTCAGTTACCTCTTAATTATCAAGGGAGGCCTTCCTTGATTTCCAATCTTAGGTTGAGTTTTTTTCTGTCTTTTATTTCACTTTCACAGAACTATATTCATTTCCTTTAGAGTCTTCAGTTATAAACTCTACATCTGTAAGTGTGATGCTTTGACTAGCCCCTCCCTCCCTCAGTGGGCTGGAAACTTCACTGTGTCAGGACTCTGCCTAATTTTGCTTGTACTTATATCCTCGCCGCCAGCCACATGGTTGCATTTAATAGAGATTTCTTGGATGCCAAATGAGTAGATGAACGGATGGATAGACATTCTTTCTACGACTCTTCTATGGGTATTAGATGTTATTGCCTGAGTATGTATATAAGACATAATGAGAAGTTCTGGGCTAAAGTCGATCTCTGGGATACCTTTGAAAAAGGAATTTGTGGTCAGGTCTGCCTGGGTCTTGAATCTCCTTTGATTTTCAAGCCTGAGTCAGATGCAGATAATTCCTTCCCCTTTTCTGCCTCTTGAACCGGATGTGGTAAGGAGGTTTCCTGGGGTCCAGGATGCTCTGGGATTGCCTGGTTCTCGAGTGTCTCTGTCCAGGCTTATGAATCCCGTGATAGATGTACTGGTTGCTGATGCTGGACTTCAGCCAGAAGTAGTGAACTTCCTGGTCTCCTGGTTTTCCTGGGGGTTGGGGGAGACAGAGTGTTCATCAAAGAATTCTGTCTTTATCCTGGGACCAAACTGCAACGCACTGAAACCATTTGATTGAAAAATCCAGGCTCCTGGGAGGATGTTTAATGCCTATGAGAAAAATTTTTCTTTTCTTTTCTTTTTTTTATCCACATCTTTATTGGAGTATACATGCTTTACCACGTCGTGTTAGCTTCTGCTGTACAACAAAGTGAATCAGCTATATGTGTACATATATCCCCACATCCCCTCCCTCTTTTGCATACAGTCATATGCTGTTAAGCCAGTTGGTTCTGTGAAGTCATGAGCACAGGTGTAGCCGGGCTTTTCCAAGTGGCATCCCTTTCAGCCACACCACTCTAGGGTACCAAACCAATCAGATACATTTCTTTAAAAAGATTCTGTTTTATACTTAATTAGATTATGATTCCTCCCTCTTCTTCTTAATTTAAAATGTGTATCTGTGTTTAGTAGTGGGGCTGAGGAGTTGAAGGGTTGCCCTTTGTGAGATTTAACAACTTCTAACATACCAAAAGGAAGGGGGTGCGTTTGTAATTTTTACTAGGTAAATGAAAAGACTGAAAAGTATAATGAGGCCAAACCATGAACCTATTTGTACCACATGGTAACTCATTGTCTTTGCTTGTAGAGAGAGAGAGAGAGAGAGAGAGGGACAGATGAGACCAGTTAAGTGAATTATAGAAATGGTAAGATTTAGAAATGATGAAAAGTTGGAGAAGCCCAGGTTATTGTTATTTCATGTGATTTCCCCAGGGATATAGAAGCCACCCGCTTACATGGAAAATTTGCCCTCTGAGACATTTTTCAGAGCAAAGAGGATAAGTGTTCACACTTAAAAGTTACACTTCAAAACTATCAATCGTTGTTGTTAGCGAATTTTCCATACTCTAAGCATAACTGTGGAAGTTAGACTTTTAAGCCTCGTTTACCTTTGGGTGTTATTGGTGGAGAAGACTGTGGACTGTGTGCCTAAGATACGTTGATAAGAAGAGGGAAAACTTGTGCTCACTTTTCTTCCATCGAAGGTTCAGACAGCATTTGTTATACCTCCATCAAGTTGCCTAAGCTGTGCCTTATAAATCCCGGTGAGTTGTTAAAACTGATGTAGTTTTGTGCTAGAGTTGTATCACGTTAAGTATTTCTTGTCAGACTCACTGGTATGCATTACACGTGAGCATGTATCTTATTAAATCTAAATCCAATTCTTGCTCCAGGCTGGTCACCCAAATGTGATCTTGTGTTTAATTGTGAAATGCCAATGAATGGCTGTTCTGGAGGAAGCTCCCCTTTGGCTTGTTTTAAAGTGGATGATGTAAAAATGATTAACTGAGGAACCAAGAAAATATGTGCAACTACCAGGCCTGGAGCCAGTCTCCTAAGTTAGATCCCAATAAGCCCTTACAAATATGTGCTGTCATTGCAAAGCTCACTTTTCCAAGCTCGAGTCTAATGTTAGAGTCTAGCTAAGAACTTTTCTTTTCCTGTGCTTGCTCTCTGCAGAATCTGGGGGGTATTAAGATTGATGAAGGAATCAGAGCTTGAGCTTTGGGAGCCAATAGCACTTCTGGGCGATGACAAGTCATGCCTTAGTTCCCTTCCTTTATTATATTTATCCTCTCTCTCTCTCCCTGCCTCCCTCCCTTCCTCTTTCTCCATCTCTCTCTTCCGCTTCTCTTTCCTTTCCCAAAGCACAACATGATAGGTTGGAATGGAAGCCCATAATTCTCACGAAGCATTCCCTATGTTAACCTTCGGATGGAAAACTGAAAACAAAGTTACTGCTTTGGGGCCCTTTACCAGGAAGCTATGGTGGGGAAACCTCTCCTTCCTAGTCTTGGTTGGCATCAGACCTCTAGCTCATGTTCCAAAAGACAATTTACCATTTCCTTCAGAGTGAAAACAATAAAGAATTTTCTGCAGCCCAGATTTAGCATCATCGTACATCTTGATTTTACTTTCTAAGTAATGGGGTCTTTCAGCTCTCAATCTAAACCACACCAAGCAGTCGGCCTGAACTGTCGAATCCATTCATGGCTATAAACTATCTTGGTAGTTTGTAAACTTCTCTGGCCACTGGCTTTCACAAAGAGAGCCATCTGAAGAGCTTCAGTAAAATAGGGACTATTTAAGTTTTCTTTTTTTGCCATTTCTCTTGTGCATGTTTGCACCAGAGAAGAGAATACCAGGGCAGACATTTGGTGAGATTTCAGGAGGTGTCATAAGTTCTATCTGTTTCTCTCCATCTTCCCTGTCACCGCCTAAGCCAAGCGAGCATCCTCTCCCACTGGAATTTCACTAGACCCCCGGTGCTTTCATGCTGAACCTCCCTAGTTCATTCACTCTCTAGCAGCTAGAATCATCTTTCAGAACAAAGATCTGTCATTTTCCCACTGGAAAACCATCCAGTGATTTCATAATTCACATAGATAGACTCACTAAAGCCAAATTCTTTATTATTGCCTCTAGGGTACTGCATGATTTGCCCCTTCCCCATCTTTCCCCAGTTCATGGAACACAGCTGGCCAATTCCAAGGTCAGGTCCTTTGTAGATCCCAAATCCTTGGCCTGAAGTGGGCTAGTCTCTTCTCTTTGCATGGCCCACTCCAGGGACTTTTAGATTTCAGATCAAAGATTCCCAACTCAGCAAAGCCTTCTATGATCCCTCTATCTAATAAGCTCCCCTTCATTTTATTCATTAGTACCCTACGCATTTTCTCCAGGTACTCGGTTGGTTTTCAAATTCTGTGTGTATTTATTTTTATTTCCTCATTATGTCCTCTGCCTCCCTGGAGGTGGGGATCTGGTTTGCTTTATTCACTGTTGTAAATCTCAGCTTTGGCATGGTGTCTGGTACAGAGGATGCATGGCCATGGTTTAAGTGTCTTGAAAGTTAGGTACAGGCATTGTCCCATTTTACAAATGACGAAACTGAGGTACAGGGAACCTAAATAATTTCTTCAGAGTCCCAGAGCTAGTAGGAGATAAAAACACAATCTGTTGAACATTAATTGAATGAATGAATGAATGTATATCTTTATTCATCTAACATGTGCCTTCTAGAGATAATAGTTTTAGAGATTAAAATAGAAAATCTGAGAATGGGTCAGCTAAAAGAAAAAGTCATTAAATCGCATGTTTTCTTAGCTAAGGTGAAAGCTCTTCTCATCCTTTCATTCCCCCATCCCAGCTGTTTAGCATATGTTTTTGTTTTCCAAACTTTTTTTTGGTTCCTAAAAACTCTCTGAATTCTGGGATCCTTGACAAAGCCTCACTGTTATGCCAGGTTGAAGCTCAGTCACCCATATTTGCTCATTTTGCATCAGATTTACTGTCCAGCAGAGGCAAAACTGAGGTCACTGCGTTAAAACTAGACTCCTACTTTACAGCATTATGTCTGGTGTAATGCTGAATTCAAAGATTTATTATTCAATGTTGATAGGCTGTGGAGAGACCATCATGTGATTTATTTACTGTCAGAACTAAATGGTCAAGTTTTTCAAGTGAATGCTGTTATTCCCCAAATAAGTTATCAGTTTAAAAAAGATTTTAGGCTGATTTTACTACACATTTTATAGTATTGATGTGTAAATCCGTGACTCTGGGCATTACAGAAAAACTGTGGCACAAGACAAAAGTGGTGTGATAATCTCAACCCAGTAATGGTTTATGTGCACGAAGATGGATATATATATATACATAAAGTCATATATATACGATTTTGCTCCCAGTTGTAAAATGTCTCTCTGACCTCCATCCCTGTTACGTTTCCATGCAAACCATGGAATAATTACTTAAATGTGAGTTTTTGAAGGCCAGTGCCATCAGAACCTCCCTGTGTTTAAACTTTGAAGATTTTAGTTCAATTTCTTCCCTTTTAAAACTCAATTAGCTCCTTTTTCCTCTTTCTTTTGATATTGTTAATCTGTTGCCTCTTTATTCTTCACATGGAAATCATTGAACTACTGTGGATCACAAAAACCCCTTTCCTAACGGAAATTTCAAAAGGTTTCTTGTTGTAAGTAATGGAATTACTTATAAAATATATTCAGTGAGAAAGAAGGATGACTATATAAGCAGAAGAGTAGCAAGAAACCCCATGTTCTTGACGCAGACACCCAGTAGCCTTGGGTATTAGTAAGCAGCCCATTTGTACCTGTGTTCCTGGGTGGACACGGTACATGTGATGTGGGGAGCACGATGCTGAGTATTTACACTTAAAGAGCCTTGGTGAGTTGCATTATTTCCCTGTTAATTCTTTAAATCAGAAGGAATGGCTTTGGAAGCTGTCCTTAAAGAAACCTGGAAGACAGGGTACCTTGTGGTGGTAGTAGAGTCCGGCCAACATGTGGCCCGAGTAGCTGTTTTTGAGCCCAAGCCAGCCTTGGGCTCAGCCAGCGAGTCCTCAGTGCTGTCGTCAGAGGAGATGATGCACTGAAGAGATTCAGGCGGCGGCTGTGGACCCTGCAGCCACGTGTTCAAGTGGCTTCTTCGTCTGCTCTACAGCTAATGGATAGGAATGTGAAGAATTGGCTAAAACTGGATCCTCTGCGTTTAAGAAAGGAACCAAGACTGGTACTTCATTCACCATCCTGAGACCATGCCATGTTTTTTTCTTAAAGGATTGATCTTTCTTTACAGCATGTTTTAAGTTGTCTTTGACCTTGAGAGATAACAGTGGGATATAGACATTTATGGAAGAGGCAAGTGGAGGGGAGGGAAGCCATTGAGTCCCAGATGGACCTGATCTCTAGGGTGAAGAGGAAAAATAAGAGCGTTTGAGAATCCCACAGGCATGGGGAGAGTGCCAAGAGGGAGACATCTATGTATGGCAGGGACTGGAGTCTGTTTTCTGGTTGCTTCTTGGTGCAGGCATGATTCAGAGAACCTTCCATCTTCAACTGCTCACACATGCAGGCTAGGCAACGTTTGCCCTTCTGAACACTTGAGAAGATCATCTGGGTGTCATCTGTGACTGTTCCACCTGCCTCACCCTGACTGTCCAATCACAAATTCCTGGTGTTTCTACTGGACTCACATCTCTCAAATCCATTCATCTCTCTGCACCCACCACTGCTACTTTCAGTAGCATCTTTCTAAGCAGTCTCACTGCCTCCAATTGTACCCTCTTTGGTCCATTCTCCACATGGCAGCTCAGTCTACCTTTCTGCACCTGATAGGCCCCTCTGCTTGTTCAGACCCTTCAAAGGGGCCTCACTGCTCCCTGGATGTAGTTCAGTTTTCCCTCCAGAATCTGTGAGATTTCAAGATGACCATCTCCCACTTCCTTCTTTTCCTTCACCTTCGCTGGCCCCACTAGATTATCTGTGGTTCCTGAATGCTCAGTGTTCTCTTTTGCATCTGGATCCTTCACTCTGCTTGGGATGTGCACTCACCATTATCTAAATTTCCAGATCACCTTATTCCCCCAGCCAAGTCTGAACTAGGTGGACATACGGTGAACTCCGGAGCACCTTGTCTTTCTTCCTGGCATTTGTAGAGATGATTATGTTTATTGGGTTAGTCCTTCATGAACTGCAAATGTCTTGAGAGCAGAGATGCTGTTGCTCTTAGGTTCCCAGCTCCTAATGTCTGGTCGTTAAAGCAGGGACCAAGTCAATACCTGTTGTATAAAGTAATGAGTCAGATAGCTTTGTTTGGGGAAATGCTTCTACTTAACAGTTGTATTATTGTTTTACTTCCTGCCTCTTTTCCCATTTGTCTTTACAGCATGAAGAATTCTGTAAAGAAGGCAGATTTTTAATTGTGTGAGCGAGTTTTGGACCACATTGACCACAGCTTGCCCTTTTTATTCCCTTAGTATGTCAAAGACTCGAATCTGGTTTTCCTGAGGCTCCGCATCTCCCCTGACCTGAATGATTGAGACACCATTTTTTCCACCAGTAGAAGCAGGTTGTGATAGCTCTTGGTTAAGACTGGAGAATTGGGACTTCCCTGGTGGTCCAATGGTTAAGACTGTGTGCTCCCAATGCAGGGGGTGCGGGTTCGATCCCTGGTCAGGGAACTAGATCCCGCATGCTGCAACTAAGACCTGGCGCAGCCAAAGAACAAACATACAGACAAACAAACCAAAAGACTGGAGACTTTTACAGGTCATGGGGCAAGCCATTAAAGTGCAAATTTCACCTTAAAAAATGGAAATAATTTCCTTGTTTAGGACTAGGACAAAGGGGGAAGCTCAGAGTAGCGGAAGCCTTAGGAGTAGACCAGAGTTGACTCTGGAAGTGTCAGCTTCCATTTCTCTCTCCACCTGGCAGGTCCAGGAGCTCAATGACATCAGTCCCCTTTGCCCCAGACCTTGTAATGTGAGTCTTGAGATTTGTGAGAAATGAGATTGGCCCCATACTTAGCCATCTGCCTACTGTGGAAGGAGGGCCCTCTGAAGGCCACTGCACTGAAGGCATCTCAGAGATTCACAGAAATATTTGGACTCAGTAGGTGCTCATTGACTGCCTACTGTGTCCATGCTCTGAGGAAATTGGGGCTCAGAGAACCTAAATTGCTTAGCTAGAAAATTCTAGAACTTGGACTAGACTCTAGGTCTTCTTTCTGTTCATCCTCTGCTCCAATTTGATATAGTCCACCTCCAAACTTCATAGTTATCCTTTTAATTTATGGTGGCACAGGATTACAGAGAAAAGGTGGACCTGGTTCTGCTCTGGGATGGCATTGCGCTGTGACCCTGGGAAAGTTAAACTTCTCTGCTCTGATTCTCTTACCTTGGGAATGAAGAAATAAGGCTTGGTTCATAAGCTGGTTGTGAAGATTAAATTAGATTTTGTATATAAAATCCCTAGTGCACTGCATGAAACCATCACAGATATTCTTTCCTCCTATGTTTAGAATGCCTAAAATCCACACTATTTAGCCATTTAATTTCAGGCTCCTCATGTAAAATATGGGTACCCCTGAAAGCTTTGTGGTAATGGTGTGTTATTCGCCCCTGCATATGTTTTATAGTAACTGATTTGGAGACCTCAGTCATCAGAGGGGAAGAGAACATCTGTCTACCCATCTAGTCCAAGCCCTTAGTCTTTGTATTTTTGCTTTCTACATAGATTAAAAAACTGAAATTCTACTAAGTGAAGAAAGTCAGACAAAGACAAATATTGTTATGATATCGCTTATATGTGGAATCTAAAAAAAAGATACAAATGAACTTATTTACAAAACAGAAACAAACCCACAGACATAGAAAACAAACTTATGGTTATCAAAGGGGAAGGTGGGGGGAAGGGATAATTTAGGAGTTTGGGATTAAAATATATACACTACTGTATATAAAATAGGTAAACAACAAGGACCTGCTATATAGCACAGGGAACTATATTCAGTATCGTGTAATAACCTATAATGGAAAAGAACCTGAAAAAGAATATATATATATAAAAAAAATGGGAATATGAGTAATATATATATGTAGTTGTATAACTGAATCACTTTGCTGTACACTTGAAACTAACACACTGTAAATTAACTATACTTTAATTTAAAAAAAAAACTGAAATTCTACTCCTAACATTTAGCTCAGCTTAACCACATAGAAGGAAAAAAATTTATCAGTGAGAGATTATTTTATTATTTGGAGAAATTCACAACTAATGCTGTACTTACTTCACATTTTAGCCTAGAGCTAAAAGTTTCTTTTGTATTTGAAAACGAAAAAGAAAAAGAATGCTGATGAACGACAGACTCCAGGATAAAGTACGCATATTCAAACCCAAGGGAAGTGTCTTCCATATTATGCTGCTGCATGAGTATAATTTTCTTGAATGCTGGGAAGTACTCAAGGATAAGCAGTAAAACCATTCTCCTTATAGGACAACAATACAAGCAAACATTTGAAATTTTAGAGCCTTTCAAATGAAAAACGACTGACTGAAGACTAGTTAGCTGCACTAGAATCCAGCTGGTGAACATTTGCTTACCATTGTGTTCTCTTATGTGGCCCTTCCTCTCTCCCACTTCCTCCAAATACTTCTGTCACTTGCCTCTTCTTTGGAAATAAGCAGACCTTAGTCTTTCTGTGCTCTGCGTGGAATTCTCATTAAGTTTTCTGACACAAAGATTTAGATTAGAAATTAATAAGCTGATTTTCCCAAGAGTTATGTAAGAAGTTAAATAGCATAGGAGATGGACATAAAGATGTACAGCTTTTGTTGTTGTTTATTTAATTAGTATAACAAATATTTTTATGCTTATTGGAGGTTTATGAATTTTCTCTCTTTAGGCTAAATATATGTTATTTCTCTAAACATGTTCGTTGGTAGCTCACGACGACACCATATGCTGTAGAGAAGAATTCAGTATGTGGGACTCTATCTTGGGCACCATCCAATGAAATTTAGTTCCTTCCTGCTGATCACCAACCTTTTAGTGTAATCCCCGAGAAATGTTTATAATTAGGTCGAACCATGTCAAATGGTTGATTTTTGACTCTTTTTTTCCCTACAAAAATGGTGTTTTTTTGGTAACTTATACAATATTAAAGATCCAGTCTACTCATTTTTTTCCTTAAGCTAAATTATGTTGTCTGATGCCATAATATGTTCTATATACATAAGACACTTAATATTTAGTTGTTGATGGGATAGTGGGCCTGGAGTTGATTTAGTGAGACTGATTAGGTAGGTTGTAAGGCATTTGCGTCCACCTCTACACCATGCAATGAACATAAAACATCATGAGGCTGAGATGGCTGAGCTGGAGGTTTAATGTCTTGGTTGTATATAAAGGGAGGACATATTATGGGTCAAGGAGGTGAAGAATTTCGTAAGGCATTTGAAAAGTAAACAGTTGAAGAGGTTAAAAGTGTATCTGTTCTGATCTTGGGAGGTCAAGCCAGTAAACTTAACATCCACTCTTTGAAATGGTGTTTCTAGTCCTTCCTTGGCGTTGAAGGAGGTAGATTTTGCACGAAGGATGGGACTGCTCATAAGCCATCACCAGACAGTCTATATTCCTAATGCATATAATTCAGAGACAGGAACAGGAGCGTGGATTGCCATTCTCAGCTCACGCTGGGGATGGAGAGGAACGGTGCAGTGCATCTGTGGGCTCTGCCTTGGATAAAGAAGCTGAGGATGGGCTTAAGGGACCCAAAGAGACTGATGCTTGAGAAGGGGCAGGTCCAAAATAGAGACTCACAGGTGGCCGTGGACATGTTCCAGAATTCCGGTTTTCAAAATTTTAGACGGACCATAATAATCTGTGCTGTTGGCACCCTGTATTCCAGCTTCTGCTGACAAAAATGCCAGGCTCTCTTCTTTGCATATTACAAAAGTTCTCGATTGCAAGAGAAATGCTGTGTCTCTCCTCTAATTCTCGTGTCCATCTGCATCGCTAACTTTAGTTACTTAATGCACACACCAATGTAGAGTCTTGGTCAATCTTTACGTTTAAAAAATACACCTGCATGTGACAAAGAAGTCCACTGTGACCTTCTTGTTTTCATTTCCCATTTTCTAGAGCATTGTCTAGAAAGTAGATTAAAGCAGTAAATGTTTCCTGAGGGTGTAGTCTTTTTGCCAGCTGCAGTGTATGAGAGGCCATGATCCCAGGGTGTGTTAAGAAGATAGGAGCTCCAGTGCAGTGAGAAAGTCTACATAAAAACAGATCGGTATATTCCCGTGATGGCTGTAAATATCCGTTGTGATTATTACATTTTAAGTGCCAAATGACTGTAAATGGTACCAAGTGGGGAGGGGTCCCCGAGACCTGGAGAAGGCTGTTGTGGAAGAGTTGATAATAGATTAAGGGTCATGTTTAGGAAGGGAAGAGACGCCATTCTAGGCTAGCAGAAGCATGAAAACAAGGCCCGAAGTGAGTTTGGGGAGTTATAGGCAGATCGAATTGGCCAATACAGGGACAAAAGAACCACTTAGAGAGACCTAGTCTGAATTCTTTATACCGATTATTACTGCAAAATAAATTGGACAGAGTGCTGATCTAGGACCTTAATTCTGAAGTATCGATTTACACTCTTGGAACATTATTAATGGGTAGCATTTACTGAGCGCTTACTATGGGCCAAGCATAGAACTAGGTGCTTTGAAGGTATTGATTCACCACTCTGGGACCTCATTTGGTAAATAAGGCCACTGAGACAGAGTTAAGAATCTTTTCAAAGTCAAGGAGGTGATAA
This sequence comes from Physeter macrocephalus, assembly GCF_002837175.3. NCBI lineage: Eukaryota > Metazoa > Chordata > Mammalia > Artiodactyla > Physeteridae > Physeter > Physeter macrocephalus. Next base: position 29,126,999 of record NC_041221.1, read on the forward strand.
ATGACAAGGGATTCAAATCCAAGTGCACTGATTCCTGCCTTTGGGCTTTTCCCCAAGAGCCTGTAATAAAAATCTAAGGGAACATAGTGTGGTGACCAAGGTCACTAATGCCTGATGCATTCATTTGCAAGCTTTGGGAAGGTTACGCATTCTATGCCTTAGTTTTCTTGTGTGGACATGGGGATAGTAACACGGGTCCTATCTCACAGGGTGGCCGTGCGGATTCAGTGGAATAACGAGATGTCAGAACATGCTCGGTAGGGGCTGGCTGCCATGAGAGAGTGGGGAGTACTCAGCCCTGATCTTCCTGCAGGACAGGAGAAGCAATGGAGGCTCACAAATATGAACTGTTTGTTCAAGTACAAAGTTGGGATTAGAATGAAGCCCTCTTGTCTGTAAGAACAAGGGGTCTTGTCTGAACCCCTGCTAAATCAGGATGTGTGGTCATGCCAAAATGGCTGAGGATTGCTTTTGAAATTATAAGAAAAAGACATTTTAAGGTCAATTCTGATGCTTGTGGATGAACAAATCATTTAATTTTGTGTAATAGGAAGATATGTGTGTGTTTGTGTGTACGGAGTGCTTGTTTTGTTTTGTTTCTAAATAGGCAACTAATTATTTAGAAGTAGTCACTAATTCTTTACTTCTGTATTTTTAAATATGTTTCCCTACATTAAAATAAAGATAGATTGAACTTTCAAATACTCACAAAATTTTATATACGATACATTGCTATTCCTAAACGACTTTTGTATGCTGAATTTATTCAACAGCATACAAACAGTCTTGATTATCCGTTATCTCAAAAATCCCTTTTTGATGGCCCTCCTTGATTTCAGAGACACCAAGAAATCAGGCTCCAGGGGCAAGGCCAGCCCCTCTGCTGGCCTGGCGACCCTACCCATCCAGTGGCAAGAGAGGGTTGGGCTGGAGGTGGGCAAAGCTGGTGAGGCTAAATATCTGACTTCCCTTGCAGCACAGGGGCAAGGGAGAGTGACCACACTCCCATTCTAGATGCTGACTAAGTTCCACGCAGAGATGAGAATGCCAAGGGCTGCCCTAGTAAATGCCCAGGCCTTGGTACCAGTGTCCAATCAGGTGTATCATCTCTCAGATCTTACTCTCACTCTCTCCTCAGGGCGAAAAGGGTCACTTCCTCTCAGCACCCACCCTCTCTTCCTACTGCATCCCAAGGCTCTCATCCACTCAGCAGGATCAGAAGGGCCGTGCATGCATGGACCTTCCCCTACCCCCATCCCAGCAATGTGGGTACAGATTTCTCCCTAACAGGGCCAGCTCCTTGAGTTTTCTGCCCTGTGTTCTAAAGGGCCCCATGCTTGGTTGAACCAGCGCCCCCTGCAGTGGAAGCTCGGAGTCTTAACCTCTGGACCGCCAGGGAAGTCCCAATCATTTCTTAATAAGGGCCCGGCATTTGTAGAGATGATTATGTTTATTGGGTTAGTCCTTCATGAACTGCAAATGTCTTGAGAGCAGAGATGCTGTTGCTCTTAGGTTCCCAGCTCCTAATGTCTGGTCGTTAAAGCAGGGACCAAGTCAATACCTGTTGTATAAAGTAATGAGTCAGATAGCTTTGTTTGGGGAAATGCTTCTACTTAACAGTTGTATTATTGTTTTACTTCCTGCCTCTTTTCCCATTTGTCTTTACAGCATGAAGAATTCTGTAAAGAAGGCAGATTTTTAATTGTGTGAGCGAGTTTTGGACCACATTGACCACAGCTTGCCCTTTTTATTCCCTTAGTATGTCAAAGACTCGAATCTGGTTTTCCTGAGGCTCCGCATCTCCCCTGACCTGAATGATTGAGACACCATTTTTTCCACCAGTAGAAGCAGGTTGTGATAGCTCTTGGTTAAGACTGGAGAATTGGGACTTCCCTGGTGGTCCAATGGTTAAGACTGTGTGCTCCCAATGCAGGGGGTGCGGGTTCGATCCCTGGTCAGGGAACTAGATCCCGCATGCTGCAACTAAGACCTGGCGCAGCCAAAGAACAAACATACAGACAAACAAACCAAAAGACTGGAGACTTTTACAGGTCATGGGGCAAGCCATTAAAGTGCAAATTTCACCTTAAAAAATGGAAATAATTTCCTTGTTTAGGACTAGGACAAAGGGGGAAGCTCAGAGTAGCGGAAGCCTTAGGAGTAGACCAGAGTTGACTCTGGAAGTGTCAGCTTCCATTTCTCTCTCCACCTGGCAGGTCCAGGAGCTCAATGACATCAGTCCCCTTTGCCCCAGACCTTGTAATGTGAGTCTTGAGATTTGTGAGAAATGAGATTGGCCCCATACTTAGCCATCTGCCTACTGTGGAAGGAGGGCCCTCTGAAGGCCACTGCACTGAAGGCATCTCAGAGATTCACAGAAATATTTGGACTCAGTAGGTGCTCATTGACTGCCTACTGTGTCCATGCTCTGAGGAAATTGGGGCTCAGAGAACCTAAATTGCTTAGCTAGAAAATTCTAGAACTTGGACTAGACTCTAGGTCTTCTTTCTGTTCATCCTCTGCTCCAATTTGATATAGTCCACCTCCAAACTTCATAGTTATCCTTTTAATTTATGGTGGCACAGGATTACAGAGAAAAGGTGGACCTGGTTCTGCTCTGGGATGGCATTGCGCTGTGACCCTGGGAAAGTTAAACTTCTCTGCTCTGATTCTCTTACCTTGGGAATGAAGAAATAAGGCTTGGTTCATAAGCTGGTTGTGAAGATTAAATTAGATTTTGTATATAAAATCCCTAGTGCACTGCATGAAACCATCACAGATATTCTTTCCTCCTATGTTTAGAATGCCTAAAATCCACACTATTTAGCCATTTAATTTCAGGCTCCTCATGTAAAATATGGGTACCCCTGAAAGCTTTGTGGTAATGGTGTGTTATTCGCCCCTGCATATGTTTTATAGTAACTGATTTGGAGACCTCAGTCATCAGAGGGGAAGAGAACATCTGTCTACCCATCTAGTCCAAGCCCTTAGTCTTTGTATTTTTGCTTTCTACATAGATTAAAAAACTGAAATTCTACTAAGTGAAGAAAGTCAGACAAAGACAAATATTGTTATGATATCGCTTATATGTGGAATCTAAAAAAAAGATACAAATGAACTTATTTACAAAACAGAAACAAACCCACAGACATAGAAAACAAACTTATGGTTATCAAAGGGGAAGGTGGGGGGAAGGGATAATTTAGGAGTTTGGGATTAAAATATATACACTACTGTATATAAAATAGGTAAACAACAAGGACCTGCTATATAGCACAGGGAACTATATTCAGTATCGTGTAATAACCTATAATGGAAAAGAACCTGAAAAAGAATATATATATATAAAAAAAATGGGAATATGAGTAATATATATATGTAGTTGTATAACTGAATCACTTTGCTGTACACTTGAAACTAACACACTGTAAATTAACTATACTTTAATTTAAAAAAAAAACTGAAATTCTACTCCTAACATTTAGCTCAGCTTAACCACATAGAAGGAAAAAAATTTATCAGTGAGAGATTATTTTATTATTTGGAGAAATTCACAACTAATGCTGTACTTACTTCACATTTTAGCCTAGAGCTAAAAGTTTCTTTTGTATTTGAAAACGAAAAAGAAAAAGAATGCTGATGAACGACAGACTCCAGGATAAAGTACGCATATTCAAACCCAAGGGAAGTGTCTTCCATATTATGCTGCTGCATGAGTATAATTTTCTTGAATGCTGGGAAGTACTCAAGGATAAGCAGTAAAACCATTCTCCTTATAGGACAACAATACAAGCAAACATTTGAAATTTTAGAGCCTTTCAAATGAAAAACGACTGACTGAAGACTAGTTAGCTGCACTAGAATCCAGCTGGTGAACATTTGCTTACCATTGTGTTCTCTTATGTGGCCCTTCCTCTCTCCCACTTCCTCCAAATACTTCTGTCACTTGCCTCTTCTTTGGAAATAAGCAGACCTTAGTCTTTCTGTGCTCTGCGTGGAATTCTCATTAAGTTTTCTGACACAAAGATTTAGATTAGAAATTAATAAGCTGATTTTCCCAAGAGTTATGTAAGAAGTTAAATAGCATAGGAGATGGACATAAAGATGTACAGCTTTTGTTGTTGTTTATTTAATTAGTATAACAAATATTTTTATGCTTATTGGAGGTTTATGAATTTTCTCTCTTTAGGCTAAATATATGTTATTTCTCTAAACATGTTCGTTGGTAGCTCACGACGACACCATATGCTGTAGAGAAGAATTCAGTATGTGGGACTCTATCTTGGGCACCATCCAATGAAATTTAGTTCCTTCCTGCTGATCACCAACCTTTTAGTGTAATCCCCGAGAAATGTTTATAATTAGGTCGAACCATGTCAAATGGTTGATTTTTGACTCTTTTTTTCCCTACAAAAATGGTGTTTTTTTGGTAACTTATACAATATTAAAGATCCAGTCTACTCATTTTTTTCCTTAAGCTAAATTATGTTGTCTGATGCCATAATATGTTCTATATACATAAGACACTTAATATTTAGTTGTTGATGGGATAGTGGGCCTGGAGTTGATTTAGTGAGACTGATTAGGTAGGTTGTAAGGCATTTGCGTCCACCTCTACACCATGCAATGAACATAAAACATCATGAGGCTGAGATGGCTGAGCTGGAGGTTTAATGTCTTGGTTGTATATAAAGGGAGGACATATTATGGGTCAAGGAGGTGAAGAATTTCGTAAGGCATTTGAAAAGTAAACAGTTGAAGAGGTTAAAAGTGTATCTGTTCTGATCTTGGGAGGTCAAGCCAGTAAACTTAACATCCACTCTTTGAAATGGTGTTTCTAGTCCTTCCTTGGCGTTGAAGGAGGTAGATTTTGCACGAAGGATGGGACTGCTCATAAGCCATCACCAGACAGTCTATATTCCTAATGCATATAATTCAGAGACAGGAACAGGAGCGTGGATTGCCATTCTCAGCTCACGCTGGGGATGGAGAGGAACGGTGCAGTGCATCTGTGGGCTCTGCCTTGGATAAAGAAGCTGAGGATGGGCTTAAGGGACCCAAAGAGACTGATGCTTGAGAAGGGGCAGGTCCAAAATAGAGACTCACAGGTGGCCGTGGACATGTTCCAGAATTCCGGTTTTCAAAATTTTAGACGGACCATAATAATCTGTGCTGTTGGCACCCTGTATTCCAGCTTCTGCTGACAAAAATGCCAGGCTCTCTTCTTTGCATATTACAAAAGTTCTCGATTGCAAGAGAAATGCTGTGTCTCTCCTCTAATTCTCGTGTCCATCTGCATCGCTAACTTTAGTTACTTAATGCACACACCAATGTAGAGTCTTGGTCAATCTTTACGTTTAAAAAATACACCTGCATGTGACAAAGAAGTCCACTGTGACCTTCTTGTTTTCATTTCCCATTTTCTAGAGCATTGTCTAGAAAGTAGATTAAAGCAGTAAATGTTTCCTGAGGGTGTAGTCTTTTTGCCAGCTGCAGTGTATGAGAGGCCATGATCCCAGGGTGTGTTAAGAAGATAGGAGCTCCAGTGCAGTGAGAAAGTCTACATAAAAACAGATCGGTATATTCCCGTGATGGCTGTAAATATCCGTTGTGATTATTACATTTTAAGTGCCAAATGACTGTAAATGGTACCAAGTGGGGAGGGGTCCCCGAGACCTGGAGAAGGCTGTTGTGGAAGAGTTGATAATAGATTAAGGGTCATGTTTAGGAAGGGAAGAGACGCCATTCTAGGCTAACAGAAGCATGAAAACAAGGCCCGAAGTGAGTTTGGGGAGTTATAGGCAGATCGAATTGGCCAATACAGGGACAAAAGAACCACTTAGAGAGACCTAGTCTGAATTCTTTATACCGATTATTACTGCAAAATAAATTGGACAGAGTGCTGATCTAGGACCTTAATTCTGAAGTATCGATTTACACTCTTGGAACATTATTAATGGGTAGCATTTACTGAGCGCTTACTATGGGCCAAGCATAGAACTAGGTGCTTTGAAGGTATTGATTCACCACTCTGGGACCTCATTTGGTAAATAAGGCCACTGAGACAGAGTTAAGAATCTTTTCAAAGTCAAGGAGGTGATAAATGACAAGGGATTCAAATCCAAGTGCACTGATTCCTGCCTTTGGGCTTTTCCCCAAGAGCCTGTAATAAAAATCTAAGGGAACATAGTGTGGTGACCAAGGTCACTAATGCCTGATGCATTCATTTGCAAGCTTTGGGAAGGTTACGCATTCTATGCCTTAGTTTTCTTGTGTGGACATGGGGATAGTAACACGGGTCCTATCTCACAGGGTGGCCGTGCGGATTCAGTGGAATAACGAGATGTCAGAACATGCTCGGTAGGGGCTGGCTGCCATGAGAGAGTGGGGAGTACTCAGCCCTGATCTTCCTGCAGGACAGGAGAAGCAATGGAGGCTCACAAATATGAACTGTTTGTTCAAGTACAAAGTTGGGATTAGAATGAAGCCCTCTTGTCTGTAAGAACAAGGGGTCTTGTCTGAACCCCTGCTAAATCAGGATGTGTGGTCATGCCAAAATGGCTGAGGATTGCTTTTGAAATTATAAGAAAAAGACATTTTAAGGTCAATTCTGATGCTTGTGGATGAACAAATCATTTAATTTTGTGTAATAGGAAGATATGTGTGTGTTTGTGTGTACGGAGTGCTTGTTTTGTTTTGTTTCTAAATAGGCAACTAATTATTTAGAAGTAGTCACTAATTCTTTACTTCTGTATTTTTAAATATGTTTCCCTACATTAAAATAAAGATAGATTGAACTTTCAAATACTCACAAAATTTTATATACGATACATTGCTATTCCTAAACGACTTTTGTATGCTGAATTTATTCAACAACATACAAACAGTCTTGATTATCCGTTATCTCAAAAATCCCTTTTTGATGGCCCTCCTTGATTTCAGAGACACCAAGAAATCAGGCTCCAGGGGCAAGGCCAGCCCCTCTGCTGGCCTGGCGACTCTACCCATCCTGTGGCAAGAGAGGGCTGGGCTGGAGGTGGGCAAAGCTGGTGAGGCTAAATATCTGACTTCCCTTGCAGCACAGGGGCAAGGGAGAGTGACCACACTCCCATTCTAGATGCTGACTAAGTTCCACGCAGAGATGAGAATGCCAAGGGCTGCCCTAGTAAATGCCCAGGCCTTGGTACCAGTGTCCACTCAGGTGTATCATCTCTCAGATCTTACTCTCACTCTCTCCTCAGGGAGAAAAGGGTCACTTCCTCTCAGCACCAGGTCCAAAATAGAGACTCACAGGTGGCCGTGGACATGTTCCAGAATTCCGGTTTTCAAAATTTTAGACGGACCATAATAATCTGTGCTGTTGGCACCCTGTATTCCAGCTTCTGCTGACAAAAATGCCAGGCTCTCTTCTTTGCATATTACAAAAGTTCTCGATTGCAAGAGAAATGCTGTGTCTCTCCTCTAATTCTCGTGTCCATCTGCATCGCTAACTTTAGTTACTTAATGCACACACCAATGTAGAGTCTTGGTCAATCTTTACGTTTAAAAAATACACCTGCATGTGACAAAGAAGTCCACTGTGACCTTCTTGTTTTCATTTCCCATTTTCTAGAGCATTGTCTAGAAAGTAGATTAAAGCAGTAAATGTTTCCTGAGGGTGTAGTCTTTTTGCCAGCTGCAGTGTATGAGAGGCCATGATCCCAGGGTGTGTTAAGAAGATAGGAGCTCCAGTGCAGTGAGAAAGTCTACATAAAAACAGATCGGTATATTCCCGTGATGGCTGTAAATATCCGTTGTGATTATTACATTTTAAGTGCCAAATGACTGTAAATGGTACCAAGTGGGGAGGGGTCCCCGAGACCTGGAGAAGGCTGTTGTGGAAGAGTTGATAATAGATTAAGGGTCATGTTTAGGAAGGGAAGAGACGCCATTCTAGGCTAACAGAAGCATGAAAACAAGGCCCGAAGTGAGTTTGGGGAGTTATAGGCAGATCGAATTGGCCAATACAGGGACAAAAGAACCACTTAGAGAGACCTAGTCTGAATTCTTTATACCGATTATTACTGCAAAATAAATTGGACAGAGTGCTGATCTAGGACCTTAATTCTGAAGTATCGATTTACACTCTTGGAACATTATTAATGGGTAGCATTTACTGAGCGCTTACTATGGGCCAAGCATAGAACTAGGTGCTTTGAAGGTATTGATTCACCACTCTGGGACCTCATTTGGTAAATAAGGCCACTGAGACAGAGTTAAGAATCTTTTCAAAGTCAAGGAGGTGATAAATGACAAGGGATTCAAATCCAAGTGCACTGATTCCTGCCTTTGGGCTTTTCCCCAAGAGCCTGTAATAAAAATCTAAGGGAACATAGTGTGGTGACCAAGGTCACTAATGCCTGATGCATTCATTTGCAAGCTTTGGGAAGGTTACGCATTCTATGCCTTAGTTTTCTTGTGTGGACATGGGGATAGTAACACGGGTCCTATCTCACAGGGTGGCCGTGCGGATTCAGTGGAATAACGAGATGTCAGAACATGCTCGGTAGGGGCTGGCTGCCATGAGAGAGTGGGGAGTACTCAGCCCTGATCTTCCTGCAGGACAGGAGAAGCAATGGAGGCTCACAAATATGAACTGTTTGTTCAAGTACAAAGTTGGGATTAGAATGAAGCCCTCTTGTCTGTAAGAACAAGGGGTCTTGTCTGAACCCCTGCTAAATCAGGATGTGTGGTCATGCCAAAATGGCTGAGGATTGCTTTTGAAATTATAAGAAAAAGACATTTTAAGGTCAATTCTGATGCTTGTGGATGAACAAATCATTTAATTTTGTGTAATAGGAAGATATGTGTGTGTTTGTGTGTACGGAGTGCTTGTTTTGTTTTGTTTCTAAATAGGCAACTAATTATTTAGAAGTAGTCACTAATTCTTTACTTCTGTATTTTTAAATATGTTTCCCTACATTAAAATAAAGATAGATTGAACTTTCAAATACTCACAAAATTTTATATACGATACATTGCTATTCCTAAACGACTTTTGTATGCTGAATTTATTCAACAGCATACAAACAGTCTTGATTATCCGTTATCTCAAAAATCCCTTTTTGATGGCCCTCCTTGATTTCAGAGACACCAAGAAATCAGGCTCCAGGGGCAAGGCCAGCCCCTCTGCTGGCCTGGCGACTCTACCCATCCTGTGGCAAGAGAGGGCTGGGCTGGAGGTGGGCAAAGCTGGTGAGGCTAAATATCTGACTTCCCTTGCAGCACAGGGGCAAGGGAGAGTGACCACACTCCCATTCTAGATGCTGACTAAGTTCCACGCAGAGATGAGAATGCCAAGGGCTGCCCTAGTAAATGCCCAGGCCTTGGTACCAGTGTCCAATCAGGTGTATCATCTCTCAGATCTTACTCTCACTCTCTCCTCAGGGCGAAAAGGGTCACTTCCTCTCAGCACCCACCCTCTCTTCCTACTGCATCCCAAGGCTCTCATCCACTCAGCAGGATCAGAAGGGCCGTGCATGCATGGACCTTCCCCTACCCCCATCCCAGCAATGTGGGTACAGATTTCTCCCTAACAGGGCCAGCTCCTTGAGTTTTCTGCCCTGTGTTCAAAAGGGCCCCATGCTTGGTTGAACCAGCGCCCCCTGCAGTGGAAGCTCGGAGTCTTAACCTCTGGACCGCCAGGGAAGTCCCAATCATTTCTTAATAAGGGCCCTACATTTTCGGTTTGCTCTGGGGCCCACAGATTATGTAGCCAGCCAGTCCTGCCCCCTAACATGCTCCTTGACTTTCGTATATTTACTTTCAAAGACAAGTTCACGGATACAGTAGGTAAGAAAGGAGCAGACTGCTTCTGTTAATTTAAGGAGAAGTGGACTTGCTGGGATAAAAAGGTTTAAATCATATCAAGGCTTTTTTATGTGCATGTTGCCAGATACTTTAAAGTACTTGTATCTATTTATTCTCACAGCCATGCAATGGATATTCTCACTCAAACAAACCATTTTGCAAATGCATGGACTATAAGTGGTATCTTCTTGTCTCTTTATGAGCAAGTTAGACTATGTTTCAAATTCTGTTACACCATTTGTGTTTCTTTGGTGAATAGCCTATGGTCATCTTTTCCCAGCTTATATGCTAGTCTTAGTGTCTTTTAAGTGATTCCTGTGTGTTCTTTGGAGAATAAAGACATTTGCCCCTTGTGATTTTTTTCCCCCAAAGGGTTGTTTGGCTTCAATTACATTTGTTGCTATTTGTTTATTTTTCTTATACAGAAGTTTGAAATTTTTATGGTTGAATGTCCTGATAATTTTCTTTGTACTTTCTTCTGTTGGTTTTAGGTTAATAGACTTACAACCTTCTAGAAATTTGATAAATATTTAGTTCTGTTTTCTTTTGAATTAATATCTTGTGAGTTTTCTACTTTGTTTTTTGAGTAGATGAGGATATGATTAAAAAAAAAATAGATACCTAATTGTCCCAGTACCAGTTATTATTTCTTCCTTCTTCACTGATTTTCAGGGTTACTTTTCTGTCTTCACTGTTTATATATGCATTTATCTCTGGGCTCTCCATTCTGTTCCACTGGTATTTCTGATTTAATTGGTGTACCTTTATATGCCATAAATGGTGTAGGACTGGTCCATTTCAAAATTCTTGCAAGTTTTGCACCCATTTATTACACCATTTATGGATAGGATTGGATATTTCACCATATCCAAACGGTAAAATAAAAGCATAATAAACTTGCCCTCAAAAATATTGCAATATACAAAGCAACATTTTTAAAAAATCAGCATTGTTTCCTTCCTGTCAAATACTGTAAATAAATGAAACCTTCTTTTGATGGCAAATACTGTGGTAAATCAAAGCACAGACTAATGAATTCAGATTAAGTTCTGTGGTCTTCAGACACTTGCCAGCCTTCAAAAGAGAGAGTAAAATGGGAACTTTTCAGAAAGAAAAAAAGAAGCATCCCCTTTCTCTACCTCCAGATAATTTTATTTTCTGGTCTATTCTCAGGTGTCTGTTTTGCTCTTAACCACTGTCAGATTTAAGTCGTTTTCCTCTGGATTTAAAGTATACAAGTGGCATTTCTTGTAAATGTTCAACATTCAGACTCTTTACTAAATCATTGTCTCATATTGATCTATGTTAAATTTATTTTTCTGGACTTGATTCTTTGTATTTTGAAAACTTGCTAGTTTTATAATTTGGATAAACTAAAAAGGCAAAGTCTGTGTTTACCTGATAGCTATTACCTTGTTCATTCAACAGGTCTGTATCGAGGGTCTACAAGCAGCTGGCACTGTGGAGCAGTGATCTCCACAGACAGAGTCCTTCTCTGGGGAACCCTCAGGGTGCATTCTGGGAGGAGGGCAGTGGCTCCTGTCACACACAGTCTCGTGGGCCGTAGTAGAGAGTTTGGGCTTAAGCCAGAACCCAATGGGAAACTGTTAAGGGGTTTAAACTGGGCTGGTGATACGATCTGGTGATGTGCGTATCATTGTTATGACACCTCGAGAAATTGGGGAAGGAGGGGTAAAAAGGGCAGGGGGGAGACAGGGCAAAATATTTAATTCCATCTCTTTACTGTAAAAGATAGAAATCTGGAGGCAGGCAAGATTATTCTGCCTGTCTCACACCATACATCTGAAAACATTTCCTTAGCTATCATCACACTGAGAAAAACAATACCATCACAAATGCCTCAGATGTTTACATTTTATTTAAATAAGTGAAGGCCCTGTAAGTTGCATTCCAACAAAGTCTTTATGAACATACTTCTATCATAAACATCCCCTAGAATTTCCATCGGGGTTCCACAAAATGTATTCGATTTTTAGGATGAGTATAATAGTTTTACGAGAAGGTGAAGGAAGAAGGGCCTGGAGTAGAGGAAGACACTGATGCACAGCTTGAAACGTCAGATCCCTGTGACGTGTTCTTCCTTCAGACAAAATGGGAGAGTCAGAATGTCCCTGTCACCTTCACGGAGGAAGCTATGCCTTTGTACTAGAAGAATTTGGGACAAGAATTCTAGGGAATTTTACAGTTATTAGTCAAGTATCTGTACATCCAGAAAGAGAATGAAGTAAAGGAACAACAGTTATTGGTGGAGTATTTGATCTATTTTGGCTAAAAGGCAAAGCGGTTACATTTTCAAAAGAGAGGAGAGATTAGCTCTTAAGTTGCTATATTCAAGAACTATTCCAGTTTCAGGCAGGATTTATTTTGCTTAACATTTCTTGTTTTATAGAAGCCAGACCTTTCGCTTCACTGGCCCCTGCAAACCTTAAGTTAGGTTATGACCGCAATTTATATGATAAAAGGGCTGTAAATGCAAAATTTAGGGAGAGCGATTTTTTTTTAATGCATAAAGCTTTGAAAAATACAACACAGATTGTAGTGGAAGCTGAATTGAAGTTTTTAAAAGAAGAAAGACCTACCAAGTTATCTGTTCATTGCCCAGAGCAAATTAAACTATTTCACAGGGTCTGGAAGCCTTATCAAATTTATCATGTGGCTATATGTACAGCTTCTTATTTTTACTTGGTTGTGCTTTTTTAAAAGTTACAATTCATCACTGTTAAAATAATTACTTTATGCTTATTCCACCTTTCACAGAGTCAGTCTCTACAGGAAAAAATTGCAGCATATTTTTTTCACGTAGAAAAAATATCTTTAGGTTGATCTTTTTTTTTTTTTCTTTTTTCTTTTGGCTGCACCGTGTGGCTTTCAGGATCCTAGTTCCCGGACCAGGGATAGAAACCAGGCCCTTGCACTGAAAACGCAGAGTCCTAACCACTGGACTGCCAGGGAATACCCAATTTTTTTTTCTTGAATTCTAAGTTTTATCTTTGTTAAGCATACGTTTCTGCAGTTCCAACATTGATCACCAGGTGCAGCAGACAGACTCTTCCTTTGTTTCTTATTGTTTCACATAACAGCAATCCAGTAGCAGGGTGAGCGTCAGGACCGATTCGAACTGCTTTATGTCTTGGGGATGTTCTTACCTGATTTCTTTCTGTCTTTCTGCTTTGCTGCATGCATCTTCATGGTAAGGTGGATGCTCCTTTTTGATACAATATGGTTGCTAACAACTCCTAGGGTTATAATCCAGAGAGAGAGAGCACCCTTTCCCCTACCATTGACAACTTTGGCCATTTAACTGCCCCTCTCTATCTGCCTAGTCAATCACTGGTCAGTGAGGATGGGCTCATGTTGATTGGCTTAGGAGAGGCAGAGCTCCCTGCTGGAGACAGAGGTGAATTCACTGTCACCCAATCATGAGAGAGCTACACAAAGGCAGGGGGATGGAATGGATTCAGGGTGGGGGCAGTCACTGCACTCAATGTACTGCTTTGGCCTCTCCTCCCTTCCAGTTCTGATTTAGAAGGATTCTGGCTATCTGTGAAGTACTCTGTTGCTGCCATTCATATTTTCTCAGTTGCTTTGTGCTCAGAGATGCCTATTGGCAGGAATGGTTACCTCTCCTCCTATGAAATAGAATGGTGGCTTCCCACTGTGGTTCCAGGGGAACCTTCTCCCAACCCAAGGAAGGTGGAAGAGATGTAGGAGGAGAATAATGGTACTCTTAGGGAGCATGGCAGGTAATAAAATTGGGTCTTTCATTTGGGCACTAAGAAAGATCACACTGGACATGCAAGGTCAGAAGTCGCACGCCCAAAGGGAAGACGTGGCAGGGAAATAACCCAGGAAATTTTTATATATAAGTTTTATATATATATATATATATATATATATATATATAATTTCTATTCAGTTGAGGAAGGAGGAAGTTGGTTAACAAATCTAGCTCTTCCACTTGACCTTTAACTTTTAGGGTCCTGGTTTGTGGTTGTAAAGTGGTTTTTAGTTTTGCCTAGAGGGTTGGTAACTTTTTGAGTCAAGGAGGAATAGAGAATATGGGAGTGGAAAGGGATCTTGAAGATGACCTCCTCCGATATTCCTCTCCCCGGTCTGATATGCCGCACTGATTGTTGCTAAAGAGTCTTGAGTAGCTTCAGAACCTCCCAGCTAGTCAGGGAGTAAGTGTGGATCTGAGCTATGAATTCTTGTTTCTTCATTTAAGTGATTTCTTAACGGTATTTAGTGCCTGTGTCTTCTCTGTGGCAGGAAAACCTGCTTGTTGTAATCTTCTTTGCCAAGCAGGGCTGTTTGGATCTTTCTTAATTCCCTTTACAGAATTTTGACAGTAGACTTCTGCTCATGACTTTCTAATAAATGGGCCGTGTGGGATGGGAAACATAACAAGATCCTAAGATTGTCTTGTATTAAATAAGATTAAGATCTGAAATGTATAGCCCTTTTTTTCCCCTTTCACCGTTGGTAGAGTTACTGCTTGTGTGTGAAAGGAGGAGAGTCAATGCCTTTTAAGATTTATTATTCAGAATTTCCACGAATTTGGATAGATCATCACAGACAATTAAGGTAAACACAAATAAACATGCTTTGTATAAAATCCCTAAAGTCAGTGAGTGGCTATAGGGTACAAAGGTCTGTAATTGTCAGACATAGACTGGGTTTGGGTCACGTAAAGCCACAAAATATTGCTGCCTGTCCCTTTACAACACTTTCTGTTGAAAGGTGAAGTTGGTATTTTCTCCACTCTTTCCCTGTCCTCAGTGTCCTGCAGTAACGTAACCTCTGTCACCAAGATGGCTTGATTATGGAATTGTGTTGGACATGGTGTCTGGCACATGGGATGTTGAATGAATGGGTGGGTGAATCAAGAAGAGGCACTTAACGACTTTGTCACTTGAGCCTCTTGATGGCAGGAAACAAGCATGTGGCTTCGAATTTGCCCTCAGATCCTGCTGAAACAGCCTTGAACTTCAAAAAGAACTCTTGTCTTTCCCTGCCCATCTGGATTAAGCCAGGCACGGTCTTCTCATGATCTTTGGGACATAGCAGTCCTTCAGAACTTTGGAGGAAAATCATTGGTTCAAATTGTAGTGAGGCTGTTATTAGCATAAAACTGTCTTGTGAATGACTTACAGTCTGATGGAAATTCTTGTGCCGACGCACTACCCTTTAGCCTGTCCATGGGCTGATCCTCTCGTTACTCTGCTCAGAAACCCAGCTGTGAAGCACCATCTGTCAGCAGTGGCAGCAGCATCCGTCTTAGTGTCAGCTGACATCTGTGTTAGCTCTGGAAGAATTGCCTGAAGGCCGTTTTAGGTGGGTGTGACGCTCGGGGGAGCAGGCTCCGCCTTGGTGCCTTTTGTGAAATACTGCCTGGCCTTTTCAACTTAAAACCACCCGTGATGGAGTGCCAAGTGCTTGCTTTTTCGCGTGCTGGAAGACTCTTTTAGGACTTCTGCATTCCATGATACCTTAAACCTTATGGCTAATCTTCCTTCTCCTCTCATAATAATACTGCCATGCAGTGAGACTTGCGTAAATGCTCATATGATAGACTCAGGGTAGGATTTTCTGCTTTCTGCTTCATTCTGCAGAAAATGGTGTTGGGGAATCTACTGGGTTGAATCTACTGGGTCCTCCCCATCCCTTCCTGAAACATCGGAATGTGACATTATTTGGAAATAGGGTCGTTGCAGGTGTAATTATTAAGGTGAGGGCACACTGGAGTAGGGTGGGCCCTTAATTCCGTAAGGCTGGCGTCCTTCTAAGAAGGGATACAGAGTCACATAGAAGGAAGACGGCCATTTGATGACAGGCAGAGATTGTAGGTATGCTGCCACAAACCAAGGAATGCCAGGGATTGCTGACAACTGCCAGAAGCCAGGAGAGATTCTTGACGTGGAGAAGATTCTCTCTAGAGCCCTTGGAGGGAGCACGGCCCTGCTGGCACCTCGATTTCAGACTTCTAGCTTCCAAGACCGTGAGACAACACACACTCTTGTTTTAAGCCATCCAGGTAGTGATAATTTGTTACAGCAGCCCTAGGAAGCTAATGCAGAGTACTTATACAGTACGTCACCACTGGGAATCTGTAGGAATTTTGTAGGTTCTGTGTTGCATGCCCAACTCATAGCCATTATGTAAAGACTAACTTCTGGAGTAACATAGATACAACTGGTGCCCGAAAGGAAGGGATAGTGCTTTTTAGGAAATATTACGAGAACAGGGCTATTCCATTAGGAGTACATTTCCAGTTTATTCACTCAGTCAGTCCTTCAGTCTTATGCCAATTCATTCAACACACATGTACTGATTGACCATAAGCTGCCAAGCACAGTGCTTGCTTTGGAGAGTAGAGCAGTGAACAAAATAGGCATGGAATCTACCCTTGTGAAGTTGAGAATCCAGTGGAGAAGACAGACATGAGTTTGTTTATAATCAACCTACATATTTTTAGCATCATTATAAAAGAAAAAAGCAGTCACGCTAAAAAGCGATGAAATTTTGTGAATCAGATAGTATTTGGGAATATCACTTAACGACCCTATTTAAAAACTTAAACCTACTGCATTTATGTTCAGTTCTATTTGTGTGTCTGTGTTTTATATCCTCACCCAGTGTAGACTGTCTTGTTTTTTCTAATCATAATCCTTCACATGCAGTAGGTTTAGCATGTAGTTGCTGAATTAAATTGAATTATTGATTAAGAATGAAAGGAGGGAGGATGGTTAATAATAGCTAACATCTATTAAGTATCTATTATATAATATATGCCTTATAGAATTGACCTCATTTTATTCTCATAGGTGTTTCTATGAGTTTCTATTTCCCAGTATACCATTTTACAGATGGAGAGACTGAGGGTCTCAGAAAGTAACAAAAGCTTCCTCCACCTCAACCAGCTAGTTGGTGGCAAAGCCAAGATGCGGGTCTGAGGGGTGGGGAGTCGGGCTCTGCGCCCTGGGCCGCACCTCCGGCTTGGGTCTCACTTGCAGCCATCCTGCTGCCTTCCGTGGATTCGTTTAAGAGGACTGTCGGAATCACGTGCCTTCCTTCTTTTCCTTTTTACTAATCACAGCCTCCGGGAGTAATGCAGAAAAGATTGGCTTTAATTGATATTTTTGTCTAAGAAAATCTTATTTCCTCCGCAAGGTGAAAAGAGCGTGACACTAGAATGTGGAATGATTGCTGATCACTTAAATCATTTCTATTTAATTCTTTCTCTCTTTAGCCTTTGGCTTCTAAGCTAATGTCACTTAAATGACTAGATACCCTGCAGGGTCGTGTGTGGTTAAGCCCAGGCTTGCATTTCACATCATGGTTTCACTTGTGTGGTGTTGGAGCGGGGAGTCCCGCTCCTGTGCTGTCTGCCTTGAGGCCGAAGCTCTTGCCTTTCCTAGAGAGAATGTGGATGTGTGGTTAAGCTTCACCTTGCATTTCACATGATGGTTTCACTTGTGTGGTGTTGGAGCTCCTGTGCTGTCTGCCTTGAGGCCGAAGCTCTTGCCTTTCCTAGAGAGAATGTGGACCATCCCCAGGTAGAGGGCAGAGGGGACGTCCCCAGGCATCTCCTGGCTGTCCAGCTCCAATCAAAGTCCCACGGGCTTCGGAAGAGCCAAGCTTTGTGCAGCAGGTGTGTGTTCGGATCTCAAAGCTCTGTGCTGCTCTGTTAGCGTCTGTGATGTGGGCCGGTTGGCAGCCCATCCTGGAAACTGCTGCAGGATTGTAAGTAAATGGCTCCAGAGGAGCTGCTGACTCAGCCGTGGGGTTGTCCCTGTTCCTCTCCTGGAAGAACTCTGTGTACTTTGTAAGCCTGCTTCAGCCGCAGCCCTCAGGATCTGATTTCAGCTGGAAACAAGCAGCACCAGAAGTTTCAAAGTTAAAAACCACAAGTATTGAATCCAGCACTCTTGTCATGGCAGCATCATTCACAGTAGCTACAAGGTGGAAACACCCCAAGTGGCCATCAATACGCCCCCCAAAGTGGTACATACACACAATGGAATACTATTCACCCATAAAAAGGAATGAAGTGCTGATACAGGCTACAATCTGGATGAATCTTTGAAAACACGATAAGTAAAAAAAGCCAGACACAAAAGGATGAAGATTGTATGATTCCATTTATATGAAATATCTAGAATAAGCTTATTTGTAGAGACGGAAAACAGGTTAGAGGTTACCAAGGGCTGGAGGAGAGAGGAATGGGGAGTTACTGGGTAATTGTACAGAATTTCTGTGTCAGGTAATGGAAAAGTTTGTAAACAGTAGTGGTGGGTGTACAACACTGTGAACGTAATGGATGCCTCTGAATTGTACACGTAAAAAGTAGTTAAGATGGCAAATTTTATGTTATATATGTTTTTAAAATAATGAAAAAAATGCCAGCACCCTGAACCAGACCTTGCATCTCTCAGCAATGAGCTAAATGTTGGAAAGCATCCTTGGCTTTTCTCAGGCTGGACATAAACCTATGAGAACTGTGGCCTTGCAGGGGAAGGGCCCAGCACACAGGCAGGGTGACGGAGGTGCTCAGTTAATGGGTCTTGTTCCCTGTTTCTGCCTGGACTGCCCCCCAGTTACAGCATGTGTGGACTGCTCAGTGGCCCTGAGGTCACTTGTTAGGTGCTTTGGAAACTGGAGTAAAGAAAGTTCCAGTTAAGACATTAAATGGCTTGAAAGGGAAAAAAAAATCAAAACATGACTGAGAGTTCTCTATTTCCTTTCCTTTCCTTTCTTCTTCTTGTCCTCCTGAGACTGTATTTCCAGTCTTCACCAGGAAAGAACAAAAAATGGAGAAGCAAAGCAAGGGACATCATCTACTGTTCTTCACTCACAATAAAGTGAAGCAGGGGCTCAGGATTTGATTCCTCCTCATTTCACTCTAGTTCAGCGTCTCCGACTCTGGAGAACTCATCTATTAAATCCCCGCTGGCCTGCAAGAGCTGATACGCGTTCGCAGTATGTGTTCAGTTTCTTTCCAAAAACTAATATGCACCTGGGCCAGGGATTAATCCAGATCATTTTTTGAGGTAACTAATATTATTATTCTATATATACAGACATTTGAACTGTGGATCAAAGAAGATAAGAAACTATCTCAAGATAACAATCAGGAAAATAACAGTGAATTCACCACACAAACATGACCCACTGCTCCCTTGATCTAATTCTGAGATACAGAAAAAAAAAAAAAAAAAAAGAGAAGAAACTCTCTTTCCTTTGGTGTGGACAAAAAAAAAAAAAAAAAAAAAGAGAAACTCTCTTTCCTTTGGTGTGGACATTTAATATTAAAGCAGACTCTCATGGTGCACATGCAGCCACTTGGAAACAAGGTGCCGGAGAGAAACAGGAAGTAAGGGGCTAAGGCCCTCACCACGTGGGTCCTCGTGCTCCTTTGTAATTTCCTATCAGAGGTCTGTGGCTGAAATCTGCAGGAATGAGTTCAGTGCATATAGTCTGGAATTGATAAAGGGAATCAATTTTGCAAGGGATCTCTTGGACTCTTTAAGAATGTTAGAAATCATAGGACCCCACTGATTCATTTTTTTGTCATGTCTTCATTGATCTTTTCTGTTTTTCCCTTTACCTTCCTCATGTTATCAATAAATAACAACGGAATGTCTGACTGTCTTGTTTTACACGTCTGCATTTGCACAGTCAGCCTGGGCACTGGGAAAGAGAAGAGAGAAGAAACTTACTGTTGCAATTTTATATATGGGGATTTTTATATTAAAAGAGACTTAAAATCCTATTTAATAGGATCCCCATTTAATGAACATTCTCCTTCTCTTCAGACATTGGGAAAACCTGTCACCCTCTAACAGAAAGCCTGAAGGAATCAATGATTGGAATCACACTCTTCTGCTAACATTGCCGGGTTAACAGTGTGCCCCAAGTGACCGAAATGATTGACCCACCAACTAATTTGTCCATACAGTGGTTCACATTTACACGTGTGTATGTTCACCTGTTAACAGACAATGCTTACCAACTTCAGTGCGTTATTAGTCTTCGCTTGCTTTGGTATTTGTATATTTGATACCTAATTGTTTGTTCAGTTGCCCTCATTTGGGCCTCTAGCCCACTTGGGAGGAAATTCAATAAAAAGCCAAATTTTACTGTACCAAATCCAGCAGGCACAGTTTGGATATGCTAACAACTCCTAATGGGGGTTTTGGCCATTGGTCAAATAAACAAACTTTCATGTAGCAGTTGGATAGAAAGCAGAATTGCCAACTTTGTTTATGCTTGAGGGATTTTTTACTGGATCTATAGGGCATGTAGAATTTATATGCGTATGTAATATTTACTTACTATTATATAATAGTAAAATAATAATTAGTGTTTTAAATTTTATTTCTTGTTTCCTGATACAAATTGAACTGTGATAAATGTGTCAATAGTAAACAATCATGGTGGACTCTGGCCGGGACCGGATGTGATTGAATGCTTTACAGCCCCTAGCTCATAGCAACCTCTCCCACCCTGAAAGGTGGCGGTACAACTCCCCTATTCTTAGCGGAGAAAATAGATAGTTGGTTTTGTTTTGTTTGTTTGTTTTTATCCGTGTTTTATGGATGAAGGCAGTGAAACGTAGAGAGTTTGAGAGATCTTCTCCCAGGCATGGTGCGTGGAAGTGGTAAACATGGATTTTAAACTCCCGTGGGTCTGACGTCGTGATGGACAGTTGTATGTGTCAGCTTGGCCAGGCTGTAGTACCCAGCTGTGGAATCAGACGCTAATCTAGGTGTTGCTGTGAAGGTGTTTTGTGAATGTGGTTAACATCTGCAATAGTTGACCTTAAGGAGACTACTTTTGATGATTACTGTCGACTGGACCGTGGGCCTTCAATCCAATCCCTTGAAGGTCTTAAAAGCAAAATGTGAGATTTACTGGAAAAGAAGGAGTTCTGCCTCAAGGCTGCAGCATTAACTCCTTCCTGAGTTTCCATCCTGCTGGCCTGCCTACCCTACAGATTTCCAACTTGTCAGTTTCAACTATCCTGTGAGCCAGTTCCTTTAAATCTCTCTCTGACTCTCTATCTATATATATTATATGTGTTGATATTATATATATATCTTACATATATGCATATATGAATAACCCTATATATATATAAATATATATAAATAATGCCATAATTTTCCCTGGTCATTACATGTATCCTGATAGGAGATATTTACACATATCCTATCAGTTCGGTTTCTCTGGAGAAGGACATCAAAGCCTGGGCACCACGACACCCATTTGCAAAAAGTGAATGAGGTTTCCATCTCCACATTACAGGAGATGAAACAAGATTCAGAGTTTGAGAGACTTGCTCGTAGATACGCATGTGGCTTGGAGATGGTAGAGCTGGGGTTTGAAGCCAGAGACTCCAGAGACAGAGCTCGAAACACTCAAACCCAAATCACTCCAATTGCATGAGAAATGGGCAGCCGTGATGGATACAGGACAGGGCGGCTGATGTCTGTTAATCACTTGTGTGTGTGATGGTCACCGTGCCGAGCACTTTGCCTGGCCCTCCTGGGTTCTTGGTACAGCTTTCTGTGGAGGTCAAGGCATCGGTCACCAGGAGAAGCTCCTGGCTGCTTCTCAGACCGAATGGCAGATCTGAATCACCTGGAGGGCATGTGGAAACATAGGTGGCTGAGCCCTCCCCCCGCCCCACCCCATTTCCCATTTAAGGGCAAGGGAGATGAAGCCCCGCCCTTTGTAGTGGGGCTGTCGCAGAATTTGTAGATATATTTTGAAACCAGCGCACGTTAGTTCTTGCTGGTATTAGTGTTTTCTCAGGTCTGGCTGTGCCTCCCCTGCACCCCTCTGTGGTGATCAGCTCTTGTTCTGGCTGTAGAAGCATCACATCCGCTAAGCTGACTCCCCTAGGTCGGTCCCCAACAGACGCTCCTCTGCTTGGGGTCCTGTCTCTGCCACAAGGGATCCCAGGCAACTCCAGGAAGTCGCACCTCAGGTGCTCCCTGAGTCCAGCCAGACTACCCTGCAGCCTGACGTGGCCATACGTCTGGTTGGTGCTGGGGTGTCTAAGGGTGATGTTCTCCGGTGTGCTAATTATAGGGAGTGAGGTGACAGCACCCCTCTGTCCCCAGAGCTGCTTTTCTTTATCTAACATACCACGCCCTCTCTCAGAGGAAGCTCAGAGAGAGAAACAGGATGCAATCTGGGTATGTCTTACCTGTGCTTCCCTTTTGCCTGGTCCTTTCCAGTTATTTCCCTAGACTGGGCTTCCTGCCCCATCTTCCCACCACCTCCCTCTGGTCTGGACTTCCCTTATATAAAACTCCAGGATCTAATCTGACAGGTCTGGCCCTTGATTTGCTAAAGGAGGTGAGATATGTTGGCAGTCCCTACCTAAGACAATAACTTAGCTTACAAAAAACATTGTCACACAGCAGATTTGTTTTTGACTATTAGAAGCCAAGTATCACCTTGTTCTTTTCCTTCTGAGTTCCTCCTGTGACAGTTCTTTTGTAAGTGCCCCCTCTCCTCCTGCCCCCAACACACACACCTTTTCCCTTTCCACTTGAACTAACTGGGGAGATGGTTATGCTTCCAGAAGCAAGGCAGAGAGAAGAGCATATTAATAGTATCCAAAATATGAAACCCATTATACTAAGATTTATTATTTTCTAAATGCACGCTCCTAAGCGATATATCTGCATTACTTTATGTAATCTCACCTCACCCTGTTTATAGCTGAAAACACTAAAGCATCGAGGGGTTTTATCATTTGCTAAATACTAGTAAGTGACAAATCCAGATATAAACCCCGGCCTCCTGACTCTAGATCCTACACCCTACCCTACCCACGTAAGTGTACGTGAAAGCTGGTTACAAGCTGTGAAACCAGATTTAATACAAGATTATATGTAGTTGATCCTATTTGTGGATCCCATATTTGCAGATTTGCTTACTAGCTGAAATTTATTTGTAACCCCAGAAGGGGACTCACGATGCTTTCCTGGTCATCCTCGGATGTGCACAGAGGGTGAAGAATTTGAGTAGCCAGGCGTGCAGGAGCCCAGCTGAGGCTGAACAAGGTAACTTCTGGTTTCAGCTCTCATGCTACAAGTCAGGGTCGTGATAGTCTCTGTAGTGCCACGTGTTTCACATTTTTATGTTTTTATTGGTGAATTCACGGTTTGAAATGTGTAGTGCTGAAGAGCTAGGTGTCTAGTGTTCCTAAGTGCAGGAAGGCTGTGGTAGGCTTCACGTGTGTTAGGTAAGCTTCCTTTAGGCTTGAGTCGCACTGCTGTTGGCCTTGAGTTCAATGTTAACGTATGAACAATATATATTAAGTAAGGTGTCTGTATTTTCTTTTCTTTTTAAAAAATTTTTTATCTTATATTGGAGCATAGTTGATTAACAATGTTGTGTTAGTTTCAGGTGTACAGCAAATTGATTCAGTTATACATATACATGTATCTCTTCTTTTTCGAATTCTTTTCCCATTTAGGTTATTACAGAATATTGAGCAGAGTTCCGTGTGCTATCCAGTAGGTCCTTGCTGGTTATCTAATTTAAATATAGCAGTGTGTACATGTCAATCCCAGACTCCAAGGTGTGTTTAAAAACACGCATAGGGGCTTCCCTGGTGGCTCAGTGGTTGAGAGTCCGCCTGCCGATGCAGGGGACACGGGTTCGTGCCC
>NC_041221.1:29150572-29168878 GCF_002837175.3 Physeter macrocephalus
GCGGAGCGGCTGGGCCCGTGAGCCATGGCCGCTGAGCCTGCGCGTCCGGAGCCTGTGCTCCGCAACGGGAGAGGCCCGCGTACCGCAAAAAAAAACCCCAAAAAAACAAAAAAAACAAACAAAAAAACCATGCATAAAACAAGTTTACGTATTGATGGGTTGACAAAAATGTGGTCAGAGGCTGACAGACACCTAATCCTGTGTTTCCCCTCAGAGCAATGATTCCCTGTTGTTAATTCAGTGTTTGCAGAGACTTCATGGAACATAACAAGAATGGACTGTATGGATCTCTCTGTTACCTTGCTTTCCTTAATTAGTTAATTCATTAAATACTCAGGCATTTAAGAATGCTTTACTTACCAAAAGGCATACTTTTTTTTTTTTTTTTTTGCGGTACGTGGGCCTCTCACTGTTGTGGCCTCTCCCGTTGCGGAGCACAGGCTCCGGACGCGCAGGCTCAGCGGCCATGGCTCACGGGCCCAGCCGCTCCGCGGCATGTGGGATCTTCCCGGACCGGGGCACGAACCCCTGTCCCCTGCATCGGCAGGGGGACTCTCAACCACTGCGCCACCAGGGAAGCCCAAGGTATACAGTCTTAATGGAGGTGATATCACTCTCAAGGGGACAAAAGTTGGTTCTTGAGGTGGAGGGAAGTGAAAATCTTACTCTTTTTATTTAAAAAGCAGATATATATATATATATATATATATATATATACACACAGTACATAACAAATCTGCAGTACATCTGTGGTATTACAATTTCAGTTGGAGGGTGATAAGGAAAAATGTCTAAAAAGTTTCCTTGGAGGGCGGGCAGTCATGAAACAAAGGTCGAGGCACACAGTTGTAGGGCACAGTGAATAATACGATGAAGCATCTTAAGTATTTACTAGACTATGCAGCACAGCGTATGCACTCAGTGTTAGCTATTTATTAGAAAAAGCATTAATAATTGTATTTGTTTCCCCAATCTTCTTCCCTTTCTTCATAGACCAGCATTTCCTATACTGCAGATTGTGGTCTTCTGAGGGATCTGCACACACATTTTCAGATCTGTCTGAAAATTTCTCCTGAAATTTGTTGTTTTCTTTTGTGCTTTCATTTTTATGATGATCTTAAAGACGATGCTTGCATACCGGTCCTCTTTGTAGCAGAGTCCTCCCACAAGGTTTCATTGCCCAAGTTTGCACCTGGCTTTTAAGGAGCAAGCCCTCCTTCAGTGGCTATAGGCCAATAAGGAATAAAAGAAGAGCAGACTGAAAGCACGTGAATGATATAGTCAGAGCAAGTGAGGGCCAACTGACGTGCACCCTGTTGTAGCAGGAAGGACTCCCCAAGTTCAAGTGGATGGAAGTGGCGGGCGGGGCAAGTCCCCACAGGGCCGGGGTAGTGTGGACATGCCCAAACCAAGAGCCCATTGGCTTCAGGAGCCAGTGCTGCATTTACTTTTTGAAAGGCGATGTAATCTCAGCAAAATAACATCATCTGCGAGGTTAAATTAACGCTGTTCATTTGAATTTTATGGGTTTTATTGTTTTCGTGTCCAATTCGTTAGTTTGTTTTGGTCTTATTGTTGAATCAGATCTAAGGCAGATGGAGGTCATTTCTAGTTTTCCATTTGTGCATCACAAGTAACAATATAATAAAAATAATTTCTATAAGTTAGTGGTGCACAATAATTTTTTTTTTTTGCTATATTACCGTAGTATTTGCATGACTCAGGTTTGAGGAACGACCATGGACTCATAGAATCATAGGCTGTTTGAGCTGCTGGGAATCACTTAGTCCAACCATCTCCCCTATCAGATGTCGACACTGTCCAAGGTCAGAGAACAAGGGAGCAGCAGACTGAGGTCAGAGACCAGGTTGACATACTTCTAACTAGGTACCAGGTCCAACATGTCAACCCCCACCAAGGGTGAACCATGGCAGATAAATGGTGCTGCCTGACTCATACACATGCTGCCGCAGAGGCCTGACACATAACTGCTGGAGAGTTTCTGCACTGTCTGCTAACTCTGAGAGAGGAGGATGTGAAATGGGCAGAAATTATGGGAATAACAGAATTGTTTCAGAGCCATACGTTATACTGAGCAGTGGTGAGAAGAAGCAACAGCCATTGAACTTCACTGCTCCGGTGATATCGCCCATGAACTTGGATTGTTCCATTACTCTGAACATTAGCAAACAAAATCCTGAAGCTCTTTCAATTGAAGCCCATTTGTGCTTTTCTGCTTTGTTCTTTTTATAGACTATAAACTCACTCTACCTAACTGGGGTGTGTACACTGTGCAGGGAAGACGACTGGAAAACAGTGTTTCTCAGCTTAATGTAAGAGTTTAGGTCATAACTTGTGGTGTGAAAAGAGTTCCTCTGGGGTGTAACTGGTTGGTGACTGTTTCAGTTTTCTATTTGCTGCATAACAAATTACCATGAATTTAGCAGCTTACCACAGGATATCTATTATTTCACTGTTTCCTTGGGTCACAATTCTGGGCTTGGATCAGCTGGGTCTTTTGTTCAGGATCTTGCAAAGCTGCAGTCAAGGTGTTGACCAGAGCTGCTTTCTCATGTGAGGTTGGGGTCTTCTTCCATGCTCATGTGGGATTGGTAGAATTCGTTTCCTTGCAGCTGTGGAACTCATGGTGGTTTGCTTCTTCAAGACCAGTAGGAAGGATCTCTCTCCTGTAGGCTCTTTAAAAGGGTTTACTTATATATATTTAGGTCAGGCTCACCCAGGATAATCACCCTTTTGATTAAAGTTAATGCTATAGGAAATTTAATTACATTGGCAAAATCCTCTCACCATTGCCACGTCCTTTTGCTTAGTGGCAAATTGCAAGTTCTAGCCATACTCAAGGGGAGCAGGTTACTAAGGGCATGGACACTGGCTTAGCCTGTCCAGGTTGCTACAACAAAATACCATAGACTAGGTGGCTTATAACAACAGATATTTCATTCTCACAGTTTTGGAGGCTGCAAAGTTTGCGATCAAGGTGTCTGGTGAGGACCTGCTTCCTGGTTCGTAGACGGCCATCTTCTCCCTGTGTCCTCATGGTGGAAGGGGCAAGGGAGCCCTCTGGGGTCTCTTCAATAAGGGCACTAATCCCATTCATGAGGGCTCCACCCTTATGACCTAATCACCTCCAAAGGCTAATCACCTCTTAATACCATGGCATTGGGGATTAGGTTTTAAGATATGAGTTTTAGGGAACATAAACATTCAGCCTGTAGCAGGTACCATGAGGATCATCTTAGAATGCTGTCCACCATGGTCATTGGCACTTCCCTCCCGAGGCAGTGAGTGTGGTTCATATTTGTAGACTTTCATGTGCATTTGGAGAATGTCTGCAATATTAATGTATATGTTCAAATTAAAATTTAGAAGAGTAGAAACTCAGTTGTGAGCTGAGGGGAGGTTATTTAGACCAGGGTTTCTCAACTTCAGCAAATTGATGTTCTGGGCTGCATAATTCTTTCTTACGAGGTGCCGTTGTATACGTTGTAGGATGTTGAGCAGTATCCCTGGCCTCTACCCACTAGAATCCAGTAGCACACCTTCCCCAGTTGTGACAATTAAAGATACCACCAGTCATTATCAGATGTCCACTTGAGGGAGAGGCACCCCCATTTGAGAAGTCCTGCATTAGAAAAACAAGGTGGGGTTTTTTTTTTTTAACATCTTTATTGGAGTATAACTGTTTTACAATGGTGTGTTAGTTTCTCCTTTACAACAAAGTGAATCAGTTATACATATACATATGTTCCCATATCTCTTCCCTCTTGCGTCACCCTCCCCATCCCACCCCTCCAGACGGTCACAAAGCACAGAGGTGATCTCCCTGTGCTATGCGGCAGCTTCCCACTAGCTATCTAATTTTTTGTTTGTTCTAATGAAGAACCCATTAAAGCAGGGAATTTGTTTTTTAAGGTGATGCAGCTGTTCGGAGCCAGCAGGCTCTTTCTCCTTGGATAATGCCTCATTCTTAGATTTGTCTTTATCCTTTATTAGGAAACGTATAGTTTATAGTTGCAAAGAAAAACTTAATATTGTAGATGTGTTTCCCACATGGACTCTCTTATCCACATGTATGCCAAAACAAGATTACGTTATTATATTTGACTATGTTTTATAATCTTGTCTGAGTTTATAGTCGAGCCATATTATAATAGGGCTTTAGTTCTACTATGACATGGGTCAGATATTTCCCAAAAGATATTTAATGACTAAGGCAAGGAACCTAATGAACTCCTTTCTTGGTATTATGGCTTCTTTCTTGAAAACAAGTGATACGGCTTGGTAAGGGATGGGATGGAAGGCGGCACGGTCCAGTTGTGAAATGACAAAACTCAAAAGCTGCTCGTTCCTGTTTTCTCTAGGCAAAGGCAGCTCAAGCATCTCATCCGACGTGAGTTCAAGTACAGATCACACGCCGACCCAAGCCCAGAAGAATGTGGCTACCAGTGAAGGTAGGCATCTGCTCTTCATTATCTCTCGCCCTCTGGCCACAGTGCTGGCTGTGTTTGGAAGACATGTAAAAGGTGTGAGTTTCAGTTCTGTTCTACTGAGTGGAAGCATATGAGATTCTTAAATATGAGAAGGCCAAGGTTTTCCCAGGTTTCTTTTTTGTTGCATTGCTGTCACCGTCTACTAAAGTTGTTTTGATGTGGTTTACGGTAAATGCTGTTATTTTGTGAAAATGCAACAGGCTGACTTTTGGGAAGTGTTTATGAATGACATATCTTGTTTTTCAGTGTGAAAAACATTATGATTGTAAAATCTTTATGCTGCAGTTGAAAGTTCCTGCAAGAACTTTCAAAATAGGCACACCTAGAATTCAGGATTTTGATAATGGGAAGGTCATAGTTGTGTGATTTGTAGAACTTGAATTATTCCCAATACCTGGGGAGTAGGAAAAGAGGTTTGTTTGATTCTTTAAAGAATAAGTGAAAAGTCCTGCTTGTCAGAACAAAGATTGGTTGCACTGATATTCTTGATAAAGAATTTGACTATATGTAGCAGCACATGTTGGAATTTAATTGCTTGCCAATAGTTGAGAAGCTTTTCAGTTATTACTTACTCGTTTGAGTGGGGAAATCATTGTTTCTATTGTAGTTATTTAGTGGAAAGTTGACCCAATTATGGAATTGGCTCCTTTTATTTTAATGTGAAACACATTTAAATGACTTCTTTTCTGAAGAAGAGTTCTTTCTAAACGAATTGTTGAATGAAGGTCCATGGAAGACACGAATGCCGTTTATAATGAAAGACTTGTTGAGGTGTCAGCTGATTTTCTCACGACACTGTATAGAGCCTCCTTTCCCGGTGTGCAGGGTGTTGGGGAAACAACATTTCCAGTCCTTGTTTCAGAGGCTTAATTTCTGCTGCTTGTACTATCCAGAAACGCACTCAGAGCCTGGTGTTGGTCATCTCAGTTGTTTGACTGCTTTGATCTGCATTACAGGATATGCATTAATGATGATGCTTTACTTCTGTTGTGTGTATCTTCTCTTTGGGTATTCTTTGACTTGGTGTGTTTCAAATAAGAATTATCTTCCCTGGGTTAATTATCCCCAGACTGATGGATAAATAGCTTTTACAACTGGATTGTATTCCCTTGTGTTTAGTGCCTTCGCGTTGTTTTTACCAGCATTCTGTGGCAAACAGATTGGAGTGTTCTCCTTAATGTAGTGATGAATCAGGTAGCAATCCAGCTTTAATTTTGTGCCTGTTTGTTCAAATACGGGGATTAGATCATTCTTGAAATTCAGTTAAGGTAATGTGCAAATCGGGTAAACGGATTTTAGACCTTTGCTTTGATTCTTAAAAGCCAGAGTGGAAATCACTTCAATTTAATTGATTTATGATCTGCTGTAATCAGAAATCTATGTTTTGTAAGAGTATCACTTCTTGCCACCATTATTTTACAGTCACGCTTGTCACAGTAATTTGTCTAATTTGAGTGGCTGTGAAAATAGAAAGAAGTATGTGAAATAATTCTTACGGGTTTCCCTATCCGGATTTAAGTTCTCTTAACGTTTTTTCTCCTTTTCAAAAATAGAAAATACAAAAATATATGAGCTCTGTTGCAAAGGTTGGGGGAAGGGGCCATGGGATTTCATGCATTTAAAAAATGTCTGCTTTTATGCTTCAAAAAAAAACTATATAACTATGAAAAAAATTTTCATTTTTGTTTTGCCATTTTCTTAGGAAGATCCTTTTGGTGTAGGCCCAGTCAATGTTTCATACATTTTGGTCACAGTGCGTTTTCAGGAGAGGAAAATGGGAAAATGTGTGATGTTCATATGAAACAGAATTTTTAGCAACTGGGCTAAATTGATACGGGTTTTTTTCCGAACTCGTAAGTGGGAGAACCTCGTCGTTATGAAAGATGCTGTCCATTTTTTGCTTATCTAAAAAATTTTTCAAAGAATGTGTTGTTTTGCTGTTTATTTGCATGAATCCATTTTGCCACTGTTTTTCAATCAGTGAAAATTTTAAAATATTAAAAAATGAATTTGATGTGGGTATTAGTTACATTAAAATGTGTCTCAGGGTTCTTTGCCACAGAGAGGTCTCATATTCTGGGTCTAGTTTTTCCAGATAGAAGCATAATAGCCAGTGCTCATTTTCTCAGTGCAGATGACAGAGCCCAGGTCCACCTCTCAGGACGAGCAGTCAGGGCATCACATTTTCTGACCTCCACAAGGTGGATTTACCTGATGGCATTAACGGTTCCTCCTACCGGAAAACACCTAGGTAACCACTGTATGCAACACACTGACAAAAGAAAAGAAAACAGAAGGTGGACACCAGTTTCTTAACACACGCTAAACAAGAGCACATTTAAAAATGCTTCTTTGATTCTCTTTCCACTGTTTTCTAGGACTATATTTAACCTTTGATGTTAAAAAGCATATTGGGTAAGTGGTGTGCCTTTCTGGAAGCTGTATGATTATGGTTATTTTCTTCAGTTCTTTGATCTTCTTATGATTTTTCACCTCTGAATTCATGGGTATTGTCTTCAAGGAGCATAGGGAGGATCCTTAGTTTAAAGGTCTGAGTGATGCTGAGTTCTAAACATGATATCTTTTGTGGAGGATAAGAGTCAGTTTTCCTGCAGCTTTTGAAAACCGTGACCATACCTGTAACAGCTGGATTGGAAGCATTTGGAGCAGTGTTGGACTTCTCCCTGATGGGCAGGATGCAGAGGTGTTATATCAGCTCCCTGGGTGGTGTGTGTGTGTGTCTGTGTGTGTGCACATGTGTGCATTTGTGTCCAACCTCCACAGGGTAGCTGATGGCCCAGGCACCGTCTCTTACTGGGAAACATGTGGGTAACCACCCTATGCAACGTATGCTGGGAAATAAACTGAGGACCTGGGAGTGAAAGGAAGGGAAGGACACACAACATGCACTAACCTGGGGCTGGCAGCAGGAACGGTGATTACCTGTCTTATTGGGGAGATGACAATGTTCTAAAATTGGATTGTGGTGATAGGTACACAGCTCAGTAAATTTACTAAAACTCATTGAATTTTACACATGAAAAAGCGTTTTGGGGAGCCACTTCCTGACCTTCAGACTTACATCTAAACCATCACAAACCATTCTTTTAATATGCTGCCTCCCAACTCTGAGAGGTGAGAGGCTGAGTCTTGGCCAGTACAAAGTGCAGGGCTGGAGGCTGGAAGCTTCTCCTGAGATGCTCTGGCCTTGGGGCCAGAACTGGCCAGAAAGCCATCATAACAAATCCCTGGACCAGGAGGGTTCATAGCCTAGCGTGTGGTGCCCTGTCAGAGTTGACCTATTATGGTACGTGCATATTCTCCCATGAAGCTCTGGAAGACGGGAGAGATTATAGACCCACAGATTTCCCAACCTTTTAATTAATTAATTATTTTTTTAGCTTTTCTTGGGTAGTTGCTAACCTCAGCTCAGGTTTTAAACATGTTAGCATCCAACCCTAGTGGTTGAGGCATCACATTTATTCACTCCAAGTCGGATTCTTTGCCAAGGGCTTATGTCTTTGCTGTCTATCTCAAGTTGCAGCGTATGATCCACTTTGGGTCGTAAGGCTATTCCCCTAGGATGGTGGGCCCAGATGATGATACAATTTGATTTTAATCCAAAAGAGAATGGCATTTTTTACCTGATGGTAGTGTTCCGTTCCAAAATCTCATGCTAAACCTTCATGAGTCTTAATTTGTGACTCTAAAGCCATACCCCTTTCAAGGAATTGGCAGCCTGCAGTGCTTTCTCTCTGATAAGGTATAGGCTTTCTTTAAGACCCATTATATTTCTTGTGACAGTTTAAGTTCCTGGTTTCCTGATACTGTAGGGGGTTTGGGTTCAAGTGTAGAAAGCTGGAGAACTTTCCATTTTTCCCCAACCAAATCTGCATTCCAACATCATAAACCATAGCTTAATTCTTTCCAGTTGTGTTACTATTCTTTCTCTTCCATTTTTTTCTGTCTTTCTCACCCACAGGGTGTTTTCTCTTGTACTGGAAAGAATGGCCTTTGACTTTCAGCTCTTTGAAAGTCATGTCCAGCTGTGAGCAGAGTCTGTTGGATTAGGTTAGATCATGAAGAAGCTTCCTAGAAATAGGAAGCTGAGCTTGGGCTTACTTTCGTGGAATGGGCGGGGGCGTGAGGGTGTGGCTTTAAGGGTGGCATCTCAACAACTCAGCCTTCTCTTGAGCTGGGGGAAAATGAAGTGGTTGGTTCAAAGGCCAAATGCTGTTGGCTGATGAAGAGTCGGCTTCACTCAGCTGCTCTTTAATCACGTTCAAGTTTAGATACTGAACTCATGGACAACACAATTTATAGGTGTGATGGCTGTTTATACATTTTGGTTATCAAGCCGGACAACCGTGGAATCCGAGAATTTTTAGAGCTACAAAAATTCTTGGCAATTTTCTGATCTGCAGTCATTCTACAAAGAAATTCCTGTGGCACAGAGAACTGAAGAGATTTGCTCAAGATTACACACCTAGTACATTGTCAAGCAGGAGTCCGACGACGCAGTAATGTTTTGGTGAAAGATGGTCCAATTAGAAAAAAGCATAACCTTTTAAAAAAGCTTTTGCCTTTGGAGCATGAAGCTATTTAACTCTCATTTGTGCACCTGATCTCTCGCTGCCTATTTTGAGCTGGTTGCAAAGCTGAAGCGGGCTGTTTGGAAGAGTTTGAGAACGTTTGTTGAGCCCTAATAGGTCAGTCCTTCCAGTGGGAGGAGGGGAGCTGCTTCAAATGGCAAAAGGATCTCAACCTACTTGAGTAGGTTCGCTTCCAGAGATGGAGACACTACCGTTGTCAGCTCATGATTATAAAATAGCCTTTTAGTAGATTCGCAGAACATTACTTTGTGAAATTGCCCATTTAATTAACCAATTCCAAATAGAGTTATTTTGAAAATGTCCAGGCATTTGGCTTTGCTTTAATTCTCTTTGTCTTCTTTATATTATCTTTTTACTTCTTGAATGTACTCCTCAGAGTATAAAATTCACATGAATCACTCAGGAAGAGAAAGATGATGCTTTTAACTCAAGGTAGATTCTGTTTCCCAAAAAGCCTTTTTGACTATCCAACAAATTCAACAGACATTTCTCGGACACTTATTTCAGGCTCTTACTAGTACTTTCATGAGCATTATTGCATTCATCTTTGTTTCATCGTCATACTTCTCTTGTGACGTAGGCATAAATGTTTCCATTTGGCAGATGAAAACAGGGAGATGGGAAGAATCAGGGTGGCCCAAAGTCATGTAAAACTGGTGAGTA
Organism: Physeter macrocephalus; assembly: GCF_002837175.3. Classification (NCBI taxonomy): domain Eukaryota; kingdom Metazoa; phylum Chordata; class Mammalia; order Artiodactyla; family Physeteridae; genus Physeter; species Physeter macrocephalus. The sequence continues at coordinate 29,160,360 of NC_041221.1, forward strand.
GCAAAGATAGGCTTTGAGTGCTGAGTGCTAAGATTTATTCTTAATGCTTGTTTTGTAATTGTCATGCAAAAAGTAATGAGAATTTCACACTAGTCATTGTTATACGTTTGTATCAAAGTATATTTTGAAAGTACTTATGAGAAGTACCTTTTCAAAAGCCAACTCATAATCATGTCTAGATTGCTGACATTCTGCATGGAAACACTTTTGTGTCCATGTATAGCCTAGAAAATGACTTCAAATCCTCAGTTATAGAAAGCAAAAGTCAACATTCCAAGTTGCTTTTATACGGCACTGTTGAAAGCTTAGTTTTCCGGTTACCATAACTGTGCCCTTAACAGACTGCACTAGACAGAGTTAGGGTTTGAAGTTGTTATGTAAGTTAATCATGATATGGGGTCTATAGTGTATGTAATATAAAAGTACTGAATAGTTGTATTGCTTGTTTTCCCTTTAAAACCGAGCCATGGAATTATTCTTAAATTGGAAATGCACACAAGTGGTAGATACCAATCTCAGACCATGTGCCTTGGAAGACTGGAAATGTACCTTGAAGCAGTCTATTACAGTTGAATGAAATTCTATCTATGACACAAGAGCAAATAGATAACATAGGAAGAGGAATATAAAGAACTGGAGAAAGAAAATGACGCTGAAGAAATCTCTTTTAGTTATAAAGGGACGACTTCCCTGGCGGTCCAATGGTTGACTCCGCGCTTTCACTGCAGGGGGCGCGGGTTCACCCCTTGGTCGTGGAACTAAGATCCACATGCTGTGCGGCACAGATAGATAGATAAATAAATAAATAAATAAAATAGTTATAAAATGACATTTATCCAAATTGGAAGGAAGGTAAGGTGAAGGACCTTATGGGGAGGAAGAGATTCCAAAATCAAAAACTGGTGTTTAGGAACTTTTATTCAGTATATGAGGAAGGTGATGACCGATTATTATAGAGCTTTGTTTTGCCTTTAAAAATTAAATTTTAAGCTTAACTATCTCTAAAATTTCAGGATCATTTAGGAATGCTTTGCAAGGCTTTAGCTTTGAAGCTTAATGTGTTTTGGTAATTAAATTAGCACCTTACTGCTTCCTGATCAAATTTCCTTTATGGTTGAAGTGACTGCTTAATTGTAAGTTAGGTGACTTTTGAAAAACTGCACCAATTACATCTGGCAATCTGAACATTTTATAGATTCAATGTGCCCAATTTAATAAGGAAGTCACATTTGCATCTGAGGGTTAGTTTAAGCAGAGGAAAGCTCATCAACTCAATATCCAGAAAATGGTTATGTAAGCCTAGGAATGTGCATTGAAATTATAAATACCATCTCAGACTCAAGAAATAAATTTAATTTCTTGAGGGAATTATCTTCCCAAATGAATTAGCCAGAATGGCAAAAATGTCATTTAATAGTCTCAGAAGGATATTACGTTTCTCTGTGAGTGTGTGTGTTGTGTGTGTGTGTGTGTGTGTGTGTGTGTTTAAGGACATTTTAAAGTAATACTTGAGACAGCCAGAGTTTCTCAGATCTTCAGTATTCTAATCTCATGTGCAAAATTCTATGTTTATTTCCTTCACCTACATCTGTAACTTGTAAAAAAGCACTCAAATAATCAATATTTTTCAAATATAGACATTCTGATTCATCCAAGTACAACTAAGTGTGTTTGTAATAAAAGCTTGGATCATTCTTAAGATATCAGTAATTTCACTAGATGGAAATTTATAAAAGGATGTAATCTAGGTTCAAATACATTTGTTTAGGCACTGATTGGGGGCTACAAAATGTATGTTAGTCACAAACTGGTAGCACAGAGAATGACCCCTACCCTTCTTCTACCTGAAGAATTTTCAAAACTAACTTTGGGTTTAACGGATTTAAGTGGAGCATCCAACCTGCAGCTCTTGAGTCTCCATCATTCTCTAATGCCATAAACAATCATCCTTCACAATATTGCTGTTAGCTATTTTGGTTCCCTGAGGAATTCGATTTTATGACAAGATCCACTGCTTCCAGAACTTTCACAATTACTGGGGGAAATAAACACTTATGAAACAGTTAAATAGTAGTTTGGGGTAGTATGGGATTGTGTCCCAACAAGTGATCTGAAGAAGTGCTATCTCTGGAGGAGTTGGGAAAGGCATCCTGGGAGCCCGGGACTTGGCTTTTGCTGTGTGGGTAGAAGGTGGAGGATGGAGAGGGTGATACAGCATGGCATGTTAGATTGTGAAGAAAAATCCATTTGGGCTTACGTGGGGGCAAGGGAGGCTTCTAAACAGACCTTTCTCTGGCAACGTTGAATAGGGTCAAAAAGTGCGTTGAACACACACTTTCACTAAAACGGTTAGTTATGGAGTGGCTGCACACTCTTTGTATTAGGTTTTCCGTGGATCCCATATAATTGGGGTTGTCGGTGACAAATAGGCTATCATTCTGTGACACTGTGCACCCACCATCTTTGTTTGGGTTATTTGGAAGGTTTTACACTCAGTAACCAACTTCTGAGCTCATCTCAGGCAAAGAAAGAATATGGAGGAAGTTGGGAACCAACGTTTTAGGACAAATATCCTGATGTTGGAAATCTTTGCCCTTTACAGTCATGGACAGAATCTGACCTTAAAACTTGGGTTAACATGTCTGTTTACTTCCTCTTTGACCAGGAAATAACTTCCTGAGGATAAACTAACTTACTCAGGAAGTCCCTGACTTCCCAAGGCTGTTAGGCTGATTAATAAATGAGAGAAAAGCACTTGAGTTGTAAAGGACATTCCTTTACATTCTATGTATTCCTAAAAAATATAGAAAACCCACATTATAGAGGGAATAATATACAATTTAGAAATTCTTTGTGATCATTAAGAGGCGATTGAAGAATTGTTATAAGGAGGCAGTCTGCGGGAAGCAGATAGCAATACAGTCAATAATTATAAATATAACTGGGGAGTTTTCAGCTGTTTATAACCGCTACTGCCTTCCAGGGTGGGGTGAGGACATTTGTTCTTCCAAATAACTGCATGTGTTTGAGTGAGTTTCCCGATGTGGGCTTTAGAAAGCTAGACTCCTCTGCACAGTAGAGATTCTGAGCTTTGGAGGAAGGAGACACGGGGAATCCAGGGGAGGGAAGAGGGTGGTCATTGGAAGAAGGAGGAACAGTGGAGCTGGGGAGGTGCTCCAACAACTTGTGGGGTAGTGGTGCCCAAAGGGACGCTGTCCTGTGTCCCTGAAAATCGCTAGTCAGTCTTTACCAAACTCACAAAATTCTTGGAGGGAGGGAATTTCCTATAGAAATCAGTGATGGACTCACTTTTGAGACTGTTCGCTTGCCTTCTTTGTAGTCACTCGACTTACACAGATACAACTAAAGCCAACTTCTAAAGAATCCATCAACGAACACTCCCTTACCATTAACATTAGCCCAAATTTAAGTACTCTATTATGTTTATCTTCTGTTGTATATAACAGTATTTTATATAACATATAGTGACTTATGCAACTTATATTATCTTTTCTCTTTTGACTCTAATTACAAACTCACTTTGTTCTGATTATTAATAATTATTATTCTCTTTTTGATCTTTGGCTTTTCACAACTGTGAAAAACCTTTAAGCATCTCCTTTGCCCTTCCAGCCCTGTCCTTCAGGCTATAAAACCATCCTTGCTTTCTGGCCACAAAAGAATGTCCATCCTATTTTCTTTTCTTCTGCCCAAGACACAGAATAAGTCACGCCCCAAAGAGTCTGGGGCCTTTTAGTGGAGAAATATATTCAAGACATAAATCTTGGAATCAAGCAAAGGGTTCCTGCTGCTGTGGGCTCACTTTGAGTAAAGTTAGAGCAGGGGTAAAAGTATGTCTTAAAGTAACAGTACACACTGATTTTACCAATTTATAGTATTGTATATTATAAATCATTGCTCTATACATATGTTCTTATAGTATGAAATTTCATTTGCTACTAAGATTTTTCTACTACTCAGCAACCAAACCTATCACCTCTGTTGGGCCTGCCCCATCAGATCTCCAAATATGCTCAGATATGCATGCTCTGTAGCAGTGACAAGTAATAAGCTACAGCTCAATCGAGATGTCAGCTGCATAAGAATTTTGTATATGCTTCAGTTCATACCTCCACGGTGTTCTTCCTGCACTAGCTTGAACATCTTTGAGGAAAGAACTGTGTTTTATCCAGCTTTGTATACCCTGTGGCTACCACAGTATTTGACATGTAATAAACATTTAATACATGTTTATTGAATGAATGACTGGGTTGTTAGTCAGGATTTTCCGGAGGAGTAGACCCCTTGATTAACTTTCCAACTATAGTCATAAAGACCGTACCGACAAAAGCTGTGCAAAACCAAAGTAATATGTGAGAAGCATAGTTACTTTTTAGAAAAAAGAGTAAGGCTATTGCTTAGGGAAACTTGAGGCACATCATGGGAATATTTGCTGTCAGTGTGTTTTCAGTTGCCTTTTGTGTTAAAGCGATAAACAACTTTTTAGAGCAGAATAGGCATGTTGAAAGGAAGATAGAACAGAAAATATGTCTAGTTTCTATGTTTTCATATTTTAAACCAAAAGGTTTAGTTGTCTGAATACTAGCTCTATAAGCAACCAGTTTCTCACAGAAAATTTTTTAACATTTTAGATCAGCAAATGAAATAAACTTAGAAATCTAAGAATTCTAGGGCTATTCAGCACCCCTCCCTGTAACCTCAATTTTAAGGGATGGGGAAAATATGTTCTTTCCCCTCACCAATTTAATTTTATTAAATCCCTTTTTAATCTCTTTTAACCTCAGTACATTGAATTGTTTCAATTCTTCATTTACTGACATCTCAAAGTACCAAATTAGAGCCTGTGGTTCTTTAACTGATGAAATTGGAGAAGTAAGTTTCATTTTATTGGCACAAAATATGGCTGAATTGGCCAGTTAACAAACGTGCTCATATTTTTTGGGTTCACTGACTTGTTATGAAGAAAATGTTAGAAAAACCATTCCCAAAAAAGAAAATAATATTGTTCTTTACTTTTTTTAAAAGAATTATCCTAGAACCAACCTTGACCTCAGATTATCTTTCACCAGCTATAGTCTATTTCCTAGAAACTAGGAAACTATAAAGTTCAGATGTTTTGTCTCGCTGGATTGGAACTGGTCAGGATGGAGATTGGGAAGTGAATTCATCCAATCGCAGAGATTTACAGAGCTAAATTCTGGTTAATGGATGTATTTGTAAAATGAAGTTGGAGATTGAACTCTTCATTTAATCTGAATGAGAGGGGAAAAAAACCTGTACAACAAAAATTTTGTGATTTTGTAACTCCCCATATATATGTGACCCAAGTTACGTAGCTTTAATTTTCTTCTCTGTGAACCAGGAATAATAATATTATCTACTTCATGTGTTGGTCATGCGGATTGAATTTAAAAATTATATTCAGTGTGAGTCCCTCTGCATATTAGCTGGTTTAGTTTCATCAGCTTAATCACAGTCACTTTACGTAAGTGCCATATCCAACCTTGTTCTGGGACAGGAGGACTTTGTATGGAAAAGTCTCCCCTAAATGAATTCAGCATAATTATTACGAAAATCCCAATACGATTTTTAAAAATATATATTTATTTTTTGGCTGCATCAGGTCTTAGTTGTGGCGCGCGGGCTCTTTCGTTGCAGTGAGCGGGCTCTTTGCTGCGGTGCGCGGGCTTCTCTCCAGTTGTGACACGCAAGCTCATTAGTTGTGGCACGTGGGCTTCGTTGCCTCGCGGCATGTGGGATCCTAGTTGCCACACCGGGGATTGAACCGACGTCCTCTGCGTTTGGAACCACGGGACCACCAAGGAAGTCCCCCAATATGATTTTAATTTTGAAACTTGACCAAATTCTACTTTCTTAACCTAGAAGAATAAATCCAACATCTATACGTACCTACCGTATGTGCATGATGAATTCAGTTCAGTTACATATGTGTCACACTATGCACGTTGAATTACTTATATGTTGAACTCATTTGTTGAATTAATACATGTGCATGTGAGAATATCCAAGAAGAATTTTGGAAACGAGTAATGAAAGTACCATTTCTTTAGTGTCACGAAAATATATTCTGCATTTACAAATATTTAAGAAGTGTGGTATGGTGGAGCTTGGTGTAATGGAACAGAGAGCTCAAGGTAGATTGAGTTATCTATGGCCATTTAGGATACGATAAAGATGGCATTATAATTGGATAAGGGAGATAAGCCTTGTCAGTATTCCTAACAGGAAAATCAGCTTCTCATTTAAAAAAAAGGAACATGGAAAACCTAAGGTGTTCCTGATGCCAAAATAAATTCTTGATGGATGAAAGATTTAAATGTTCAAATTATATATAGATGACTTGTTTTATGATCTTGGGGTAGAAGAACCTTTCAGAGCATAAAAACAGAAGTTGTCATAAAGCTAAAGGAGACCACCAGCACATTCATGGGGTAGTTCATGCCGTATGGGGTAGAAAATATCTTGATATTGTTCAAAATATTTATCTTTCTATTAAGCTAAGTTCATCGCAGGTTTCTTTTTGTTTGTTTGTTTGTTTTTGTGGTATGCGGGCCTCCCTCTGTGGCGGCCTCTCCCGTTGCGGAGCACAGGCTCCGGACGCGCAGGCCCAGCGGCCATGGCTCACGGGCCCAGCCGCTCCGCGGCATGTGGGATCCTCCCAGACCGGGGCGCGAACCCGGTTCCCCTGCATCGGCAGGCGGACACGCAACCACTGCGCCACCAGGGAAGCCCGCAGGTTTCTTTTTTATTGCTGGACTTCTCAGAGCTTTTGATGTGTTAGTCAATGTTGTTAATCTTCAAGTAGCATATTTTATTTCTCAGACTTCTTTTATTATACCTCACAATCAGAAAACACGGATACATGTGAATCAAAAGCCTTAAAAAATGTATACGTACTTTGATCTAGGAATTTCGCACTAGGAAATTACATTACAAGTCTGAATTTTATTTGTAGTTATAGTTTCTTAACTTTTATAATATAAACATCTTGGTAAAATAGTTTATTGAGACATTGGTGTGTAAAAGTCCTGTTAAGCTATTAAAAAAATGTTAGCAAACAATGTTTAATGATGTAAGAAAACATTATGAAGCATCATTTCTTATGTGACCCCAATTGTCCTTAGGATTATATTCTTAAAGGAAGACGAGTGAGGGGACATATTTCAAGATATCATCAAGGGTTATCACTGAGAATCACAGATTACATACTATATACCATTTTATGTAAGGGACTTGAGCATCCATAAATTTTGGTATATGTGGGGACTCCTGGAACCAATCTCCTGCAGATACTGAGGGACAACTGTAGATTTCTTTTTTGTGTTTTCCAGTATTGTCCAACTTTCCATGTTAAAGAGGCAATTTATAGAAAATTAAATTTGATTCTTTTTCTGTAAGGGTGTGAGTGTCTCTTTGGTCAGTTTTTTCTTGTTTTGGAATTTTGCTGAATGTGATATGATCAAAAATTCAATTCTTTGATTTTTTTTCACTGTTGGTTAATATTTTTGGGTAAAGGTCAACCTTGCTATTTTTTTCCTCCCTGATGCTCAAATATGCATTCAGCCCCCATCTAGGCAGCCATCACTTGCTTTCATGGACTTTCTATAATAAGTTTTAAAAGAATTTTCTATTCTTTTTTTTTTTTTTTGAATTTTCTATTCTTTAAACTTCTTTCCATTAGTTGAACACACTTCTGTTTGTCTTCTTTATTTACATTTACAAACTAAGGCTCCAATACATTATTTTTTTTTGATTATGTGTTAATGTAGGGTTTGTTTTGAATTTTACTTTTTATACAGCAGGTTCTTATTAGTTATCTATTTTAAACATATTCGTGTATATATGTCAATCCCAATCTCCCAATTCATCACATCACCACCACCCCCCAACCCCCGCTTTTCCTCGTTGGTGTCCATACGTTTGTTCTCTACATCTGTGTCTCTATTTCTGCCCTGCAAACCGGTTCTTCTGTACCATTTCTCTGGATTCCACATATATGCATTAATACACGATATTTGTTTTTCTCATTCTGATCTACTTCACTCTGTATGACAGCCTCTAGGTCCATCCACGTCTCTACAAATGACCCAGTTTCGTTCCTTTTTATGGCTGAGTAATATTCCATTGTGTATATGTACCACATCTTCTTTATCCATTTGTCTGTCGATGGGCATTTAGGTTGCTTCCATGACCTGGCTATTGTAAATAGTGTTGCAAGAACATTGGGGTGCATGTGTCTTTTTGAATTATGGTTTTCTCTGGGTATATGCCCGGTAGTGGGATTGCTGGGTCATATGTTAATTCTATTTTTAGTTCTTTAAGGGACGTCCATACTGTTTTCCATAGTGGCTGTATCAATTTACATTCCCACCAACAGTGCAAGAGGGTTCCCTTTTCTCCACACCCTCTCCAGCATTTGTTGTTTGTAGATTTTCTGATGATGCCCATTCTAACTGGTGTGAGGTGATACCTCATTG
>NC_041221.1:29169070-29203795 GCF_002837175.3 Physeter macrocephalus
TTTTTTAATATTGAGCTGCATGAGCTGTTTATATATTTTGGAGATTAATCCTTTGTCCGTTGATTCATTTGCAAATATTTTCTCCCATTCTGAGGGTTGTCTTTTCGTCTTGCTTATAGTTTCCTTTGCTCCAATACATTATTTATATTCTAATTCATTCTGTATTCATTTACATCGAATATTTACAGAATGCCAGGTATTGCACATGCAGAAATGGGGATTCTTTGGTGAGCCAAATAATTGACCTCACCTTCTGGAACTTTTCATCTTATAGGGACTCAGATATTATATAATCTCAGAAGTAAATTATATGCTGAGAATATTTTCTTCAGTACAAGCCTACAAGTGAAAATTTAAGCTGAGGGTCTGAATGACCAACAGGAATTAGCAAGGTAAAGATTTGTTTGAACATAGGTATGCAGGGAGGTGTGATGGCAGGGAGAGTTGGGTTCTGGTTGTCTATTATCGTGTAACAAACTACCCTAACACTTAATGCTTTTATTTCCTGTTGCTATTGTAACAAATCACCACTAAACCTATGTTATCTTACAGTCGTGGAGGTCCGAAGCCCTACATGAGTCTCAAGAGGACTAAAATCAAGGTGTTGGCAGGGAGGTGTTTCTTCCAGAATCTCTAGGGGAGAATCCACTCCATGTTTTTTCCAGCTTCGTTCATGGCCTCTTCCTTCATCTTCAAAGCCAGCATCACAACATCTTCAATTTCCCTCTGTCTCTCTCTGTCCCTCTGACTCTGATCCATCTGCTTCTGTCTTATGAGGACCTTTGTGATGACTTTGGATCCACCTGAATAAACCAGGATAATCGTACCATCTCTAGATCTTAATCGCATCTGCAAAGTCCTTTTTACCATGTAAAGTAACATGTTCGAGGTTCTGGGGATTAGGATGCGGACATCTTTGGGGAAGTCATTGTTCTGCTTTTACATTTAGTTACTTCAAACAACGACCATTGTAATATATTTCACAGTTTTATATAGAGGTTTTTAAAAAAATTATTTATTTTATTTATTTATTTTTGGCCGCGCCGGGTCTTCGTTGCTGCGCGCCGGCTTTCTCTAGTTGCGGCGAGCGGGGGCTACTCTTCGTTGCGGTGCACGGGCTTCTCATTGCGGTGGCTTCTCTTGCTGCGGAGCACGGGCTCTAGGCGCGCAGACTTCAGTAGTTGTGGCGCGCAGGCTCAGTAGTTGTGGTGCACGGGTTTAGTTGTTCCACAGCATGTGGACCAGGGCTCGAACCTGTGTCCCCTGCATTGGCAGGCGGATTCTTAACCACTGTGCCACCAGGGAAGTCCCTGCAGTCATTTTTAGTCTTTAGGATGGATGGGTGGTGATGCATGATTCCATGAAGAGGGACCGACCTGTAGGAAGACCCTGGACCTAGAGGAAGCTGAGGGCTTTCCTGAGCAATGGCCCATGTGTATTTGCAAGACAGTGACAGAGGGGAGAAGGGATGACATCAGACAAGTAGGCACATCCAGTTCTTGTAGGACCTTCTAGGCCATATGTAGATTATGGATTTACTCTAAGAGCAAGGAGGAGCCCCTGAGGACCATGAACAGAGACAGACTTGCTCTGGCTGCTGTGTGACCCTGGGAGTGGGCAGTAAGGAAAGCCCATTAGATGTCAGCTGTGGGCCAGGTAAGAAATAACAATACTTGGGACTAGTCTGGTTCTGACCCATATTCAGTCACGTTTTTTCCTAGTAGCTTATGACAGAGGAGTGATAATCAAAGTGTGGTCAGCGATAATCTGTGAAACATTTGCTTCTATCAAAGTAGACGTAGAAATTAAGATTGATTCGAATCCTTTGTAACGACTTAACATGCTGCAACATCCAAACGGATGCTCGTGGGCTTGTAATTTGTACATCTGCCTTAAAAAAAAAAAAGCTTTTATGTTTCTCTTCATTTTTGTTGCAGTTTACAAACTATTCATATGAATTGGAAACCTGAAAAAAGAATGGTCCTTTCTAACGCTTAGATTGAGAAGCATCTCCTCAAGACACAATCTCTTACTTTAACACATATAACAGTCTGTTAAAACCCCTGATACTGTGCTCTTTTAGAAAATCTTGTCAGTATTTATTTGTCATGTGTCTCGTATTTGCATTTTAGAATTAAGTGTTCTCTGGTTGCATTACGCGTGCCAGACTTCTTGCTCATGGTGACGGGGCGAATGTGTGGTTGGCAAATATTAGAAAAAAATAGACTAAAACAGGGACTCATTTAAAAATTAATATGTAGGCTATAAATGTTTTCTTTTAACTCAAAACATATTCATTTGTTTTCCAGTCTTTTGAAGTTAGGTTAAAACCTTCTCTTTGGATACGTGACTACTGATTGGATTTCTGCAGTATTTTTCCTTGCATAGATTATATAGCAGCATATCCTTTATGATTTTCAGTTTTGATGTCTTTAAACTTGGTAGGATGAAATATACTTCTATTTTTTCAAAAGTAACGGATCCAATGGAAAGAATTGGGAGGAGTACAATTTAAAAATATGTTACATAATTAATAATAAATCCACATATTTAAAACTAGAAATGGTGCATTTTCCTTATGATAGAAGGAGAAAGAAGCAGAAATGTTTCATTTTTGCATGTATTGAATGCATAAATGACACAGTCTTCTGTCTTGGCAGACAGAAGAGATAGGTGTGATGGGTCACCGAGCTCCTCAAATGCTTTATTCTCATTCTGCTAATAAAGAGCATCTGATAAATTTAGGCACTCTGCTGATAGTTTTATCCCTCTGAAGTTAGAAAAAGTAGTGATGGGGAAGATTATAAAATAAAAAGAAGTAAAGAATGAAATTCTGATAATTGCAACCCTTTCCAATGAGCAGAATTTGGAGCCAGTGTGAATGGATCTCATATGAGCTTAGATTTTAAAGCCCATATAAAAGGGATAAAGACAGGTGCAGAATCAAGGGAAAAGTAGTACCAAAGCTTCAGAAATGGTGTCAGTGGGAGGAGCATCCTAAATGAGCTGAGACAGACAAGAATGAAAAAGCAGAAAACTACACAATGGTATGTTGTTTGAAGTTATGTAAGAAGGTGAAGTGGGAAACATGTCAAAGAAAGCATAAGGCAATGACAGAAGATAGTATCATTCAACAGGTAACAGAGGGAAAGCAGAGCCACAGATGCTGGTCTTCAATTCTTTCAGTAGCAAGGAGCATGTTTTCATAAATGCTGAAAAGCATACATGATAGCAACAGCTAATCTTTCCACAGTGCTTACTCTGTGCCAACCATGGTTCTAAATGTGTTACATATATTATTTTATTTAACCCCCAGAATCAGTGAGGCAGGTGCTATTATTGTTACCGAATCAGGCCTGGGTCCACTCGCCTGACTCACAGCAAAGGCAGTCTACTGACACTGGGTTGTGATGAAGGAAAGCACAGCATTCATTGCAGGGCCAAGCAAGGAGAACGGGCAGCTCGTGGTCAAAAGACCCAAACCCCCCAGTGACTTTTGGCAAAGGGTTTCTAGAGGCAAAGCGAAGGAGAGTGTCTCAGGCTGCCTGGTCAGCTCCTGAACATTCTTCTGATTGGTTGGAGGTGAGGTGACCAGGTGGTGTTTGGGAGTCAACGTCATCACCCTTCTGGGTCCAACCAGTCTGGGGTCTACATGCTGGTGGTTAGCAGTTAACTTCTTCCACCCGGTGGGGGGGTTTCGTACCTGCAAAACAACTCAAGAATATGGCTCAAGATATTATCTATAGCCCTTGAGGAGGAACTAAAAGTCCTTGGCTTTGTTTAATGGCTAAATATTATCACTTTGTCTTTCCTGACTGTTTTCCTTTGTTTCTGTATTTTCTCACTTCTCTGATTAAATTTGCTCTTTGAAACTCAGGGAGGGCCTAAGAGGCTAAAGCTGTTTTACAGACAAGAGGCGGGGACATGGAGGGGGTCATGGCCTGTACCGGGGAATGCCCCAGAAGGTCCTGCTTTGTTCATTATTAAAACCATTTTAGAAGTGAGAGGATTCAGGGTGATATAGCTACTCAGCGCCTTGAACTAAGGCATCCTTTTCTGGACTCCATTCTTTGTTGTAGGGCTCTGTGATTTAAAACTGCAGCTCACAAAAAGTGATGACATGTTTTAAAAAGAATCTGTAAAATGAGTACCAGTCAACAAGTCTGAACAAATCACAACACAAGGGACTGAAAGAACTGGAGATAAAACTAATTATCTGATTTTGAAAATTAAGGAAACTGTAAACTCTGGAAACCACAGCCCATTAAGTCTGCTGTATTATTTTGGGTAACCCAGTTTACCAGCTACCCTGTGACAGACCCTGTTTAGAGCATTAAGGATAAGAAGACACAGTAGATAGCATGCTTGCCCTCCAGAAGCACAATCTATCACAAAGACAAACAAATTAAGTAGAACTCTAGTTCTTTTTAATGTGTTACTTAGAAACCACAATGGACCTAGAGGAGGGAGAGGCCACGCCCGCCGATCTTCAGGAGCTTCACAGGGGACCTGATGTTTGATCCAAGCTTGCATGATGAGGAAGGGTCCTCCAGTGGGTACTGGAGGAATGAATGGTACCCACCCATGAGGATAGCTAAGCGTGAAGCTGCCAGGGGCTTGTGAACATCGGTCATCTAGCCCTGGGCTACTCAGAGTGGGACCCAGAACCAGCAACATCGCATCCTGGGGGCTTGTCAGAGATTTCGGGCTTCCCCCACACCTGCCAGATCTTCATTTTAACAGGCTGTCTGGGTGACTGATACGCACGTTAAAGTTTGAGAAAGCACTGCTGTAGAGTGAGTGTGTAATTCTAGCGTCGAGCGCAGGCAGCGGGTGTTGGTGGTGCTGAGGGGGGATGGGCTGGTGAGACAGGCTGACTGCAGACCGTGTTTCCAGGGCAATGAGGACCTGTTGCAAAATCTCAGCGCAGCTCAGCAAGCAGTTTGCACACTTGCTCCTTTGCCGGTCGTCAGTCTGCTGACCGACCTGTTTATAGGTTCCAGGAGCGGTGTTTCAACTGTGTTTGTAGAAAGTAATATTATATTTGTGGTACTAGAAAATAGATTTAGAATAAAAACAATCCTCTGGCACTCTCCTTCTTACTTCTCTGAACCTTAACATACAGTCAGAGCCATAGAAACCAAAGTCTGACTCCCTCCCCAGGCTGGTTTCCCAGGCAGAATCAGAAAATGATCCTTTAGTGGGAGTTCGTTCCCAGTAAGGAGTGCTATTTTGTATTTTGATCATTGAGGACCTCTCATGTTTCGAGAAACAATCTGATGAATAATTACTGAGGAAGACTTGTATTTTTTGTTCCTCTCTGGCACCGTGCTTTATTCTTACATTTCCAAGTTGCGGAATGCATCTGGTTCTTCATGTCCAGAAATCTCTCTAAGACTGAGCTGGCATTTCAGACAGGCCTGGCTTCAAAATCAGGCTCCATGGTTTATTGGACCTACGAAGCTCAGTCTCTCATTCCAGAAAATGAAGATAAAAATGTTCATCTCTCAAGTTATTACAAGCATCAGAATATATCCTATGTAAAGACTGCTAAGTCACTGCCTGGCATAGGAGAATGCTTAATGAACAACTGTCATTATTCTGAATAGTTTACAGATTGGTGTCTGTTGAAGTAGACTAACTCAGTGAATAGCAGAAATCCAGAGCTGGGCGTGGAGGGGAGACAGTGAGAGCTGTGTTGGTGAATTCGGATGTTTTTGCTGCCTCTGGCCAGCCCTGCCCTGCTGCTGCACCCACAATGCTGAGGACCAGAGAAACACCCTGCCCCTAACTGGGGCAGGGGCATTGATCCTAGGCTATGTACAAAAAGGCTGGTTTCCTTGGATTGCATTTTAGGGCATCGTAAGGAACTTTGGTGCATGTCTTAGTGTTTGTCTAGACGGTGGGCTTTGGTGTCGGATTGATGTTACACTAGTCTCTATAGTTTCCCAGGGCTTCAGAACAAAGTACCATAAACTGAATGGCTGAAAACGACAGAAGTATATTGTCTCACAGTTCAGGAGGCTTGACGTCTGAAATCAATCGAGGTGGTGGCCGGGCCATGGTCCCTCTGAAGCCTGGAGGGAAGAAGCCTTCCTTGCCGTGCTGGGTGTTCCCTGGGCAGCAGCTGCAGGCTCTCAGTCTCTGCCTCTGTCATCACCCTGCCTGCTTCCCGCATGTGTGTCTCCGCGTTTTCTCCTCTTCTATATGAATTAGGCACCCACATATGCTTCAGCACGACTTCATCCTAACTGTGTCTTCATTGACCCCCAACTCCAAATAAGGCCACACTCCGAGGTAACGGGCCTAGGACTTCCACAGATCTTTTGAGGGGGCACAATTTAACCCATAACAGAGTCTGGGCGGGGGGGGGGGGAGCTAGTCTGCTCTCTTCCCTGTCCTCAGTGTTACCACCAGGGCAAGTGGAGCCTGTGTCGTTTAAGATGGAGCTGCAGCATCTCACATGCTGGAGCTGGGACGTTCCAGGGCAGATTGCAAGGGCTCCCACAGCTGGCAGTTGCTGAGGCCCTGTGGCCTGAGCCTGGGAATACACCCCCAGACTTCAAGCCCGCTTAAGGCAACCCCCCTGCCCCCCAAGATTCTCCACACTCTCCAGGGATTATTTTACTTCCAGAAATCCATAATCTTTTTCTCTAGGTTCCCAGAAAATGCACCAAATATTAATGTTTTAAGGGCCCTTTTTTTTTTTTTTTTTTTTTTTTTTTTGCGGTACGCGGGCCTCTCACTGCTGTGGCCTCTCCCGTTGCGGAGCACAGACTCCGGACGCGCAGGCCCAGCGGCCATGGCTCACGGGCCCAGCCGCTCCGCAGCACGTGGGATCTTCCCGGACCGGGGCACGAACCCGTGTTCCCTGCATCGGCAGGCGGACTCTCAACCACTGCGCAGCCAGGGAAGCCCCTAAGGCCCCTTTAATAGAGCCCGTCCCTCCAGAGCCGTCCCACGGGGCTGCCAGCTGAGGATGGCGCATGCTCGCTCTGCAGTGAGGCGTGTTCAAGGCAGAGGCCCAGAGCGGGCGGAGTCCTGCACACCGGCTTCCTTCTCCCAGCCTCTGCGGTCATTTAATTCACTTCTCCTTCTCCCCTGGGTGTGATTAGGGAGGCAGCAGAGGGAAGCAGGGGCTTTTGCTTGCGTGGACCTTCCTTCCCAGGGAAACGGGGGGAATGGGGAGTTAGGGTCTCTAACAGTGATGTGATGGTTCGCTTCACGCATCAACTTGACTGGGCCACAGAGGGGCCCAGACGTTTGGTTAAACGTTATTCTGGGTGTGTCTGTGACGGTGTTCCTGGATGAGGTGAACATATGAATCGGTGGACTCAGTAAAGCAGATTGCCCTCCCCAGTACGGGGGTGGGCCTCACCCCACCCACTAAAGGCCTGAATAGCATGAAAGGCTGAGTATGAAGGATTTTCGCTCTCTGCCCGAGTATCTTGGAGCTGGGATGTCAGTCTTCTGCCTGTGGACAAGGACTCGGACTTGCAGCAGAACTTAAAGCATCAGCTCTCTTGGTTCTCAGGTCTTCGGTCTCAGACTGGAGCGACACCACCTGCCCTCCTGGGCCCCAGCTCACTCACTGACTGCAGATCTTGGGATCTCTCAGCCTCTAAAACCACTTGAGCTAATTCCTCATAATGAATCTGTTTACATTTGTAATCTCCTATTGGGTGTGTTTCTCTGGAGAACCCTGACTGAATACATTAGTAAATGTGACCTCCCGTACGTTTGAAGATTCAATGAGACTTTGAAAGAGTATTGATTCTGACACGATTTCAACAAGCTTAGCAGTTAAAATAATGGGCATTTTATAGCTTAGAAGAGTTCTAGAGACCTTCTACCCCAACCCTAGCCCAATGATCGCTTCCCGTTTCTCCAGGCTGCTTTTTGTCTTCTGGTGAATGGAAAAATTAACATGAGGATGAGTTTTTACGTTTCTCCGATGCTTCCTGTTTGTTGCAAGAAGAAAAAGAAAATCACTCAAATCTATGTTGGAAGTGACAGTGCTGTGTAATCCTCCAAGAGTACCACACGCAGCCAGCTTGGTGCTGACTGGCCTCTGAGGGTCACAGCTATCAGCGCTTGTGCACCTGTTCAACTCAAAACTAGAGAGAGACAGTCCTGTGTAGCCCGTGATTTCTGACTCAGAAGAGCTTGGCGTGGCTGGCGTGACCAGGAATTTGGGACTATTTAGAAAGTAAAAATTTATGGTCTGTGAGACCTTCTCTTCCTTTCCTAAACCCAAACCCTCAAGTGGCGGGGGAACTAACTAGGCCCTTCAGGTGAAAGCCTTTCAGCCTTTCTACGTGAAGGGAAATTTGGTTGGCTCTAGACCCAGTTACTGCCACGGAGCAGACCAGGTGAGCCTTTGTGGCCCTAGAGCAAGACAGACCTCGAGAAGATTCCGTGTGGGGAGCAGAGGTTCGAGGAAGTCTTAGGAGAGCTGGAGTCCATCTCAGAGCTTCCCCTGGTGCTCATCTAACACGTCCCATTCTCGAATGTTCTTCTATCTCACAGCGTTCACTTGCCCACCCATTCATTGATTTTGTGAGTTTACTTAAAAGAAAAAGAGAAGCGTTGCATCTCTCTTTCATAAATGAAGGGCAAAACTGAGGACTTCCTACCTGTCTTCTTGTGACCAGAGCACCATCTTACTCATCTCAGTTATAATTTATTTAACAGATTCCATTTGCTTTTCCCCACCTCATGCAGGAACCCTTTCATGTGTTTAGCAGTTATTTGTTGAAGAGGGTCTGCAATGAGTACTGCAGCGAGTACCCGAAGTTTTCAAGTAGTAATTTTTTACGAACCATGCAAAGACAGCTCGAGTTTTGTAAATGTAAATGAACTCTCTAGCAGCAAGTGTCCCAATCCTCAAGCTTCCTCATGGAGCTGCTTTTGCTTTTTAAATGTTTGAATTATTGATCTGGCCCATCTCATCTTTTTCCTTTGCTGCAGTATTTTAGGAGAGCGGAACCAGCTAAATCTAGTTAGAGATTTGCATGAATTCTGAGTTTTGGGAGCCAACAAATTTAGCCAAGAATCACCTTGTCCTGTGTCCTGTATTTGTCTTCGTAGGTCAGAACCTCTATGCGATGCCTGTTAAAAACAAAAACCAAAAAAACCCCAACAACAACTCACCCTGGCTTCCTCATGTGAAAGGCAGATGTACGGAAAGATCTTGGATGGAACAGCTGACCTTGGGTGGAACCACGTGGGAAGCCCTCGTTGTCCTCCTGTTTCCTTTCTCTATCTCTTGCATTGTGGCCAGGGTTGGAAAGGTGGGTGGATGCAGGGTCTAACTTCTTTGAAATATTCAGTATGGAACCTTGAACCATGCTTTATCTTCCTGGGTCAAGCAAGAATTGAAGGCTGAGCTCAGAGAGTTTGAAGGAAGCATTTGTTTTTCCGCAATATAAAGCTGATGGAGATGAAGACTGGTTTGGTTGAGGAAGAGGAAGTGGTCCCCACATGCTTAGTTGACATGACGTGCTTCACGTGTCTCTTGATTGGAAGCAGTGATTGTCTCTGGAAGGATCATCTGTTTCTCACCTGTAGAGGTGGCTACCTGGGCTCGATCTGAGGCCATGTCAAGACCTAGCAAATAAGAGGAATTTAGTCCAAATGAACGCTTGGATGTGTGTATGGTTCAATGTTTTCCTTTATTATAAAACCCAAATAAGTGATTTTTGAATTAAACATTGTTTTGACAATTTATACTTTCATTCATTAACAGGGATGGTGAGCTTGTCAGGCCACAGTATCCCTCCTGGAATTGTCCTTGTCAAATCCATCCTCAGTGATATTTTGCTGTTTATACTGACAGTTTGGAGCAGGGAGTTAAAAATAGTTGTATTATTGCCCTTATGTGGGAAATGATATAACAGTGATGTTAGAATGGTAACGAGTGCTTTCCAGACACATCAGCAGAGATAGAGAGAGAGCAGCTACTCTGTCTCAATATTGGCGGGGGGGAGGGGGAGAAAGAGAGAAAGAGAGAGAGCACACAACTACTCTCTCTCAATATTAAGGGTTTTTAGTATTATTTAACGTTGAACTGAAATTCTTTTCCTGGACAACCAGTTGTCACCTCTTCTTTATAAATCTTCCCACTATTTTGCCACATAGATGAGTTTGTTCTAGTAACTGTTGTTCATAAGTAGCTCGTCTGGTTTTGGGTAGTTTAACTTAAGTCTCTTTGTTAAAATATTGCTGGTTAAATCATTATGCAAAAGGTACAAGGGATAAGCTTTGCTTTTTGTTACTTTTCATGTTTCTTTCCTCATTCCCTTAAGGTGTTTTTTCTATGGCGCCATTAGTGTTTAAATTTCTATCTCCTGTACTTTAGATGTTAGGTGAATGTTTTATTTGATTGGTTCGTGCTAGTGTGATGGGAGGGGTGTGGGCTAGATTTAGTTCAAGGCATTTATAGGCTATGAAATCTTCCAGGTGTTAAATTAGGTGCTTTCTTTAAGCTATGCTTTGGTTTATCCAAGCACACTTTCCAGTATGCTTACCTTGTTAGGACTTCTCTCCTCTCATATAATTGACTAGTATATGTTAATAAATTGTGGTTTTGTCATAGTACTTGAGGAGGGTGAGGGCGGTGTGTGCATGCTTCATAGCCTTATTCAATTAAGCGCTCTATTCTTAATTTACTACTCAATCCTCCTTTGGTTTGTAGGTTTCATAAAAACTTTCGTACAGATAAAAGGGTATTCTTGGTGTAGAAAATGTAGCGCATTTCTTCCCACCCCATGGATTACACCTTGACCTAACGTTTTTAGGTGTTATAATTGTGCTTACTTTTGCTCCTTTTTAGGGTTTGCTGAAGATGGTGGTATATAGACTGAATTAGCAAGGGCTGGTGAGGTTTATCGGGGTTTATCAATTATAGAACAGGCCCTTCTAGAGGGGTGTGAAGCACCGCCAAATCCTTTGAGTTTTAAGCTCTTGCTGGTAGTACTCTGGCGAATAATCTGGTTCCTCTGATTATTTGGGTTTAGGGCTAAGCATAATGGGGTATCTAATCCCAGTTTGAGTCTTAGCTATCATGTAATCAGGGTATGTTAAAGTCACTTTCGTAGTCTATTTTTACTTTAGTTAGGGCTTTTTACAGCTTAATCAAGGTTTAACTTTATTTTGTATTATTCTTTAACACGCTTTATGCCG
Source organism: Physeter macrocephalus (assembly GCF_002837175.3). Taxonomy (NCBI): domain Eukaryota; kingdom Metazoa; phylum Chordata; class Mammalia; order Artiodactyla; family Physeteridae; genus Physeter; species Physeter macrocephalus. Next base: position 29,180,255 of record NC_041221.1, read on the forward strand.
TATTGCTATTAATTTGGGTCAATCGTATGACCGCGGTGGCTGCCACAAAATTTACCAACCCTGATTAATATGGCTTAGTCGAACTTTCGTTTATGGCTTAGTTCTTATCGCTGCTGTCTCCCGTCGGGGAGTGGTTGAGCAAGGCATTGTGAGCTACTGGTATAGTGTGCTTGATACGTGCTCCTTTTAATCTTAGTGATTTAGAGGGCATGCTCACCGCGGTGCAGATACTTGCGTGTGTAATTCTATTAAAAACTAATAGCAAGGCTGGGACCACACCTGTGTGTTTATGGGGCTAGTAGGCCCATCTAGGCATTTTCAGTGCCTTGCTTTAGAGGTTGTTTAAGCTACATCAACTTGCTGTGCACAGATGATGTTTATTATGGCTGTGTTGTGTGGTTCGTATCAGATTTAGTATTACATTTTTGATAAAATGGCTGATGAATCTAGGGGGATGTCTGTCTGTATGGGTGGTGAATATCTAAGTAGTTCATTGGTATGATGGGGGCGTTCTGAGGCTGATTTGTTTTGATGGGTATATTATGTTAGACAGGGGAGGGCGAGTGGAATGCCATGTCTCCTGCATGTATGTACACGTATAATATCGTTGTGTCCTGTGACCACTGACTGAATTGCACACCCTGGCTTGTTGATGTCGGTAAATAATCTTCAGTTAAAGTCCAGCTACAATTTGCTTGACTGTGTTAAGACCTTTTAAGGTCATAGCTGAGTCCAAGCATCCCCCCTAAAAATTAAAAAATAGCAAATGCGTGAAATCACAGTTATGTGTGAGCATGGGCTCATTAGTCCATCGAGATGTCTTATTTAAGGGGAAAGAGTGGGCGATTTTAGGTGAGAGGGCCTTGAAGTGAGAACCAGATGTCTGATAAAGTTCATCAATAGAAACACCGACAAGTTATGGGCCCAGAGCGAGAAGAGGGACACCTGCCGAGCGGGTTGGTGGTTTCACGCGGCCTGGTGATTAAGCTCGTGGTCTAGTGGACGGCATATGCATATTGACTGGAATTGATTTGACTCAATGAGCTATATACGATTAATAATCTGTATGTACTTTGTAATGCTAATAATTTGATGTACATGCTTATAAGCATGGGATAAATAGTGTAATGTACGATTATACATATAATGTAATATGTACGTATGAGATATATGTACTTATTAATGTGGTAGTACAGATATGCACGATGTACATGGTAGTATGTGATAAAATGGACTGTTTTGATACTGACATAGTACTTAATAATTTTGTAAATGTCTTATAATACAATTTCAGGAAATAGTTTAAGGTAGAATTTCAGCTTTGGGTGCTGGTGGTGAAGTTGAGGGCTTCTTCCTTGAGTCTTAGGGAGGGGTGTCGTTCTCCTTTTCTGGTTTACAAGACCAGGGTAACGTGATATACCACAAAGACTCTTCATTTCAGGAAACTGTTTTCAATGATGCTAGTTACTGGCATTGGCACTAAAATTAAAAGAAAGTATAAAATAGATGCGAGCTGTCTGATAATGATGAAGGGGTGTTCTACGGGTTGTCCTCCAATCCATGTTAGTGCTAGTAGATCTGCCACTAGCCCTCAAAATAAGAACTGGCTGAGAGGTCGGAACATTATGCTTTGCTGTTTGGGTGTGTGGAGTATTGGGTTGAATGCTAGAATCAGGACTGAGAGTAATAGGGCTAAGACTCCTCCTAGTTTGTTGGGGATCGATCGTAAAATTGCATATGCGAATAGAAAGTATCTCTCTGGTTTGATGTGTGGTGGCGTGTTGAGTGGGTTTGCTGGGGTGTAGTTGTCGGGGTCGCCTAGCAAGTCGGGTGAGAATAGGACTAGTATTAGTGAGGCTAGGATTAGTAGTAGAGCGCCTAGGATATCTTTGATTGCGTAATAGGGGTGGAATGGGATTTTGTCCGTGTCGGATGGGATTCCTGTGGGGTTGTTGGATCCTGTTTCGTGGAGGAATAGTAGGTGGACAGCTGCTAGTGCTGTGATGATGAAGGGGAGACTGAAATGAAAAGCGCAGAATCGTGTGAGTGTTGCTTTGTCTACAGAAAAGCCGCCTCAGGTCCGTTTGACAAGAGTGGTGCCGGTGTGTGGGATTGCTGAGAGGAGGTTGCTAAAAACTGTCACTCCTCAGAAGGATATTTGTCCTCTTGGTAGTGCACAGCCTATGAATGCAGTGGCTATGGCTGTAAGCAGTAGAATAATTCCGATGTTTCATGTTTCTTGAAAGGCATGGTATCCATAATATAGGCCATGTCCTATGTGAATGTAAAGGCAGATAAAGAACGTGGACGCTCCGTTTGCATGCACGTATCGAATGATTCATCCGTAGTTTAATGATGTGGGCGTATTCTGCTAGGAGAAATATGGCGAAGGGGCCTGCTGTGTATTCTACATTAAAGCCGGAAACAAGTTCGGATTCTCCTTCTGTTAAATTGAATGGGGCTCAGTTAGTTTCTGCTAGGGTGGAAATAAATCCTATCATGGCTAGTGGTCATGATGGGAAGATCAGTCATAGTTGCTCTTGTGTTGTGGTGAGGGTTGGTAGGGTAAAAGACCTGTTTATTAGGAGTACAGATAAGAGAATAATTGCTAGTGTTACCTCCTACGAGATTGTTTGTGCTACTGCTTGTAGAGCCCCAATTAGTGCGTATTTTGAGTTGGAGCCTCATCCAGATCATAAGATAGAGTATACAGCTAGACTTGATATTGCTAATATGAATAATACTCCTAAGTTTATATTAATGAGGGGGTATGGCATGGGTAGGGGGATTCATATTGTTAGGGCTAGAGTCAGAGCTAAAATTGGTGCGATGATAAACATGGAGGTGGAGGATGTAGCTGGTCATAGTGGTTCTTTAGTGAGTAGTTTGATTGCGTCGGCAATGGGTTGAAGTAGGCCGTGTGGTCCTACAATGTTGGGTCCTTTTCGGAGTTGTATGTAGCCTAGGATTTTTCGTTCTCCTAATGTTAACAATGCTACGGCTAAAAGAATAGGAATGACAAGCATTAAGATGTTGATTATAAAAATTTTGTTAAGGAGAGGGTTTGAACCTCTGAGTGTAAAGCCTTAAGTTTTACACAATTACTGGGCTCTGCCACCCTAACTAAACCCTGGTCTCGGGTGGTTATTTTGTGTTTGCTTATTAAGTTGAGATGATGTCATTAATTGTTTTGAAGGCACTTGTTTAAAGTGGGCCATTTCTCTTGTCCTTTCGTACTGGGAGAAATGCATAACAGAAAGAAACTGACCTGGATTGCTCCGGTCTGAACTCAGATCACGTGGGACTTTAATCGTTGAACAAACGAACCTTTAATAACGGTTACACCATTGGGGTATCCTGATCCAACATCGAGGTCATAAACCGTATTGTTGATATGGACTCTAGAATAGGATTGCGCTGTTATCCCTAGGGTAACTGATTCCATTGATCAATTTTTGGATCAATAAGTGATATTGTGCTTTGGCTAGTGGACCTAGGCTTTAACCACTCAGAGGTTTTTTTGTGCTCTGAGGTCCCGCCCAACGGAAATTGTCAACTCGTGAAGTTCTGTTGTCCCTTGGTGGTTTCATTATGGCTTTGGGGGTTGATTAATTGAAGCTCCATAGGGTCTTCTTGTCTTATTTTGTATTCCCCGCCTCTTCATGGGGAGGTCACTTTCACTGATTAAAAGTAAGAGACAGTAAAACCCTCGTGTAGCCATTCATACAATTCCTTATTTAGAGAACAAATGATTATGCTACCTTTGCACGGTCAGGATACTGCGGCCATTTAATGACTGTCACTGGGCAGGGGGTGCCTCTAATACTGGTAATGCTAGAAGTGATGTTTTTGGTAAACAGGCAGGGTTTGTGTTTGCCGAGTTCCTTTCACTTATTTTAATCTTTCCTTGGCTCCACACCTGTGTTGGATTAACAGTGTATTTAATAAATAGTTTAGTGTTGCGTTATATTTATTTACTGTTAATTATCAGTATCTTATTAGTTGCTGATGTAAACTTGTGCAAGGAGAAATATTTCTAGTTACTCATATTAACAGTATTGCTTCTATAATTTTATAGATTAGTCCAGTAGTAAGACTAGGAGCTGATTTATTTAATATTGGAATTAAGGTATACTTATTGTTGAGCTTGAGCACTTTCTTAATTGGTGGCTGCTTTTAAACCAACTATGGTGCTTCCCTGGTGGTGCAGTGGTTGAGAGTCTGCCTGCCAGTGGAGGGGACACGGTCCGGGAAGATCCACACGCTGAGGGGCAACTAAGCCCGTGTGCCACAACTACTGAGCCTGCACTCTAGAGCCCACATGCCACAACTACTGAGCATGTGTGCCACAACTGTTGAAGCCTGTGTGCCTAGACCCCATGCTCCGCAACAAGAGAAGCCACCGCAATGAGAAGCCCTCACACTGCAACGAAGAGTAGCCCCCGCTCGCCACAACTAGAGAAAGCCCACATGCAGCAACGAGGACCCAACACAGCCAAAAATAAAATAAATAAATTTATAAAAATAAAATAAAATAAAATATGCTGAATTTTACAAGGCAAGATTTTACATGAAGTGCTTTGAGGAAATAAATATTGATATGAAAGGAATATAAGCTGCAGATTTTTAGGGGAAAAGAAAATAATAAGTTTATTCTACCATAAAGGACTGATTTAGCATAGCCAGAGTTCTTCTTCTTATGCTAAAATACACCTAAATCTTTAAGGGCTTGCAGCAGTACCTGCAGGATTTGTATATATGCTAAACAGAAGGTTCATCCATTTTTACTAACAGATTAACAATATAAAGTCAATATTGGACATGGATTAAAGATAAACATATTAAGATTAGAAAATTAGCAATAAGAGAGGGAGAGAGAACGCACTTATTCATTACTTTTGGCTACTCGAGTAATGCTTCATTTTTAAGGAAACACACCCTCAGTCTCCAGATGACTTTGGTTTGAGGTTTGCTTTAGGAGGCTGCATTTTAGCTCATCAGAAATGTGCAAGAAGCTTGATGCCTTAATGAGACATGCTGTCATAACAGAATTAATGGCATCTTTGAGATACTCCTGAGTCAATGTTTTTCAGATATAGGGAATCTAGTGTACTCGGGAGGAGTAAAACTCCTCCCTCACTACACTGGAAGGAAGAGAGCAACTGAAAACTTCCCTGGTGGCACAGTGGTTAAGAATCTGCCTGCCAATGCAGGGGACACGGGTTCGATCCCTGGTACGGGAAGATCCCACATGACGCGGAGCAACTAAGCCCGTGTGCCCCAACTACTGAGCCTGTGCTCTAGAGCCCACGAGCCACAACTACTGAGCCCATGTGCCACTACTGTTGAAGCCCATGCTCCACAACAAGAGAAGCCACCTCAATGAGAAGCCTGCACCCTGCAATAAAGAGTAGCCCCCACTCAACGCAACTAGAGAAAGCCCACGCACAGCAACGAAAATCCAACACAGCCAAAAATAAATTAAAAAAAATAAAATAAGTAAAGAAAGACTGTTTCTCTCCATCCCCACGTTCATGGCTCGATTTGAGCCTCATCAGAGTTTGCTTTTGCTCCCTAAAAAAAAAAAACCCAAAAAAACCACAAAAAACAAACAAAACCAAAAAAATCCTTTTTCTTAAGAAAGAAAAACAGAGCTGGAGGAATCAGGCTCCCTGACTTCAGACTATACTACAAAGCTACAGTAATCAAGACAGTATGGTACTGGCACGAAAACAGAAATATGGAACAGGATAGAAAGCCCAGAGATAAACCCACGTACATATGGTCACTTTATCTTTGATAAAGGAGGCAAGAATATACAATGGAGAAAGGACAGCTGCAAATGAAGCAACTGACAATGGATTAATCTCCAAAATTTACAAGCAGCTTATGCAGCTCAATATCAAAAAAACAAACAACCCAATCCAAAAATGGGCAGAAGACCTAAATAGACATTTCTCCCAAGAAGATATACAGATTGCCAGCAAACACATGAAAGGATGCTCAACATCATTAATCATTAGAGAAATGCAAATTAAATCTGCCATGAGGTGTCACCTCATACTGGTCAGAGTGGCCATCATCAAAAAATCTACAAACAATAAATGCCGGAGAGGGTGTGGACAGAAGGGAACCCTCTTGCACTGTTGGTGGGAATGTAAATTGATACAGCCACTATGGAGAACAGTATGGAGGTTCCTTAAAAAACTAAAAATAGGGCTTCCCTGGTGGCGCAGTGGCTGCACGTCCGCCTGCTGATGCAGGGGAACCGGGTTCGCGCCCCGGTCTGGGAGGATCCCATATGCCGCGGAGCGGCTGGGCCCGTGAGCCATGGCCGCTGAGCCTGCGCCTGTGCTCCGCAAGGGGAGAGGCCACGGCGGTGGGAGGCCCGCGTACCACAAAAAAAAAAACAAACAAAAAAAAACTAAAAATAGAACTAACATATGACCCAGCAATCCCACTACTGGGCATATACCCTGAGAAAACCATAATTCAATAGTTCTGCAATGTTCATTGCAGAACTATTTACAGTAGCCAGGACATGGAAGCAACCTAAGTGTCCATCGACAGATGAACGGATGAATTTACAATAGCCAGGACATGGAAGCAACCTAAGTGTCCATCGACAGATGAATGGATAAAGATGTGGCACATATATACAATGGAATATTACTCAGCTATAAAAATAAATGAAATTGAGTTATTTGTAGTGAGGTGGATGGACCTACAGTCTGACATACAGAGTGAAGTAAGAGAAAAATACTTTATGCCAACACATAATATTGTAATCTAAAAAAAAAAAAGGTTCTGAAGAACCTAGGAGCAGGACAGGAATAAAGACGCAGACGTAGAGAAAGGACTTGAGGACATGGGGAGGGGAAAGGGTAAGCATGGACGTAGTGAGAGAATGGCATTGACATATATACACTGTCAAATGTAAAATAGATAGCTAGTGGGAAGCAGCCACATAGCACAGGGAGATCAGCTCGGTGCTTCGTGACCACCTAGAGGGGTGGGATAGGGAGGGTGAGAGGGAGAAGCAAGAGGGAGGGGATATGGGGTTATATGTATACGAATAACTGATTCACTTTGTTATACAGCAGAAACTAACACAACATTGTAAAGCAATTATACTCCAATAAAGATGTTAAAAAAAAAAAGGCTCTTTATAACTCTTTGTCCTCTTTGTAATGGGCTTATTTGTTTCAATTCTATATGAGACTTTACAGTTTGAAAGTTCTGTCCAGTAACAAAATAACTTGGCTGCATTGTTCACTTGAAAATGACAATGTAATTGCCTCGCCTTCCTTTCTAACATGGAATTTTGGCTTGCTTAGAGCTTCTTCTCTGTTCTAACACTCACTCACAGCAATTACTTCATTCATTTGTGTTTCTAAGAAACTTTAAAACTCCTGGAGTCAGGTAGGTAGAGGTGGGAGGAGGGGCAGTGCTTTAGAAATCATGATTAACCCACCAAGTTGTTGGGTAATATTGTGAATTCAGTCTAACAGTCATTCTCTTCATTTATAAAGTGAGGATAATAGTGCATGCCTCACATCTCGTACAAATTGAAGGCATCACTTTGGTACACTGTAAATATCAAGGATAAAGTTATTTTTGAGCATTTGCATATGAATTATGGTAGCAATAATAATAATAAATAGTAAGCGACTACTTTGTGTCTAGAATTAGTCTAGTTACTTCCAATTTAATCCTTACAATACTTGAATGAGGTAGCTTTATTATTACCCTGTTTTACAGATGAAGAAACTGAGACAGAGGTTAAGGTTCTTGCCTAAGGTTATACTGCTAGTAAGTGGTCACCTTACGAATTGAACCCAGACAGTCTGGCTCCAGAATGCAGAACTTGAAACAATGCCAAGAAATAATTTTCACCAAGTTTAGCTGCAACCAGGATTGAAAACTGTCTCAAATACTCCCTCTATGGCTATGGCAGGACTGAATAGATACTCCTACAGTAATGGAAATTAAACATTGTCCTTGGCTGATCTTATTCCTCAAATCATTTTCAGCTGTTACAGAGCCTTGGCATTGCTGGAAATGTTTAAAAACACCACGTTGTTGATTTAACTTATTTGTTGTTTTGCAATCCCCTAAAATTCTCTTTCTGTGTTAATGTTAATGGTGTGTCACTATGTGATACTAAATGGATGACTGTTGCCCTCACACGTTGAGGCTTATGGATGTTATGGATGCAGAGCCTCAGAGATGCAGATTGCGTTATGATGAGCCCAGCAGACAGTCCTCTGGGGAGTATATATGACCAAGTGAGATCCCCAGAAAACTCAGGAGCCTGGAGTGGCCTGGTTCATTCTGGAATTCACTGAAGGTTCAGATCAGATTTTGAGGCACTGCACTGGGCAGAGACAGTGGCACTTACTATGTTTATTGAACGCTGCCTCTCAAATCACGCAAGAACGCCTGGTTTAGCCTGGTCTTCAGGTATATTACGTGATTCCAGTTAAAGTTCTCTGATGCCACTTCTGATAAGTTCAGTGTCTGTGGAGTCCTACACTAGATTTAACTGGACCAGCTTCAAGATGGGAACAAGAAGGCCATGTGAAGAAAAGAATCCCAGTCTATCTATTTGACCTTATAATGATAAGGAAATGTCAGTCGTTGATTTGGTTAGCACTTATAAAGAAATTGCACAAATAATTGTATTTAATCCTCCTAAATTCTTATGGCTTCCATCGGAGAAGCATTATTAGCCACGTTTCCAATGTGAGAAGTCAGACGCAAAATATCCAAACCAGTAAGTGTTCCACTGTGGACTTCAACGCAAGCCGTAGGCACCAGGCCTTCTTACTGCCTTATGCAGTGTCTCTTTTATTTCTTGTTATCGCTCAATGCTTAGAGGCAACTGTCAGTTTTCCATACTGTCTCATATAATATGTCACTCCCAAATCCAAATGGTAGACCACAACATTCTAAAATCCAGAAGGCAAAGAGGCTAAGTGCTGGAAAAATGGAGTGCTGAAAGGGAGTATTACGGGTGGAGCTGGAGGTGGATGTGGTGAATTAATTAACATAGTTTGCCCTTCCATACTTATTCTTTCTCAGTACTAAATAGTAGGCGACAATAAGAGTCCCAGAAAGGATTTTAAATCAAATTTAATTTGTTCCAATGATAGAGTCAGAGGGAATAGAGGAGCATTAACATTTATTGGAGTATTTTGCAACCTCACTGAATGCTATCTGAACGTTGCATTTCTTCATCTTTACCACAACCCAAGTAGGCAATGGCGCCTCTGTTTTACAGATGAATAAATTTAGAGTAAGAGGTGGAAGTACTTTGCCTGAGCTCATGCAACTTAGACTTTCTGTGCCAGAATTTGAAACCAGAAGGCTGCCTCTCTACAGCCTGGAGGATAGAGTAAGTGCCGAATACACCAGTCTGCAACAATATATTATAAACACTTGCCACCAGCATACATTTTTAATGAAAATTTTTAATACAGGAAGTGAGAACATGAAGTGCGTAGAATGAATCACCACTTTTTGAATGCATACTTCCTTTTCCTGCTGTTACCTGCTGCTGAATTTAGTTTGTCTTGACCACATCGACCACTGATGTGACTGTAATATACACTGAACTGTAGTTTCACTAATACTTAAGTCGGCCAAGAACTGAGATGGGTTTTGTAGAATCCTGTGTGGTGTCTTCTTCAACATTGTGCCTTGTTCTTGTTTTTGTTTGTTTGTTTTTATTTTTACATCTGAATTGGGAATGAAGGCACCTGCTTGCCACTAGGTGTACGTTTAAAAAAAAATAAATTTATTTATTTATTTATTTTTGGCTGCGTTGGGTCTCCGTTGCTGTGCGCGGGCTTTCTCTAGTTGTGGCGAGCGGGTGCTGCTCTTCGTCGCAGTTAAATTTATTTATTTATTTATTTTTGGCTGCGTTGGGTCTCCGTTGCTGTGTGCGGGTTTTTCTCTAGTTGTGGCGAGCGGGTGCTGCTCTTCGTCGCGGTGTGCTGGCTTCTCATTGCAGTGGCTTCTCTTGTTGCAGAGCACGGGCTCTAGGCGCGTGGGCTTCAGTAGTTGTGGCACGCGGGCTCAGTAGTTGTGGCTCGTGGGCTCAGTAGTTGTGGCTTGCGGGCTCTAGAGCGCCGGCTCTGTAGCTGTGGCGCACGGGCTTAGTTGCTCCGCAGCGTGTGGGATCTTCCCGGACCGGGGCTCGAACCCGTGTCCCCTGCATTGGCAGGCGGATTCTTAACCACGGCGCCATCAGGGATGCCCTAAGTCTACATTTTTTAAGTCCAGTAAAAGGATGTGTATACAACCTTCTGAGATGCAGAAAATGAAGAGACCTGTAACTAGACATATACATGTGAAAGGGCACCAGATTCTGGCTTTGGGCTTTCCTTGAAGGGTTTTCTCTTCTACATTTAAAAATTTCTGGAACATTCCTGTGGTGATTATTTTTATCCTGTCTGAACTAAAGCCTAGTTTTAACTGTTCAGTATTCACAGAGCCAAGTGAATCAGGCCCCAGGATGGCTCGAACCTGGCCAGTTGAAGGGCCCACATTCCTGCAGGATAAGGTCTCTGTTACCAACTTCCGCATGCATTCATGTGAAGGTTATTTTTCCGTTCGGGCTTTCTTAGCCACAGTAATTCTCCACGTCTCCCATTCTTCAGCCTTATACCCTGTTGAAGACGTCTGTTGGACGATGAACACCAGCTGAAATGATCTTCCCTGGAAACTAGGGAGGAATGACCACTTGAACTCAGATTCTGTAACTGTTTTGTTGTCTCTGACTGTGCTCATCAGACTCCCAGCCAAGTCAATTTCAACATTTTTTGGAGCCAGATTTGTTCTTATGCTTTTAGGAAAATGGCCATATTTTCATTTCCTTTCTTGATATACTTATTTTCTTTTTATTGCAGTGCATGTATACCCTGACACTGGAAATCTCACAAGCCTCTCTTATTGGTTGCTCAGTTAGTATACTACTGGTTCAAGGTATTGAGGTGGACAAGTCTTACAGTTGTAAAACCTATGTGTACCTAGGGAACAATCAAATAGCAAAGGAAAATTCATGTTATGAGGTCCGTCCCGAGAATAAACCAGAAGAGAAGAGGCTATCACATTTTGGCAGGATAACTGTAAGTTAACCGGTTAAACTTGTATCAGACTCTCCTGTTCATACGCTTAGGTAAGTGTATTTGTTTCTGGTGGTGTGAAGACATCCAAAGATGTTCTCGCGGCTTGGCTTTTTAGATATTTATCTTACGAAGGTATAACTGCAGCAGACTGCTGGGGTGTCACCTAGGCAGGACTACATGAAAAAGGATGCTTAGTTTGTTATTCCAATATCACATCGGTCTATGTGTGGGAGTCTGAGGTCAAATAGTTATGGGCTCTACGTAGGCCTCTGTAATCTTTCTGAGCGCTTCCACTTTGTGGCTGGGACTGCTGTGACCCTCCCAGTAACGTTAGCTTTACTTGATCTCCTTGGCTGGAGAGATTTAAGGAGCTCCAACAGAATTCTCATCTTTACCAAATGACACCTATTTTTTTACTGGTTCTGACCTTGTATCCAGTCCTTAGAAGTGGACTGCTGCCTGATTCCAAGACTATAAAGCTACGGGAAGTAAGACAGAAGGTATCAATGCAGAGACAGACAAACAGACCAGTAGAACAGAAAGAAGTTTAGAAATAGACTTATACAATTGATTTTTGACAAATGTGCCAAGCCAGTTAACTCAATGGGGAAAGGATAATCTTCATGACAAATGATGCCGGAACAATTGGACAGTCATGTGCAACCAAATTAATCCGGATCCTTCCTTCACACTGTACGCAAAAAATAACTCAAAATGGGTTGTAGACCAAAATGTAAGAGTTAAGACTGACAACAACAAACAGACCAAACAAAAAGGGCCCATAGGAGAAAATCGTAGTGACATTGGTTTGTTTATTTAAAGCTACGGGAAGTAAGACAGAAGGTATCAATGCAGAGACAGACAAACAGACCAGTAGAACAGAAAGAAATTTAGAAATAGACTTATACAATTGATTTTTGACAAATGTGCCAAGCCAGTTAACTCAATGGGGAAAGGATAATCTTCATGACAAATGATGCCGGAACAATTGGACAGTCATGTGCAACCAAATTAATCCGGATCCTTCCTTCACACTGTACGCAAAAAATAACTCAAAATGGGTTGTAGACCAAAATGTAAGAGTTAAGACTGACAACAACAAACAGACCAAACAAAAAGGGCCTATAGGAGAAAATCGTAGTGACATTGGTTTGCCAAGACTTCATAAGCTCCTATCTCAGCATTGTGCCTGGTCCCTGGTAACTACAGGACCTGCTTCACCCTCTCCTCCAGTTTAACGGTCTATACATTCTTTTTTAAAAAAAAAAATTTATTTTATACGGAAGCATAGCCGATAAACAATGTTGTGTTAGTTTCAGGTGTACAGCAAAGTGATTCAGTTATACAGGTACATGTATCTATTTTCTTTTTCAAATTCTTTTCCCCTTTAGGTTAGAATATGCTGCTTAGAATATTGAGCAGCATTCCCTGTGCTATCCAGTAGGTCCTTGTTGGTTATCTATTTTAAATATAGCACTGTGTACATTCTTAGCAATTTTGCTCTTGCTGTTTCTATTTTTGAGTATTGCATACTACTGGATTCTCTCTCCCCTGCTGTGGCTGTGCTTTCTCTCCCTTTTGGGCTATGCAGTTATTTCATATCTTGCCCTCATCAGCTATGATACCTGAATAACAGTGTACTTTTGCCCCGCTCTCCACATTAATGTTTACCACATTTTATTTCGCTCACTGAACTTAAAATGCTCTAATTCCTCATCGTGTTCCATCCCCAAACTTGACCTTCATCAGTTGTTAAATCTTTTCCTGATACTGGCCCCTAAAGTCTGACTAGTTCTTGTCTATGACGTGGCGTGGTCAAATTTTCAGAGCATGTTGCAGTAATGCACCATTTTGCTAATTTGTGCTGGCATGTTATACATCCGTGCAAATCTTTAAGTAGGGAAAGATTAAAGTCTCTACAGCTTAAATTTTCTTGTATATTTGACACTCAAGACCTAACACAGACCTGGATTTTTGTTTTACACGTCCTTGGGAATGAAATTTTGCATTTGCTTTATTTCCCTTTGTTATTTAGAAGCTCCGTTTGCCTCCATTTTCCCTCATCTGTGTGCATTTTTTCTTTGTCTTACATCAATCTGAAATATGAATGCCAACATACCTTCTTTTCATATCTGACTTATCTGCAAATCTTTCTTTTCTTTTAGCATCTTGCTCTGTCCACCTCAGGACTCATGCTTGTGCCTGTGTTTCTGTTTTCACTTGTTCATTCCTTGTTCATGAGTCTCTCTTCTCTCTTATTCACTTCTGATTTTCTCTGATTTCTTTGATTAAGATAGAAGCAGCTCCTGCATCACCAAATGGCTGGATAAGAAGTGATGCCTCATGCACTTCAAGGTTAGCAAATTTTTCTACATGATCTAAATGTAGGACTGTTTCTATGAAGCAGTGGTTTCCTTGACAGTTAAGGAATTTTTCCACCCTCTGATCAGCTGTTTTCCAGTCATGTAAACACTGCTGTACTTGGAGACCATGTCTACGCAAAAGTCTCTCCAGTAGCTTCTACGTTCCCTTTGGGCTAATCTCTTCTCCTCCTTTCTGTCATACTTCCCTGAGTATAGAGAATGTTACTCAAGTCTTGGGCCAACATCTCAGTTCCTGATTCATAAACAATTTTATAAGCCTATCTCATTCTGAATTTGGAAGTTTGTGCGATTACCCACAGGAAAGAAATGCCTTAAGATTTCATTCAAACTCCAGTTTACCTGGAATTACCGGTAACCTTTATTCAGATTCCATTGTCAAAGGACTTCTGACCCATGGGCCTGATTTCCCTATAGGAATTATATTTCTGGATGGAAAGGTTATCAAAATTTTCCCAAGTAACTTTGCTTTTCATCCATCTGGTACAGTGTATTGTAAGACTACTTAGGCTCTTGAGGAACAGAATTAAATTTAAAGAAGGTATGCTATACAAGCTATTGGCCAATTAAAAAAAAAGGTGAAATATATGAGGCAATTTCCACTTCTCAAGAATATCACCTTTAGTAGAGAAAGTTAATGGAATAAAAAAAGCTTGTTTTATCCATTTGTTCTCACTGCATTTATCTACAGTGATATCATCATTTCCCTTTGGGGGGTTCTGTACAGAAGCTACCAGAAATGACATGTACCTTCAGTTCTCCTGACTTTGCATCACCAAACTGATTTTGCTTTTCCTCAGCATGGTGTTTATTTACAGAAACTTGCCCATTTACTGAAACATGAATGGCTTTGACTCAAACTTGGAGAAGCAATAAACATCATTTAGCCGCACTGAACCCCGTCAACACCTGGGAATAAGGTCATGCAAATGGCCATCGTACTTCACGTGAGTCACACACACCAAGCAGTGAACTAATTAGACTTAAGTAAGCTGGCTTTCATTCCCACAGACGGTGGAACCAGTTATTTCTTAGGGAAGGGTTTATTTTTACTCCAGGGTAAGGGTCTGTAACTCCTTGTAATACCCCGGAACGGTTCTCCAAATCAGGCCAGATGAAATTGGCAATTCAGAGATAGTTACCTTGATGTGTAAACGGTAGGGTCTTTAATTAGGCTCATTTACATCATTGAGAAAGGAGCCTTGGAATCCATATGTGCAAGGATGAAATTAAAAGAGAATCATCTGCCTCTTAATTCTATATATGAGGGAAATTTATAACACAACAGCAACAAACCTTAAAACGCTTCTTAGCAGTCTACTTACTAGCCATAAACTGTCTTTCCTATAGTTTGAATGCCTGATGCATATTCTGTAGCCATCTCTCTGTTTAAATGTTCTATTACTTATGGCTCATTTTTATCTTGAATTTAATACCTGAAGGATTCAAAGTTACTTAAAGGATTCAAAACCTCCAGCTATTCCCCAAAGCTGTAGTCTCTGAGACAGAAAACTTTCTGATTAGAAAAACAGACACCTGCTTTGGCTCCTTGAAACACTGTGAGAGATATTGCCCAAGATTTTTGGTGGCTTTTCTCTGTGTGTATTAGATAAATTTTAGAAGATTAGGGCTTAAAATTTCACTTAAGATTTTAAAAAATCATGTAATAGGATTCTTCCATAAGCCTTACTTTATTTAGATACACACATGTGGGTTCTGTAATTATGTCTCTAGAAGATAAACGACATACGAAAAATTGTTTGTATTCACTTTTATGTTTGCATGCTATTTAAATGCTAGAAAATTTCTCAGAATGTGGCTCAAGTGGATCTTACTATAAGCTGGTATATGGTAAATGGCTAATTTGCCATCGTATGTATAGAAACACCCACATTCCTGGTGTGACCACATGATGGTTACTGATGTCAGCACACACTTTAGTCCAAGTTACATTTGAACATCCTGTGTCAACCAATCCAAGGTGTGGAAATAAGCAGAGGCTATATTTCTTTCTGTGGTATCAGAATCGATATAGAAATATACCTTTTGACTAAGATAATCAACACTTCCATATGTGTGGCAGTATCATCAGCAAAGATCCAGGCTATAGTAAAATTTCTTTATTAGCAAACTATGGTTGATCAGTTTGCTTGAAAGTTGTGGTTTCAGTGTGCCTGAAATAGTTCAATGTCCATGGATCCAGACATGTCCACCATTCCCCATGGTCTTGAGCCACAGGGCCCACTGTTGAAACTTGGAGTCTCGGAACATGGTAATGGAGAGAGACCTAAATGCCTATTACACTAACTCACTCATAGATGTAGGAACTATATAAGGAGAAAGTAAAACCTGGCATCTCACAAAGCCTTGATGAAAACTCGGATCATTTGACCCAGTTCATTGCTGCAGCCAGTGATACTATTACTGTATCTTGGGTGCTCTGCTCTGTACAAACCATGTTCCCATCACCAGAACCTTGGTGCTGTTGGAGCCCCTAATTTTGTTGGTTGAGAACCATTTTTTGTGTAAAGATGTGTTTGTAATCCTTACCTTGATCAAAATACTATGAACATTTTACAGAAAAAATTAGTCTTTTGTTTATGTGCCTACCCCTAAGTTTACAATCATTTGGAAATTTTTCTTTTGGTTTGCAGTAGAAACTGGAACTACAGGTTCTACATAGAGAAACAGATAATTTCACAATGTTTGCTAAAGACTTACATTTTTAGGTCTAGTTAGATATAAACTTTGAGAAGTTGTGAATGCATAGATTTATGTGAATCAAATGTCAAATTGCAGAATAACATTGGTAAGCAGTAAGGATGTACATACACACGTATAGTTATTATTACAGTAAAGAAAATTTGGAACTACAAAGTCTAGACAATGACTATCTAATAGATGTGTCAATTTGAAGAAAATAATGAGTCTAGTGTATGTGATAATCAGTTTTAATTAGGAAATGGTCGTATATTCCCTCAAACTCATTTTATATAAAATTATCAATATTGAGCACTCTGGGAATTACTTACATGAAGGGTAGACTATCCAGTATATATGTTGTAGAATCAGATGCATTTAGAAAAAGAGGCTAAAGTGACATTATAAAAATGGAAGTGAGAAAGATCCCATTCATAATAATGTGGGGAAAAAGCCATGAAATACTTAGGAATGAATTTAATGAGAAAGACTATGAAGAGCACTAGAAAATTATATTGAAATACATAAAACAAAACCCAAATAAGTGGAAAGACAGACTATGTTCTGCATAAAAAGACAATATAAAAATGTCAATTCTTTTGATATTAACATATAAATTTAATGTCTCAATCAGAATTTTTTTTCTCCTTTGGAACACATAAGTGATTCTAAATAGGGATATATGTATACATATAGCTGATTCACTTTGTTGTACAGCAGAAACTAACACAACATTGTAAAGCAATGATACGCCAATAAAGATATTAAAAAAATAAAGTGTTTAGAAGAATAAATGAGTGAAAATTGCCAAGAAATTTTGAAATGGAACAAGAGCAAAGAAGCTTGCCCTACTAGACATGAAAACCTAATATAAAGCTGCTTTAAATAAAACAGTGCAGTACTGGCCTGCGATAGACAATTTTGTAGAACAAATAGAGATCATTTAGCATATAATTAAAGAAGGCATTATAAGTCAGTGAATAAATTATGTATTATTCAATTAATGAAATAGAAAGAACTGCCCATACTTTTGGAGAAATTACAAGTTCATACTTCATTACATAACAACGAATTACAGATGAATGAAAAATCTGAATGCTGCAAAATAAGACCACAACAGTCTTGGAAGACACTATAAGAGAATATTTGTGTAGTCATCCTGTGGTGATGGGTTTTTTTTAAGCAAGACCAAAACCATAAGAATATAAAGAAAAAAACGACACACTTGATTTCATGAAATTTAAGAACATATGTGAGGGAAAGTCTCCATGTAGTGGACATTTTAAATGTTTCCTCACTGGCTACCAACTTTTGAATGTCATTCAGATGTTTGGGGAATTACCTCCTTTATAAATTCTGCCTTCCTAAAACAGAAGCCAGAAATCCACTTTCCCAGGCTCCCTTGCAGCTAGTGTTGATACTGGTCTCATGATGTGCATGGGCCCATTGTAATTTCTGATTTAGAAAAAGTGAAATGAAGAAGGAGGTGCCTCATGGAATTAATTATATTGAAAGTGACAAACGTCCAGCTGTTTGCAGTGACATCCTGCACATTGGAAGTTGGAAGAGAGCAGTGTATCTGGTATAACAATGCATCAGCTTAATTTGGACACGTCCCCTAGCTTTGTAGCCTCAGAGATCAACTGTTTGTTTCTTCTTGGAACTTCTGTGATCTTTGTAATATTCTTCAATAAATTATTTTTCTGCTTTCACTAGTAGGAGTGAATTGTGTTTGCAACCAAGAATTATGCCAGAGTCACTTCCTTAAAAGGACAAAAGACAAATGATAGTCTGGGAGAAGAAGATTACAATCCAAATAACAAAGGGTCAAAACAACTAAAGAGGAAAAAATATGCAAATGCTATAAACAGGCAATCCACTAAAGAAAAAAATGCAAATAAAAAGCTGCATAACCTCCTAGATAATTCGGGAAACAATAATAAAATCACAAGTTTCAACCATCACATTTGTTTAAACTCAAAATATGGTTAGAATTAAGGGCTTCTAAGAATGTAGAAAAATAACTACTCTTATACCCCGTTGGTAAGAATGTGTGGGCCTGAGGCCTTGTGACCTGGTAATACTTTGTGCAGTGAAAATGTGGGTACTCGTTGATCTGTAGTTTCATTCACAGAGATTTATTCAAAAACAAAAGCATTCAATTTCTAAGATAGGCAAACATAAACACACATAAATCCAAACACAGGAATGTTTATCACAACTTTCCTTGGAATAGGAAACAACTGAAATGATCATCAGAATGATGGTATCAGGACAGTTATATTTCTGTAGCCTAGAATTCTTCACTGTTTACGTGGTTCTATCTGTATCAGCTTGAAGACTGTTCTTGACATATTTTTAAATGAAAATGTCAAATTACAATCTTATCCCAATATAAAAGATTATATGTATAAATATATTTCATAAAAAATTAATATTGTAGAAGATACATACCAAACTGTTACTACTGTGGAGGAGATGTTGGATGTGGGAAGGAGAAACGATAAGCTTTAGACGTTTCTGTGTGGTTTGCATTTGACACTATTGCTTTTATAATCAAAATGATTGTGAAAAATGCTCAGTAGTGAATACCCTATACCATCATCACAGTTTCACCCAACAGCACATTGTTTGTCAAATGGAGAGGTGTAGTCGGTCATCCACTGTACTTTCCCCGCTCTAACTGCCTGAGCCATGAGCCACAATGCCCTCAGCAAGAGTGTCCCCATCAGGCAGGGATTCTCAATCCTACACCAAGCTCTCATAGAGACACTTTGATTCCACGCATCTCATCCCCTCTGAAGAGCACATTTTCTACTTCTTCATTCTTTGGCTTTCTCAGTTTTCGCAAAGGAACTGAACGATTGCCATGACTACCAATCATTGAAACAGATCAAAGTTCAGTGGAAAGGACTTGGATGCTGGGTCTTGATGAAAGTACTGGGAGAAAAAAAGGCACCTGCTCAAACTTCCTTGTAGATTTCCTTAGGGATGTGCGCCATTCAGCTTATCTCCCTAAACTCCCATTAAATTATAAGAAGGCAAACACAGTTATTATAGTTTATTGTTTATTACTGTCCTCGCATTCGCTTGAGATCAAATTTATGACACAGCCGAGTTGGGTTTTAGGGATTATGTGTACACGTCATAGTGCATGAAGGCCCTTCACATTTATGCCCATTTTGTAGACCTTGGAGTGTAACCCAACAATTTTTAAATGCTTCTGCTTCCATTTTCTTTTATTTTTGCAGCATTTCCTATGACATAGTGTGGCTCTGTCTAAGACTGAGAATCTTGCTTGTCTCACTTCAAATTCCTTTCAAGCAGTTTCCCATTCCAGGATGGAATAACTGTAGCTTCTTGAAGTTTCTAGACAGTTTGTGTAATTTTCCAAATCTGACTGTTAGGAAGCAATCTTTTATGTTGAGAAAGTCATTCATTTCTTTCCACTTTTAACTATTGGTCTTAGGATGACACAAATGTAATTTCAAATTACAAATGTTCATTGCTAGTATATAGAAATACAATTGATTGGTATTAATTGTTTGTATCCTGCAACCTTACTAAGGTTACTTATTAATTCTAGTACCTTTTTTCTCAGTTCTTTGGGATTTTCCATGTAGATGATTGTGATTGTGTCATATGTAAATCAATGCAATTATAGTTCTTTCTTTCTAATTTGTGTGTATTTTGTTTGCCTTGATTTACTGCATTCGCTGGGACTCTAGTACAATACTGAATGGAAGTGATGACAACATACATTCTTGCCAATCTTAGGGGGAAAAAACACTCAGTCTTTCACCATTAAATATATTGTTAGTTGTAGGTTTTTTATAGACATCCTTTGTCAGGTTGAAGAAGTTTTCTTTTAATCTTAGTTTGCTTAGAGTTTTTATTATGAATGGATGTTTTGATTTTGTCAAATGCCTTTTTTGTCACTGTTGATCATCTATTGAGATGATCATATGGTTTTTATTTCTCAGTCTTCGAATTAAATTAAGCACTTTTTGAATACTGAACCAACTTTCCATTCCTGGGGGAAAAAAACCCACTTGCTCATAATGTTATCCTTTTACATATTGCTGGATTTAATTTGCTATTTTGTTAAGAATTTTTTATCCATGTTTGTAAGGGATATCGGTCTGTCATTCTTCTTATCTTGAAATATCTTTGGTTTTGGTATTGCTGATCTCCTAACATGTCTTGAGAAGTATTCTTTTATCCTATATTTTCTGAGAGAGCTTGTGGGGAGTTGGTATTACTTCTCTTTAAAAAATGTTTGGTAGGCTTCACTGGTGAAGCATTCAGGACCTGAAGTTTTCTTTGTGGAAATGTCTTTTAACTCTACATTTAGTTTAATGGGTAAATGGCTATTAAGGTTTTTTTTTTTTTTCTCAGTGAAATTTGGTAATTCATGTCTCAAGGAATTTTTCTGTTTCATCCATTTTATCAAAATTATTGGCCCAAAGATTTTCAGAATATTATCTTACTATTCTTTTATGTCTGTAAGATCTGTAATGATGTGTCCTCTTTCATTACAGAGATTGGTAATTCTTTCAGAGTTTCTCTTTCTTCTTCTCCCTCTCTTACTCTCACCCTCTGCATATCAGTCTGGCTAAAGGTTTAGCAATTTTCTTGATCTTTTTAAAGGACCAGATTTTGTCACTTTATTATTTTTCTGCTACAGTTGTATTGACTTCAGCTCTTATCATCATTATTTTTCTTTCTACTTACTTAGGGTTTAATTTGCTTTTATTTTTCTAGTAACTTAGGGTAGATACTTAGATTACTGATTTAAGAGCTTCTTTTCTGATATAAGCATTTGATGGTATAAACAAACCCTAATTACTGCTTTAGCTGCATCTCACAAGTTTTGATATGTGTATTTTTATTTTCAATTCATTCCAAATATTTTTTGACTTTGCTGTGACTTCTCATGTGTTGTTATTTCTAAATATTTCCTTAATTTTTTTCTGTTTATAAATATATTAGGATTTTCCAGATTTCTTTCAGTTATTGACTTCAGGCTTAATTCCAGTGTTATTAGGAAACATACTTTGTAAGATTTCAATCATTTAAAATTTGTTGAGATTTGTTTTATGACGCAGAGTATGTTCTAGTTTTATGTTGGCAAAAATGTTTGTGCTCTTCAATGTATATATTTAGCTATTTTGGGTTTGAGTGTTCTTTGAATGTCAATTAGGTCAACTTGGTAAATAGTATTGTTCAGAGCTTCTGTATCCTTACTCATTGTTCTATGTACTTGTTTTATCAAGTACATAGAGGAGTGTTGAAGTCTCTCTAAACTATGGATTTCTTTATTTCTCTTTGCAGTTCTGTTAGCTTTTGCTTCATATGTTTTGAACTTCTGTTGTTACATGCATACACACTTAGGATTATGGTGCCTTCTTAGTGAATTGGCCCTTTATAATTATAAAACGTCCTTCTCTATCTCAGGTAATATTTCTTTATCTGAAATCTACTTTGCCTGATAATGTAGCCATCCAAACTTTCTTTTGATTAGTATTTTCATCCATTTTCTTTAATCTATCTGTCTTTTTACTTAAGTGGATTTCTTACGTATATTATATAGTGGATCTTGCTTTTAAAAGTCCATTTATTGTCCCTTCAATCTATTTTTTTCCAATTTGGGTGTTCATACTATTTATATTTAATGTAATTATTGATGTGATTGGCTTTTATACCTATTATCTTCCTAGTCATTTTATTTTAATTCTTTTTGTTTTATTTTCCTTTCTTCCTCTTTTCTTGCCTTCTTTTGGATTGTTTTGTGTTGTCATGATTCCATCGTGTCTCTACTTTTGTTTTTTAGTTTTCTTTCTTTATTAATTCTTTATTGGGGGAAGTCTCTAGGCTTTACAATATGTATAATTAACTCATTGCCATCTACATTCAAATAATACTATAGAATTTTATATATAGTGTAAGAATCTTACAACAGAACCTTACATCTCTTTCCTCTCTCCCTCCTTTGTGCTATTGTGGCCATGTATTTTACCTCTACATATGTTATAAACCCACAACCCATGTAACTCTGTTGCTTAGACATTCAGTTATCTTTAGAAGTGATTAAAAATAAGAAAAATGTCTTTAATATTCACCTTCACTTTATTTTTTCTGGATTTCAACATTACCTTTTAAAGATTCAAATTTTCATCCGATACCATGTCTTCTTTCTGAAGAACTTCCTTTAACATGTTTTGTTGTTGTTGTTGGTTTGCTCTTTGATAATAAATTCTTTCAGCTTTTGTTTGTCTGATAAAGTGTTTACTGTGATTTCAATTTTGAAAGATGTTTTCACAGGGTATAGGATTCTGGGTTGACTGTTTTTCTTTAGTACATTAAGAATGTTACTTTATTTCCTTCTGTCTTGTGTGGCATCTGACAGCGAGTTTGCTGTCATTCCTACCTTTAATTCTCATTTTGTTAAGGTACTTTTCTCCCCTCTGTGGCTTAAGGATTATACTTTCAATAAAAGTAAGATCCAGGACGATGGGGAATGCTTCATGCCTGCCTCCAGCAGTTGCTGAGAACAGCTCTCTCTATTCTCCCAATCTGCCCCCAATTTTTGCCATGAGCCCAGGGGTGGGGCGGGGGAAGCCAGTGACAAAGCAGATTGATGAGTGAAACTCTACCCCTCTCTTGGACTTTCCAGCTATTGTAGACTGGCCACCCTCACCCCCACCCCAGTCCAACTGTGGTCTTTAAGAATCCATTACACTTGTAGCTGATTTCTTTTTAGCTATTTGCATGGTGGCCATCTCTTCCTCCCATGCTCTGCCAAAGGCTGTCTCCTGTCTCTTCTTGGAATTAGTTTCGTTTGCTTTATGAGCTCAACTCTCAGATGAGGATCACAGTTTTCTGATTTTCATTGCTACAGGGGGAACAACATTATTTTGCAACTTTTTGCACCCTAATTCACTATAGTTTTGAAGCACTTCACCATCCTGGATGCTCTTTTCTGGGCAGATTACAATTTGTTTATAGCCCACTTAAATTACCCCAAAATAAAAATAATGCTTCAGGTGAACAGAGTGTAGAGTAGGGCATATCCATAGCTGTATACTTGTCAGTGTCAATTCAACTTTTACTGCATCATGCATATCATTGGATCATAATGTGTTTACTGTCAAAATATCTTCCAGGTCTTTTTCATATATTCTGCCATTGCTAAGCCATTTCTTCCCAATCCTGCTCTTTTAACTGGTTTTTTGATCCCTTGAGCGAAGTTTTACAAATTGTCATTTTAAATTGTAGTTTGGGGGGCTTCCCTGGTGGCGCAGTGGTTGAGAGTCTGCCTGCCGATG